>NC_069657.1:284971673-285326673 GCF_027244095.1 Hemicordylus capensis | reverse complement strand
TGGGCGGGACGGCCCTGCACCCGCGCCGATGTGGACGCGCGCCGGCCGGCGCGGGGCCGGGAGGCATCACCCAGCGCGGGCAGTACTGTGAGGGACCCACAGACAGCTGCGCGGGGACGCTCCCATCCCGGCCTGCCGCCGGCGCCCATGGCCACCGGCCACGCCCGCCCCGGCCAGGTTCGCTCTCCCAGGGGAGGGTGGCTGGCTCAGGAGATGGGCTCGGCTCGGCGGGGGCGCCGCTGGCGCGGGGTGTGTGTGGACCACTCGGACCGGGAGAGCCACCAGGGGCCTCTGGTCTGGACTTAGGGGGCCTCTGGTCTGGACTTAGGGGCCCCCAGCCACGGGTAAATAAATGTAGAATTAAAAGACAAGGGCCACATTTGCATGTAATGGGGGACCAGAGTTGGAGGGACCCGTGGTTTCCTTACTGTTATGTCTGAACCCAGCCAACTCTAGTCCCGTCTGTAGTGTGACCTGAGGTTGTGCTAACGAGACTCCAGTTTGAGTCTCATTGGAGTTTCATTGCTCCAAATCGGAGGGGCCAGGGAGCCTCTTTTTTATCTAAATGCAGAACTGGAGGCTGCATTTGGCAGGACTGGAACTGAGGAAGGAAGCTGCTCCCTCCCTCCCTCCCTCCCTGATTTTCTGTGCAGGCTGTGCAAAGCAAATGGAATGTTTAGGGAAATGAATGGGTCAGCATGGCTATGTGGTGGTAGAAGTGGAGAATAAGGAGCTTCCCCCTTTGATCATGGGCATGAACAAACATTCTTCAAGACTGCATCTCAGAGGATGAAGGAAAACCAGATGAAACAACATGGAAACATGAATGGCAAGGAGTACATAATTATTTGAGATATATATCTGCAGATGCAGATGGGAGAGATGGATTGGTGATGTGTGCCTCTAAGAGGGGTGGAGATTCCAGTGAGGAGTGAAAAAATAGTGATGGGCAAAATAAAACTCTTGCCAAGGGGCCAGAAATGTACAATATTGATAGAGGATTCATTGGGCCACCCCAGTTGGAGGGTGGGAAGAAGTTGGGTGGAGACAGGTCATGGCCTTATTCCAGTGAAGCTGTGTAACTTGCAAACTGTAAGCTTATGAAACCGATAGGGATAGCAACTCGGATTGAAATGTCGGAGCAGTTATGGATGTGTAGTCAGATAGCATCAGAAGATAGCCCAGGAGAAAAGGACCAATGATTAAGAGATATAAATGTCTACTTGGACAATTTTAACCTAGAACAACAAAAGACAATTATGCAGCATTTATGTCAGCATAGATCAGTGTTCTACCAACATGCCATTGATTTCAGAAAGGCGGTGGGAATTGAGCATATAATTGTTACTAGAATGCATTCTCCTATTTAAAATGCCTAAAGAAGCCTAAAATTGATACCAACTGGTATCAGCTAGTGCAGGGTTTCTTAACCTTAGGCCCCAGATGTTGATGGACTACAACTCCCATCATCCCCAGCCACAATAGACATGGCTGGGGATGATGGGAGTTGTAGTCCATCAACATCTGGGGGCCCAAGGTTAAGAAACCCTGATCTAGTGAAAGAAATGACACAATAAATGATGAATGCAGGGGTAATTATAGTGTTTTAGTTCCTGGACTGTACCTAGTGAAGCTCTTCTCATGATCAGTGAGAAGAGCTGCTGGTGGGTCTGCAGGGAGAGCGGGCTTAGCTCTCCAAGCAGCCTCCAAGCCCTGGGTGGCCAGATCAACCGCCCATACAACTGCTGGCTCCATCATGGAGCCGGTGGAGGCTGCGGGGATCAGGGGCTGCCTGGCCCCCGGAAGATCCAGGATGCCCCACACGAGTGCTCCTGCACCTTTTCTCAAATGATGGAGGGATGTTTAGGGGTTTTATCTTTTGAACTGTACTTTTGTATAGGGATCTCGAGCTGGTTCGCCATCAAACCAGTTTGCCTTGAGGTTCTCCCTTGAGCCAGACTAGGGCCTATTTGGCTCAACCTCAAGCCGAACCCCCCAGCTGGCTCAGAGGCAGTCTAGGGTTTAAAATCTATCTATCTATCTATAAACTCATTACTGAGTGAGTGCCTACATAAATAGCTTATGCGCATGTGTGGCGGCCTCATGGGCGTAACGATAGGGGGGCAGGGGGGGCACGTGCCCCAGGCGCCACTTGCTGGGGGGCGCCAAAAAGTGCCCCGCCAATCCCCGAAAATTTATTGGGGGGGGGGAAATATTTTTTTGCCGCCGAATTTTTTTTTTTGCCGCCGCTGCCGCCACCGCCACACAGACCGACCGAGCGGCCAATCGTCTGCACCAGAGAAACCCGGCAGGCGGCAGCCACGAGCAGCAGGAAGTGGGGGAAAGGGAGGGCGCCGGGCGGCTCTGTGCGGCTGGATGGGGGTTGTTTGCCTTCGCGCCATCTCCCTCTGCCTTCCCTCTCACCCTGCCCACCGTTCCCGCCCTCCCGTTCGCAGCAGCAGAAGGTGGAAGGAAGCCCACGCCCACCAGTGCCACACTTTCCGATCACCATTTTAGAGGCAAGGGGGTCGGTCCTCGCTGTCCTCGCACGCACCTCCTTCTTCAGGAGTCCCCCCACGCAAAGCCAAGCGAAGCCTGCAAGTAAGTGCGTGCAGGCTGTGGCTTCGTAAGTGCAGCTAGGAATGACTGTGGCAAGAGAAAGCTCAGCTGTTTCTGGCAACATAAAGCAATGATTCACACTGAAACGCGACAAGTTTATGTATAAAAATAATATGCAATGACCCTATTGTTTACAATTCTATATCCACACGTTGCATATCCTCAAGGGAAAGCTCAGGTGGTTGTCAAGGCAACCCAGTCACTCCCTGCTCTGCTTCCCCCGCCTCCTTCCTTGAGTCCGCTTGCATTTGAATGGACTCACGTGGACTGTCCCGCGATAATTAGAAAACAATCCCGCACTGTTTGAACGTTTCTCAGACCACGAGGTGCTGTTGCTGCTCCCTCCGAGCTTGCTATACGCCACGCCAGCGGATTGGCAAGATAGTGGAATGGGGCTGCAGCAACAGTGACTCAGCCGACTCCACATCTCCCCACACAACCACAACGCTTCCTAGCGTGGATGATCTCCCAGGGCTCACCCACCCCCACCCCACCGTCCTCCCTCCCACCGGCCACCAGAAGCTCTTGGAACAAGCCCTGGAGGGAGAGCCTGCCCCAGCGCCTGAACTGGACTGCCTGCCCCCATTGAAGTCCCCCAGGTTTGGTTTTGCTTAAGGTTTTCAACGGGATCAAGTTTCTTAGGACGGGGTTTCTGTGGGTACTTTTGTTGCTGTTGTTGGCTGAAGCGAATTCCTTTGGGGGGAGTCTGAGAAAAGACGTTGCCTAAGCAACCGCCAGTTTGTTGCTTCTTTTATAGAACTTTGGCCGCTTCCCGCCCTCGGGAGTTTGAGAAGAGCCCCTCCTTTTTGTGGCTGGGGAGGGGGTACTTTAAAAACATACACGGATAAAGCTGCCATCGACTCCCCCAGGTTTGGTTTTGCTTAAGGTTTTCAACAGGATCAAGTTTCTTAGGACGGGGTTTCTGTGGGTACTTTTGTTGTTGTTGTTGTTTGTTTTTGGAAGCCTAAGGCAGTAATAGGGTTGAGCATATATACATTTCTGGCAGGGTTTCTATACTTCTAAGCTGTGCGAATAGGAGATATTCAACGGATGGGGTTGCCTATCAGGGAGAACTACAAGTTATGAGGAGTTCCACCGCTGAATTTCCCCTCCCCACCATCCTCCCTCCCACCAGTTAAAAGCACAACCAGAGTGGCAGACAGTGTGTACATCCTCTTACTGGCTTGCATCCCCTGGCTCTGCTACCGCCCTTCACCCATTTTTCATATGGTAGCTTCATCTAGGCTTAGGTGTTGCCAAGCTTGTTTCTGGCAGTGCTCATAGCTGAATTGTACAGACCAGACAAAAATCCAATAGAATAAGTTTTCCCAATACTCTATATTCCCATACACGGAAAAGCAGCAACTCTAGAATTCCTGCATGCCATCTAGCTGTTACAACATCTGTGCCAGAAAAAAGGTGGCAAACTTCAGGTCCCTGAAAACATCATGTGAGGTGATTTATCCATTCCCTACTGTGCATTTGTGATAAAGGAGAAAGCAGGAGGGATGAAATAACCTTTTGGTTCTGAGAAGCTGGAAAAAACAAGAATAGGACAGAAAAGGAAACCAACGGTATACAATTCTGTGATAATTTATGGTTTCACTATGAACTCCTCTGTTCTTGTACTAGAACAGTATATTTTCTATAAAAATATAGATGCTTTTCAGCATCTTCCTATAGCACTGCTGCCCAGTATTTCTACTTTTTCTGTTATTAAGTTGGGGGAGGAAGCTATTCTTTCCCCATTTTTTATGTGCAGTTTAGCATGGGGGTGGGGAGTGGAAATATCCTATAAAGCCTAAAAGGGATTTTGATCACATCTTTTAAGTGGAGAGATGTTTAGGAAATTTTGATTGCTGGTTCCTCAGCTGTATCTATATCTATACATCTATAACCTTTAAAGATTGTAAATCCAGCATTTTTCATAACATAAAACTTCAGTTTACATGGGCTGTTAAATGCTGCAGAATGAGTGAATAAAATTTGTCAGCACTGATCATCTACTGATAGTAAATGCTGAGCCCAAGCTTGGTTAGTCATGTAAACATAAGGGTTTATCTTGTAACTAGTAACTACCCTTAGATGCTGTCGCACTCCTCCTGTGGGGCCACATGATATAACTGTGCTTGGCTGGATAGAGGCGTAACGATGGGGGGGGGCACGTGGGGGGGGGGCGCCATTTCAGTGCTTGCCCCGGGCGCCGTTTTCCCTAGTTACGCCTCTGGGTGGCCTTCAAAATGGCTTCCAGGAGAGGGCTGGAAAGGCCTGAAAATGGGCCAAACTGGCCCTGTAAAGACCGCGGGAGGCCAGAGGGGAAAGGTGGAAGCTTTAGAGTCCTCCCTGGCAGTCGCGGCAGCACCCCCCGGACATAGCAGAATTAATCTGGATCTGGTGGTGAGTTAAAAAAAATTTCAAAGATTTCAAACCACAGTCCAGCTCAAACCCAAGCCAGGGTGTGTAGGTGCACAAAATTGAACATGCCTGGTCCAGTTCAAATCTGGTCTGGACTCGAACCGAACTGATCAAACTTGTTTTGTGCACACCCCTGCTTCGGCAGTACTACTTTTGAGAATTTTGCAGAACATGGGTATCCGTATATAATTCGAATGGCAACTGTGTAAGCTATGATCTGATTTTACCAATATCAGATTGGTTTAGAAAGAGTTCAAACCCAAACTTGCAGAGCCAAGTTTGGATCGCTCTTTTCTGACCCCCTTCAGGGAAGAAAAACCCACAGTGCTTTCCAGAGCTCCAAATGGTGGTGAGATACTTTTATCATAGCTGGGGAAAGGGGCAGAACTCATCTCCAGACCTCTATCTGCCCACCTACCTGTGTAAATCCCCCCTTTTAAATGTTTTGTAAAGTTTTTCCCCCATTTTGACTCATAAGTGCCCAATTCGTGGCTTTCTCCTGCGATTCCCTGATATTACATCAGTTCCCCTTCTATTCTCTGATGATACATCACTTCTCCTGTGACTCTGGTGTAATATTACTTTACTTTTGGGTTCGCAGTGATCATCCACAGTGTAATTTTTTCACCAGGACCCTGATCCAATTCTGACCCCAACTTTCAGAAGGGTCCAAAAGACCCTGAACCGACATTTGCGGTGTTGGTTCAGATCAGATCCTGACTTTTACATTCATGCATAAGTCTACCAGTTATCCCCCACATGGAAATGGAACGTGTGATAGGATGAATCAGACAACATTGAACTTATTGACAGGGTAAACGGGAAGAAAGAAAACACTGGTCAGAAGAACACATAGTTATAGTAATATTTCTTCATAACAATACTATTCAGATCTCTAATAAGTTTGCACCAACATATCTAATGTTTGGAAGGAGGAAGAAGCTGCCTGCTGACATTTCTACTTTGGGAGAAAAGGGGAAAGAGAATTTGGGTGGCAGCCCTGATGACTGGGTGAGATGCCATCATAGGTAATTGTACAAACAAGCAAGAGTGAACATAGATTGAGAACAGGGAAACAAAAGCAACCCTATGATAAAGGGACAGAGCTATCCTTTTAGGCTGGTGTTTCTATGTCAGCTGCTTAGGGTGAACGCAGAGGCGCTCTTACATTAAAATAGGGGACTGTGTATTGTTAGAAGAAGATAGGAGATAAGTTGGAAGGTTACTGGGAGTAAATATTAACAAAGTGGTCGAAATTAGGGATGTGCACAAATCAATTTTTTCTATTCGATTTGTGCCTGAATCAAATCACCCCTGATTTGTTCTGTGTCCAAATCTGTCCCCCGCTGAATCACCCAGATTCATATGGATCCAATTTGATTTGGATCAATTCGGACCACTTATAAAGGTCCTAGGGGCACCCCATTGGTGCCACCTACCACCTAAATTTCAAGGCAGTGGGGCACTTGGTTGATTTTCAATGTGTTTTTTAAAGTTTTTTCTGATTTTGTATATTTTCGCTATAGGAAATAATAGAGATTAACCCTAACATATATCCCTCTCTTTCTTTCTTTCTTTCTTTCTTTCTTTCTTTCTTTCTTTCTTTCTTTCTTTCTTTCTTTCTTTCTTTCTTTTTAAAGCTAAGCTCTAGCCCTTGTAGAGCTGGAGTTATGGAACAAAATGTGTGGTCACTATTTTTCAAGTATTTGGATTCTTTGGTGTCTAATAACCTTTCATCATAATGAATCCCTATGAGGATTTTCTGCACACCTTCATTTTTTTCTGTTCATTTTGACTGTCATTAGACAGTGCTGTCAACTGCCATGTGTCAACTACACCCCTCTCCCACACACACACACACTGGGGTACGCAGTTTATTTTTTAGGGATTTTTGAAGTGTTTAGATTTTTTGGTGTCTTCATTACACCCCTTCATTTCTTCTGTTCATTTTGACCCCACTGCTTTGAGGGTGGGGGTGGAGAATTAGTGGCAGCCCATGTGCCAACTATACCCCAACCCACAAGCCACTGGGTATTCAGTTTATATTTTAGAATTTTTTGAGGTGTTTAGACTCTTTGGTGTGTAATGAAAACATTCCTAGAACAGCTCCAAGGAGAAGGACCGGGGTGACTAGGAAACCCCTCCCCTTTGTATTCTGAGGCCTGACCCTGAGTGTCTTCCTTGTGGCCAGGGAAGCATGGACCCGTTTGGACATGGGCTGAATATTGAACTCAAAGGGGAGAGGATATTTGGTTTTAAGGGGGAGGGAACTTTTTAAACTTTAAAGTTTTAAAAATAACTTTAAAGAAAACCTGTTCCATATTAGCATTGTTTGGACTCTAGCCCCTTCTCAGAATCCTTTCAACGAAACCATGGCTTCACAGACAAATATCATGCCACTTCTTTCCTTCCCCATTCACTCCACCCAGAGATCCTAGCCATCTAGCCCAGGACTGGCAGGGCCCCTAGATAAAGCTGTGTTGAGGAACACATGTATAGCATAAAGTGTGCCCTGAGAAGGCAAGAAAGGAGGTGCCCAGGCCAGGGGAGAGAATAACATTGGCTCCCATAGAGACCAGCACTGGCCTATGAGGACCATTTGGGCAGCTCCTCCTCCACCTTCCCAGATGTACTGAAAGACCAGTGTGCCCCGAGAGAGAGGCAAGAAAGGAGGCACCCAGGCCAGGGAGCTCTTGTCCTCGGCTCCTGAAAAGACCAATGGCCTGAGACAACAATGCTTTTAATCTTATGTAATTGCAACAAACAAACAAACAAACAAATAAAGTTTAAGATGTTTGGTTCAGTTGTAGCCATTGACTCCCAGGGGACAGGGCTAAGAAGACCCAATTGTACATATCTACACTAACCTAAGGTAGAGTGACTTGTGTATGGAACAATAAACTTGTTTGTGACATTGAGAGACATGTTCATGCCCCAGGATACCTTGCATTTTGCCTTCATTACGTTTCTTACCCACCTCCTCCTGTGTTGGTTGATTGCCACTGCCTGTCTCCAGCACACCTTGGTAGCAACTTTGTGGGGAGGTTTATTACTTTGTGGGTAGTTTATTATCACACCAGCAGTAACCAAAGGGTGGTGATGGGTGATGGGAATCAGGAGGACATTGAGTTGCTAGAAACTCTCCACTCACCTTTCCTGGTATGTTTATTTTATTTATTTTTCAAATTTGCTGACCATCCCAGACTTCCATCTCTGGGCAGCTTTATGGCAGGTTCTTATATTATGAAGACAGCTCAGATGCATAACACTGTAGAGCTCTTCTTATGATCTGTGCGAAGAGGTCCAGGGAAAGGAGAGTTTAACTTACCTTCCCTGCAGAGGATCGCCTCTTAGTCCCTGGTAGGCAGATCGCCTGTCTAGACGAGCAGCGGCTCCCAGGGTCGGGGTGCTGGAATGTGTTGCTGCATGTCACCCCACCCCCTGGAGCCCTAATAATGCAGTGTGTGAGTGTGCGGTGCATTATTGGGTCCCCCCCCCGAGTGTGCCAGCTGCAAGCAGCCACAGCTAACACATGATCAGAAAAAAGAGGGTAAGGGAGCACTGAACCTTGTTTAACTGGGAGACTACTTAGGTGGGTTTTGCTACTTAGTCGTGCAAAAGCAGGCTGAGCTCCCTTAGCCCGGTTTTGCACACTCATGTGAATAACCTCACTGTGTGGGGGTGGGGGTGGTCTGGATTCATTCCATCAGGAAAACAGAGGCAATCATAACATTTTTTATTAACCAAGAGCAGTATTGGCAGGATAGCACCACAAAACATGGGGTTGCATGCATTTAGAATGTATTTCTGTAGGGTCTCTGAATGCTGCATGATGGACAGCAGCATAACAGGTACTGCTTCTTCCCATATGCCCATACAGGGTCCTTTCGTACTCATGATTAAGGAAAATTTCTTTCTACACAAAACAAATATATGAACTATTTGTAGAGCACAAGCAAAGTGGCCCTTCAAAATTGCTGGCCCCATAGCAGATGGTGAATTTGGGGAGAGGCAATTGACTGATTTTGTTGGGAGTATATTTTTCAAAAGATTTGGGGGGACTTAAGGGGCTTGCTGACTGGCCATAGCAGATGCTCTTTGTTTCCATTAAAACTTTTGATTTCAGCCCTTCCCCTCAAATTATCACATATCATACTTGCTTAACAACAACTTAACCATTAAAGCAAGAGATGAACTTGTCAACTATCAAACTGAAAATCCATGTGTCAAAATGTCAAGCCAAAAGTCTGAATTTTCAACTTGGCCTAAATTATTAGCATGCTAGAAGGATTATAGTTTACCGTAAGATATAAGGCATCTCCTTATATCTTAGAAAGTCAGCCTTCAGTTATTTCTTGGACTTTGATCCTGCAATTTTTGTGTTTTGGATGTTAGTAAGGGGCTTCAGATATATAATAACCACATCATACATAGGGATATTGTTGCATTAGCAATATTATATCCACAATATTTATGTCAGCACAAGCAACACAAGTTGTTTCCAAAATTCTCTTTGAATGAAATATGCATTCACTTCCAAGTTAAAATCATCTTAACATATTGGAATATTTATTTATTTATATTAGGCATGAAAAGATTCAAATATAGCAGATAAGAACATGTTTCAATGTTTTACTTAAGTTCAGGTTTTTCTTTTTTTGCCAAACTTGGCAGTTGAGACAAACTAGATCAGGAAACAATATTTTTCTCTCCAGTGAGTGAATATCCACATAATAAACTCAACAAGCTGATAAATTGACAATGAATGAATAATAATTCATCTTTGAAATATCTGGGCTTTTTTTCATTGATGAAGGTGTGAACAGATGACTCTTCTTTGATATGGATTCACAATTCACATTTTAAATGAAATATTCCTTTCTTGTAAAAACAAAGGGCTTGCCTGCTCTGATTCTGTCTTGTTTCCTCTGACAAGGCAGTTGTCACAGGGAGGTTCGCTAAGGAAATGATAGAGAATCTATATATATAATTCTCTAAGGCGTACCCATGGCTAATCTCATGTGTGGCAGCTCTTGCGAGAGTTCACAAGCAGAAGCACTGTGGTGATTGGGCAGTGGAGATTCCATATGCAGATAGGGAGGAGGAGCTTGTGAAAGCAGAAGCACCATGGTGATTGGGCAGTGGGGATTCCATATGCATATAGGGAGGAGGAGCCTGTGATGGTTAATGTCAGTTGGAATGCAACGGTTAAACAATACTCTAATTGGTTTGAGAGTTAAGTGCTTCTTTGACAGCAAAAGCCAAATATAATGAACAAAAAGGTAAAGAGAACACAGGCGGATCATGGATCTGTGGTTTCATGTATCTGCAGGCAGGTGATTGACAATCTACCTCAGCATACATGTGGGGGGGAGTCCCCAAAGAGGTTAATTTCATGTATCTATCCACAGTTTGGAGACTGCCAGAAATTACCTTGAAGGTCATTTCCAGCCACCATTTTGAGAAGAAGATCCATTTTGTGGCTCATTTGGGACAAATAAATCTCCCTCCCCCGCTGAAAAATCATGGGAAAATGCAGCAATTCAGACTTCTGGGAGGCATTGCTGTGCAGCTGGAGTCCTGTGGAGGATGGTAGGGCATATTATTCTGCCCAATTTTACTTTGGGGGGGCATTTACCCCATGATTTTATGGCCCCCGGGAACCTAAGCCCCCATTGATCTAATGACACAGTATTCATGGTTTACTTATCTGCAGTAATTGCGGGCAACAGAACACCCCCACATAGTGAGGTTCACCTGTATCAATTGTATAGGCTAAATTTGAGAGAAATACTTTCCCCACAAACATTGAAAGTGGTGTGAAACAGACATTGTCCCACTGTTGTCTCTGGTAAACAGATTTTGCAGGATTTTGTGGTGCTTCAAAAACCTGCAAAACCTGTTTACCAAAAGCAACAGGGAAAAGAAATGAGTCTGAGCACCATGGAAAAGGATGCCCCTGAGAGACCATCTTCAGCTATCTTAACTATTGACTGTCTCCAGTCTAAATATGTTAATGAACTTGGATTTCTAAGAATGTCCATATTTCACTTCAATGTATATTTGTTTTTTAAAAATATTTGTATCAGTAGATTTCTGAAGAAATGTTATAGCACTTATTATAACTATAATAAAGCAATATAACTATATTTATAACTACAACAAAGCAAAATAATTAATATCAATAAAGCACAATTAAAACTGCCTGTTTAGCACTGAAATCAATAAAAACATCATCAGCAGGCATTTGCTAATAAAACCAGCACTCTGCAAATATCTAAAGTTTTACAAAAGAAAACTACCTTTGCTTAGTTCTGAAAGGCTGATACTGATAGTGTAAGATGGACTTCTCTAGAAAGGGAGTTCCACAGTGTTGGAGTCACTCTCAGAAAGGCCTTATACTATACTATTTTGGGTTCCATCCAAATTTCCATTCTGATGTTCCCTGTAAGGCAATGATGTTCGTTCACACAGCCAAGACTGGGCCAAGGCAGTCAAGCCTGCTCTTGGCTGCGTGTGTGGACCTGCAGGAGCCGACTGGTCAGCCTCTTAAAAGCAGTAAAAGGAACAAGCACTCCCTTGGCCCAGTTTTTTAAATTGTGTGCAGCACCAGCTAATTTTAGCCAGTGCTATAGCAATGATGGCGCCCACCCATTCCTGCAGGGATCCCCACAATGCACCACACACTCATGTGGTGCATGATGGGATTTCTGAGGGCCAGGATGACGGGTCCTGGCCCCTGACCCTCTGTGCTGTCTGGGCCAGCGGAGGATCATCTGGGTGCGTGAGGAGCGCGCCCAGCAAGAGAAGAGAGGTCGTCTGTGGGAAAGGTATGTTTAAGCAACCTTCTCCACTGCCTACCCTCAAGTCCTCCTCACCAATCGTGAGAAAAAGCTCACTATCTCTTCATTACAACAGTCCTTACATGTGCCATCTATTCACCCAAAGATAAATAATGCATACTGGGATGTCCAGTTGCAAGCAAATAAGTTTAATGATCAAAGATACTCTCAACCTGAGATAGAATAAAGGTTCAACCAAAGATGACTTTGTTTGAAAAACCTTCCCTACAATGGACTTCACTATTTCTCCATTGCAATACCTTTAGCTTTATCAATGTGATTTCCAATTGTCACATTTGGTTGAACCTTTGTTCCATCTCAGGTTGAGAGTATCTTTGTTGATAAAACTATACTAAACTAATTTGTTATATACATTATATGGCTTGTACATAACATGGTGGGGATTATTGTTTCTCATTTGCCATCTATCCACCCAATATGCATCAAGACCATAGGACACAAGGAGCAGGACTGCCAAGGAAGGTCTTGATATATGGGTAGGTTCATAGAGAAGGGAGGCAGTCAATAAGGTATTCTGGACTCAGACCTTTAAGATTAAAATTAGCACTTTGAATTGGATCAAAAAATCAATAGGAAGGTGATAGAGATGTAAAACCAGCATGGTAAACTCTATGTGGCCTACTGCAATTGACATTGTGGTGGCTACATTCTGAATAATTTGTAGCCACTCTTCAAAAAGGCAGGTACAGGTACAGCGGTTTACAGTAGTTTGGATGTCCCAGCAAATCTTGATTTATTTTAACCTTAATTGGAAGCAGGTGCTTGTATGGGCACATGACCTGAGGCTTGGGGGCAGGCTTGGGGGCATTACATAAAACCAGACTTTAACCAAGGTTCTGTGTTGCGCTTCAAACAGCCCACTGTGAAGATCTTTTAGTTCATGATGCTGGCTTGCTGTCATTCTGGTTTGTTGTATTGTGTGGGTATTTTGAGACTATGGTGACCTAGATCCTATAATAATAATTCTGGTTTTATTACCATCTTTGCTGAGTAAAGTGTGGTGGTAATGTTTTTGTGAATAAGAGTATATTGTGGGTCATAAAAGTATTATATAAGCAAATAATGAGTAATTGGCATAATTTGTGTCTTTTATCATAAGGGAAGCTTTTGGACACTATTGTATATGAGACAATTTGTCACCGTAGTAAGCCTGTCCATGTAAACAGTATTTTAATAATGTGAACCCTGCCTGACTGAAAGGAATAAAACCATCAGTAAATTCATGCATTAATTTTATGGATGAACACTGCAAGTAAAAGTATACATTGATATTCACAGGCTCTTCAGTGAAATGTCTAGTTCTGAAAAGCGTTCAAAATCCTTGCACTCAGGCCCAAAGTACATGGCATGATGAATATATAGCCACCACTCATCCTTAGCAGAGATATGGGATGAAAAATGTTCAGCTGAAAAGGTTTTCATACTTTGTTTTTCCATGGAAAATTTTCCATTTCTAAAAATTCATTGGCCAACACCCAGTCTAGCATTGTCATGCAAATCACAAACCTTGTCATGCAAATATCTGAAGCTACTGGAAACTAGCTATTCTTCAGGATAGCAATTTATCGTACTATACAGGTGGCCCTCGTCATCCGTGGTCCAGGCACCCACAGTGTTGCGTATCTGCAGTTGGGCTATATGCACCGGATCTCATTATATGTGGACCTAAAATACCTGAAATTCACCTATCTGTGGTTTGTAGGTGGCTGGAAATAACCTCTGAGGTAATTTCTGACCACCATTTTGCTAAATGAATCCATTTTGTGGCTCCTTCTTGAAAAAAAATATTTCCCGTGATTTTTTGCAGAAAATCTGAGGAATTGGGTTTGGTGAGAGGCATTGCTGGACATTTTGAGACCTGGAGAGCATGGCACATTGCTTTATTGCTCTGATTTCTGCATTTTGTTTTGCCCTTTTAACCTTTTTTGCCCTCTAGGAACTTAATCTCCCAATTCCCATTCACTCAAGTTCTCATTATCTGTGGTTTCATTATCCTCGATTGTAGCCGAGAGTGGAACTCCCATGGATAACGAGGGCCACCTGTCTGTCTGCACAATTAGAATTGTGTACACAATAATACACAAGACACTTGTATAAACTGTTACTGTTTGTTGTTTGCCAAATATGCCAAAAATATGGGTCATATGGCACTATTTTCCTTGCAGCTCTGTGAGTGAATTCTTTTACTATACACTTCATATCAGAGATTAAAGGTTTCGATTTTTCAGAGTGTGTAGGTCTCCTTCTGGGAGTGACATATGCGCTGACATGGGAAAAGCTGAATTCAGGTTGGATTGTACACATGTTGTTTGAGTTCATCATCACCTTGGGCAGTAGTCAGCCGAGGCTGTCTTTCCCCCATCCCAGCTGCCATGGGCTGAGATGGCTGTGAGAACTTGCCCTTGTCTATTACAGGTCACTTAGAAATGTCCATTTAGTGACATGTAGCAACATTCTGAAGCCACTCAGAGTAAGGGCAGTACTGCCTGCCCTCACTCTAGGGAGGAAAATGACAGCCACTGGCCTCTGGGAGACCTAGGAGCACCCCCACTGCTGCTGCCAGGACTACAAAACAGGCAGTGACAGCAGCAGGGTTTTAAAAAAGGTGAACCAGAGACAGTTTTGGGAAAACCTTTTGCCCCCTATAAGCCCTGCATCCACTTTCAGCTCAGGCTGAATTCCGCCCCAGGATAATTATGGACCAAATCCCTGATGCAATTTAGAGGTACCAGGGTAAGCATGACTTTGCTTTGATTTCATGATGGAGAGTTGACACCATTCAAAACATTTAAGAAAATATATTAGAAGTTCAGCAAGTCAAGAGAGAAGGTGAAAAGTATAAAATCTTGAGGGAGTACCCATTTATATATAGGTTCAAATTAACATGCATACATGTGATAAATGCTGGCAAATTAATCATGTAGACAGTTGCCCTTTTGGGGTGTTAGATGCCAATAGGACTGCAAGTCTGTTTAATAACGGGGAGACTCTCTCCCTAAGTACAGAGTTTGTCTCTGCATGAAGTGTGGAAGTGTGTGGTTAAGAAGCATGTTGATGTAGGACTTGGCAGTGCGGTCCTGCACTGTTGCCAGGTAAAGAATACAAGTTGCAAAGCACTTGAGAAGGGCAAGTGTTTCAGAGGGTTGTAATGTTTTCTGAATACCAAGTCATGAAATTCAGGATGGAGATGTGTGTGTGTGTGTGTATTCTGCTACAGTTTAGGTTCTTCGAGAAAAAGTCTAGTTGCATCATCTGATTTCAGCAGTGTGCTCTTCCAACCAGTTTTCATGCCACCTGGACTAATGCACAAGAAAGCCAAATAATTAGCCCATGCTAAAGCTCATAAGAGGAGCTAAAGCTCATAATGGGACAGAGCAATATTTCAGCATATACTGGGATATTTTTTTTAAAGTCATATGTTCATCCCTTGCCGACTGCCAGTTTACCAAGCATGGATTTGGGTATCCGCGACCAGGAAATTGCAACTGGTCTCGCCAACCACGACCCAAGTATGCATGGTTTGGCAAGATTTCCCCCCCAATTTGGGGAGTTTTCATGATTTGGGGGGCTGGGGGTCATTTTGGCGAGTCAGGGGTCATTTGGGGGGTCCCCTTCACTCCTCTTACTCACTCCTGGTGATTTGGGGCAATTCTATTTTATACTATATTTTGTGGTCCTTTCGCAACCGCGATTCCCCTAACCCCCTGTTTGCCATTGATTTCAATTGCTTGTCTATCACAAATTCGCCAACCATGAGGTTTTCCCAGAACGGAGCCCTCATTTTTAACCAAAATATCAGCTCTCTATAGAGATTGTGGCTGTTCCATTTTCACCAGGACTTACTGACACTTTTAATAAAGTTCAAATATTATCAAAAGTAGACTGTTAGAAGTAGTGGATCATAAATGGCCCAGTCCCATACCATTTGTTCACTAAGGATTATTGGACCTCACTGTGACTGATCAATAGATGCTGTTACAAGAGGCTACTGATGGCCTGTTCCAAGAGCCACTCTGTGGATAGCTTATAGATGAAATCAGAATTTTCTTTTGTTTCCATCCCCTCCCAACACACCCTGGGTCCCCCTCCCCACTGTATTGGTGCTGATAATATTGCTGAAAAGATACCTCAGTTGGCATCAAAGAAAATATCTTATATTTTAGAATTACATTTCTCCCTCCATTCTGTCTGTGTTATCTAATTGAGGGCCTGTTAGTTGAAAAGGTATTTTCACAATGATAATTCTGTGTGAGTTTTTTGCTCTTTGTCAGTGTCTGCCCACACATTACACAGAGAATTATAGTGGGAAGAAATCTTCAAATGATCAAGTTATCATCTTGATAATCATCATGGAATACTTAGAACAGCACTTGTCAGGTTGGTAAGCAGCTATATGTTATCATCTCAAAAGTAACACCTCTCAGAAAGGCACTTCTTTTGCTCAGCATATAGTCTGTCAATAAATGACAGTGCCATCTAGTGATGAAGGCCTAGAATAATCTCTTGAGAACAGAATAATTTGCATGCATGTAGGTGTATTGATTTATCTGACATATCTTGATGCTGCTCCCAGCAATGGTGTCAGAGGTGCGTCAGATCAGGCTACACCCATTGATGCCTACCTGAGGGCCCACAGCAGCCTCTTTGGCCTATCCATGTGCAGTGACAGTGGTGGCATGAGTTGGCCAACAGATTCATGTTGCCACTTCTCAGTGCTGGGCACCCCATATCTGCAAATGGGGGAATCTCCCAGAGATTCCAAATAATCAGCGTTTCTAGGATAGAAAGGTAGGAAGGATGAGAGAAGAAGGAAATGTCATCCTAGTCTTGAGTTGTGCAATTTCCATCTATGTCTCTTCATTCTCACTAACTAGTGGACTTTGCTCCAGACACCTGCATTATTGTATGTATGTATGTGTGTATGTAGGTATGCAACATATTTATATACCGTCAGATATGTGTATCTCAGAGACCTGTGAAAACCCATTGGTTGATGGGGAGGGGGAGGCCTTTAAGGGTAGGAGGGGGAAGAACTGCCACCACCACCACCATCACCACCACCACCACCACCTGCCCATTAAGCTGGGGTAAACTCTAGTAGAGTTTAGTAGGTGTTGCTTTTGAGATGATAACATATAGCTGCTTACCATCCTGACAAGTGCTGTTCTAAGTAGTCCACTGGTTTCCTTCAGGGCCTGGCACAATCTGGCATGGTGCCTAACTGCCCCTCAGTTGAACACAATAAGGAGCAAAAAAATTGAAATATTGGGATGTTAAAAAAAAATGCAGGGATACAACAGGATACTAAAATTCTGAATAACCTGTTTGACTGACTTGGTTGTTAAAATGCAACTGGTGTTCTGCATATTTGTAATGTGAGTAACACAGCTACCCTCCTAAAATATTGACTAGGACAAGTTGTGTATCTTAAAAAAATATACACACCCCTTTTGCTCATGGAAACTTTTTAGCTTTTATAGCTTTTTTCCCCACTTACTGACTCTTGGGAATGGCTTTTGGGGTCTGAGGGATTGCAGTGATGAGGAGGTGGGGTGAGGAAGATGCCTTTTACTTGCATGCGTGCAAGTCTGGATCCAGTCCAAGGTACTTTTGCTTCCATGAACTAATATACAGCAGTTCTAGCAGAAGACTTCTGAAGCAGTGCCAAAGAGCCAGGGGATGTATTATGGTACAAGAAGCATGGTAAAGCCTGTATATAGGCCTATAGCACATAAACTCTAGTAGACCATTAAAAAGGTCATGATAAAGCTGTCCTCCAATTTCTAGGAGGCACCCCTTTTATTCTTTACAATAGTAAACAGTCTGTGCAGCAGCTGGAGCTCTTGCTCAGAAGGCTGACTGGATCCTGTATTTTCTGACAGGTAGTATCCATTCATCTTTTCAAATCTGTTGCAAAACAAACACATTACAAAATGGGTTTTCCACATGGGTTTATGTTGCATATGGCGAGGTGGTGGTGGTTACAAATAGAACATCTATAATGAATACCACTTGCTAGAAATAAAATCTGTAATTTAGTGTTGGCTTTAAGCACTGCTGTACTGAGGTCACTAAGTAAATGGGCTGTTGTGGAATATATTTCTTTTACTGGATGGAACAGTATTAGAAAATTCTTGCAGGATGGCAGCACCAGCACCTAGTGTATAAAACCATAGGTATTGATTTCAATAATGTTTCATTTTCTTGAGGGCCAGCAATTGTTATAGATTTATCTATACTCTTGTGAACTTTTTAAAAGGATTGTGCCCCAGAAGTGCCCTGACATTTTGTACATGCAAATTCAGCAGAGTTTTTAAAAATATGCAGAACAGATATAAACGTGTGTTGATTTGTAGTTTCTGAACTAGTTTCTGGGACTCAGTGAGGTGAGCTTGAGGTAACAGAAATACTGTCCTGAACCCAAAAGACAGAAAAGATGCCTGTTTAGCAAATGACATCCCTTATGGTACAAGGGTGTAAACGATTCAGATAAAACAGAAGGGGAAAGAGTAGAACCACATAATGAGCAGACAGGAGGCTGTGCTAGCTGGTCAAAGAGATCAAAGAGCCAAAAGAAAGATAGTACACACCAGATAAGAGATTCAGCATATGCGTGCTTATATGCTTTTAACTGAAATCTTTTTTTAAAAATTAAAGTGTTTTTATATATTGTGATTTTTATCTTTTATGCATTTTAAATGTTTTATATTTTATATTATGTTTTAATCTGTACACTGCCTAGAGATTTCTATATTGGGCGGCAAAGACATTCAACAAACAAAAAACCAAACAAAATAAGCCATCCAATGCCAGAAGCTTCCGAGCCAAGATGGGTGAGCTGGAGTGCTTGATTGCTAACAAAGAAATAGATATAGTGGGCATATAAGAAACATGGTGGAACAGTGAGAACCAGTGGGACACTGTTATCCCTGGATATAAACTCTATAGAAAGGACAGGGAGGGGTGCTTTGGAGGTAGAGTAGCACTGTATGTTTAAGAAGGGATAGAATCTAACAAGCTAGAAAACCTAGGAGGACCGGAATCCTCCCCAGAAACCCTGTGGGTGACAATACAAGGCCTGAAAGGAAATGTGCTACTGGGGACGTGCTATCGCCCTCCGGATGAAAACGCTGACAGTTACTGGGAGTTGCAGGAGAAAATCAGGGAGGCATCAAGGAGAGGCAGGGCAGTAATAATGGGTGTCTTCAATTACCTACACATAGATTGGGTAAATTCACGTAGGTCAGATTTCAAGATATGCTGAATGACTGTGCTCTAGAACAGTTGGTCATGGAATCAACTACAGAGAAGGCGACCTTGGACTTAATCCTGAGTGGCACCCAGGACCTGGTGTGTGATGTCAGTGTCATGGACTGTTTATGGAACCGAGACCATAGTATCATCAAATTCAGCATACATACAGGGAGAGAATCACCAAGGAAGTCTAACACAGACACTTTGAATTTCAGAAGAGGAAACATCTCTAAAATGAGGAGTTCGTTGAAAAGAAAAGGGGGAAATCAGGAGAATCACTTTGTTCCAGAATGCCTTTCCTGAAAACCACAATACTAGAAGCCCAGTTAGAATGTATACCAAAAAGGAGGAAAGGTACCACCAAGCCTGGAAGGATGCCAGCATGGCTAACAGGTAAAGTCAAGGAAGCTATAAAGGGGAAGAATACTTCCTTCAGAAATTGGAAATGAAGAGAACAGAAAGGAACACAAACTCTGGTAAAAGAAATGCAAGGTGACAATAAGGGAGGTGAAAATAGAGTTTGAGGAACATTTAGCCAAAAGTATCAAGGGGAATAACAAAAACTTCTTTAAGTACATCAGAAGCAGGAAACCTGCCAGGGAGGCGGTTGGGCCATTAGACAATGAGGGAGTGAAAGGGATTATTAAGGAGGATATGGAGGTTGCAGAGAAGCTAAATGAGTTATTTGAATCTGTCTTCACGGCAGAGGATACTGAGCATATACCTGTTCCTGAACCAGACTTCTCAGGGATGGAGGCTAAAGAACTGAGTCAGACAGAGTTGACAGGAGATGATGTTCTAAACTGTCTTGAAAAATTAAAAACTAGCAAATCGCCAGGACCAGACAGCATCCATCCAAGAGTCCTTAAAGAACTCAAATGTGAAATTGCCGACCTCCTTGCAAAAACATATAATTTATCCCTACAATCAGGCTCTGTATCAGAGGACTGGAAAGTAGCCAATGTAACACCAGTTTTCAAAAATGGATCATGGGGAAATTGCAGGCCAGTTAACTTAATGTCTGTTCCAGGCAAATTGATGGAAAGCATTCTCAACAAGGATAAAATTGTAAAGCACATAGAAGAACAGGCCCAGTTGGGGGAGAACCAGCATGGCTTCTGCAAAGGTAAATCTTGCCTCATGTACCTTTTGGGGTTCTTTGAGACTGTCAACAGGTATGTAGATAAAGGTGATCCAGCTGACATAGTAACCTGGACTTACAAAAAGCTTTCAACAAAGTTCCTCATCAAAGACTCTTGAAAAGCAGTCTTGGAGTATTGCATACAATGCTCAGAGGGCTAGTGGGTCAAGACATTGGTCATCCCTTCTCTACTGCTCTGACACTATCCCTTTGGAATGTAGATTGCTAATCTTAGGGAGTTCCTTCCTTCCAGCCACTTCCTTCCTCTCTCCCTTCTCTTCCTGTTCCTTCTACCTTGCAACATGCAAGCTCCTCTCCCTGCACCATGTGTGCAGAGATGCAGAATCCATCTGCATCCAGCTAGCTAGCTAGCTAGCTAGATTAGAGATCCTAACTCCTCACTTTCCTATCTAGAATGGAGTTCTTTAATAAATGCCATATATATTGACTTGAAACTATGAACTGGCTCCAAGTTACTTCAGTCTTAGCATACACGCATGCCTCACTAAATTCTAGTGTTCACTAGTGTTCACTAGTGTTGTGCCTCTGTGCACTCTGCTATAATGAAAAAGGGTTTTTCCTACCAGAGAGAATTCCCAACATAAAGAAGGGCATTGAAGATCTGGAAAAGGTGCAGAAGAGGGCAACCAAGATGATCGGGGGCCTAGATCAGTGTTTCTCAACTATTTTGGAGTCATGGACCAGTACATTCTTCTTGCACAGTTTCTTGGACCAGCAGTTAGTAAAGGGGTCGCCCCCCTCACCACCACCCCCTACCCCCAGTGATGTCATGTGCAAAGGGGGCGGGGCCCTGGGTACACGGAGCCCAGGAGAGCTCTCCAGAGCTCATTTCTAGGCAGGCAGCCCTTGCTGCTGGATGATGTTCATTTTGCTTCCTCAAAATGAACATTATCTAGCAGGAAGGGCTGCCTGGAAATTAGCTTCGGAGAGCTCTTAGCGTAGCCCCCGCTGGCCTGAAATTGCTTTTTTGCAGGGGTGATTTTTATTAGTGATGCCTCACAGACCGGTACCCAACACTTTGCGGACTGGCACTGGTCTGTGAACCAGTGGTTGAGAAACACTGGCCTAGATCACTTTCCTTATGAGACAAGGCTGCAACACTTCGGACTGTTGACTGTGGGGAGACATGATAGAGGTCTATAAAATCATGCATGGTGTGGAGAATGCTGATAGAAATTTCTCTCTCACACACATAACACTAGATCCAGGGGTCATCAAGAAATTATTGCCATTAAATTTAGGACCAACAAAGGGAAGTACTTTTTCACACAATGTACAATCAACTTGTGGGCTTCTCTGCCACAAGATGTGGTGGCAGCCAACAACCTGGATGGCTTTAAGAGGGGTTTGGATAACTTCATGGAGGAGAAGTCTATCACTGGCTACAAGTCTGAAGGCTATAGTCCACTTCCAGCCCCGAGGCAGAATGCCTCTGAATACCAGTTGCAGGGGAGTAACAGCAAGAGAGATGGTATGCACATACCTCTTGCCTGTGGGCTCCCCAAAGGCATCTGGCAGGCCACTATGTGAAACAGGATGCTGGACTAGATGGGCCTTGGGCCCAATCTTATGTTATTATGGGGCTGTTCTTATGTTCTTATGTTCTAAGACCATACTCATCTTTTCCAAAAATAAAGGGAAAAACATCTGTGTGCATGTCTTTTAAAAAGGGAAGGCCTTTTTTTCCTCTTGGAAGCTTTCAGGTCTGGGACCAAGGAGACCTTGCAAATCTGTACCCACTACCAAACTGAAAGCACTCCATCAGCCATGTTTTCTGGTCTGCTTGACAACATTCCTATTTTTTCAGTCCTAGGCAGGCAGCAAAACCAGTTTTAAGCTTCTGCTGAGGCGTGTTTGGCTGGTGGGTTTTTAACGTATTTTATTTTATATCCTGCCTTTCCTCCATGCTGAATCTCAGTAGCCTGCTTCAGACATTATAAAATTACACTGCTTTAGCCATGGACAGCAGTGCAAAGGAGGAGGAAGTCCCACCCCTGTTGTGCCAATCACTCTCGCTCCCCACCACTCATGCTTACATTGGGGCTTGTCTGAAAGGGTAAGAGTCTGTCTGACCTGTGGTGGTGGGCACTTCTGTGATTGTGAGGATTGATCCAGCCTCACAATCATGGAAGCGTCCACCATCATGGGTAAGACTCTTCCTTCTTCAGACAAGCCCCTCTGTAAGCATGATTGGTGGGGTGCAAGGGTGATTGTTGCAGTGGGAGCAGGACTTCTTCACCCTTTGCGACACTGTGCGCAGCTACAGCGGTGCAATTTTATAATGTCTGAATCAGGCTAATGTGGTGCACAATAGTTTCCACTTCCCTGGACCGAGACCTACTTTCTTAGTGTCATCAAACCAGCTGTAACACATGTCCTCAGACCATATCCCTGTTTGCAAGTTTTTCGGGGCTAGTTTACTCATAAGCTTCAAGGCAGGGACAATCCCTATTTTCTGGTACTTAAATCACTGCCCCTGTTTTGTCCCAGCTCTTGCCTTTTGGGGACACCCTGTTAAATGGTTTATTTTTTTAATGCGAGTTGCTAGGATTGCCCAACAGTAAGGCACTATGCAGTGTGCAACATATAGCAGGTGGAATCCAGTCTTCAGCCATGTTTAGTACTGGACAAGCATCTCTGGGCAGTGATCCTTTATGAAAATTGTTTTGGTACACCTATTTTTATCGGTGAAATGTTGGTGCATATGGCTTGGCTCATCTGCTTTGATAATCTGGAATAATGTGCTCTGACTACATTTTTATTTATTTATTATTTATTTGTTGCATTTTCATACCACCTTTCTGCCTTGACCAAGGAACCCAAAGTGGCTTACAATACACAAACAGGTTACATAAAATTTACAAAGCAGTGTTGTCTTAGGCCATGGATGGACTTTTTAATGAGCTGAGAACAAGAGCTCCCTGGCCTGGGTGCTTCCTTTCTTGCTCTCCTCTCAGGGCACACAGGTCTTTAAGTGCTTCTGGGAAGGTGGGGGGAGGGGCTGCCCCAAATGTTCTAACAGACCAGTGCTGGTCTCAATAGAAGCTGATGTTATGCACTCCCCTGGCCTGAGCATTATCTTTCATGCCTTCCTTTCAGGGCGCATAGGCTTTGTACTACCTGCTCTTCATGTGTGGTATGTTTGTGGTTAGAATTGTACATGATACCCCCAGGTTGCTTGGCCATGCCCCTAGATTCAGAGGCATGCCCCTAGATCCATGGGTGAAATGCTGGAGGATCTGTTGCCCTTGTTTTTCTTTTTTAACTTGACCAGGTCAAATTTAGCTTCATGGAATGATTACCTTATTTCAAATGCTGGGTTACCAAAGCAATATTCACATTTGTGGGTTTATGTTTTAGATTCCACTTCTCTGAAACTGAAAACAGTTTCTGAAGAGTCATAATTGTTGAATTTGATGCCTGAAGACAAAAGGAGTTTGAAAGTCAAGTTCTAGGTCAGGACTGAAAAAGTTACAAAAGATGAAACAGATCTCTGTACCAGTACTCTTGACTGTCTCCTCCATGCTTGTGAAATCTCATCTGGAGCTCAGTAATATATTGGATAAATTGAACTGCTGTTCAGTTATTGCTGAAGCACATTCACCTCTAGAAGGATTATTAATACATTTGTACTAGAAAGGTGTCAGGTTTAAGATGCAAATGGTCTAGTATATTATTGGCCTATTGCTTTTCCTTTAGCGAGGCTCCTTTTTTAGCTAAGGATGGGCAACCTTTCGTCAGCTCACCTCTAAAATAATTTGTTTATTTGAGCTTCCTTTGTGAATGCTTGGAAGAAATGTGAATGTTTGTCAAGCATTTTCAAGAAATTCTGAAAGCAAATTATTTTAACATGGGCTCTTCCCAAACACAAACAACCCCTTGAAAGAAGGGAGGGGGCAACCACTACCAGTGGCGATGGCTCACTAGAGATAGAAGAGGCCTCTCTAGCTTCTCCAGTAACACTCCTGAGCATTATCAGCAACACCATTTTCTTTAGGCTGGGGTGGGCAAGCTTGGCCCTGCAGCTGTTTTCAAACTACAACTCTCAACACCCCCAACCACATCAAATCAATCAATACACCTAGAGATGTATTTATCAGGCAATACATAAATATGACTGACAAACAAACAAACAAGAAAGAAAGATGAGAACTGAAGTACAACAGCTGCTGGAGGGCCAAGTCTGCCCATCTCGGCATAATGCAGTATTGGATTTGGAGTTTTTTTGTCCCCGCCCTGCCATTTGTTTTGCCTTGTAGGAAATAACAAGCCAGACCTCTCCTGTCTCTAGTGAGTTTTAGGTTGCATTTAGATGTACATGTTAGCTGCAGTTAACACTCACTGGAACTGAGATTCCAAACTCTTATTTGCACCACAGATGTACAGCTAACCACCGTTAGCCTAACTTGAGTAGAAGGAGAGGGGAGCCCTTCCCTGCCGCTCGGCCTCCCAGCCTGATCCCAGCCAGCTCCACGACCAGACTGTGGGCAAAGTGTCACTGTGTCAGCGGCTCAGCCACAATTGACTATGATCTCCAGCAAGGCATGCTGAGCATGATCGTGCATTTGGGGGGGCACCCTGCCCGCCCTTGGCAGGGGAAACATATTGAAAGCCCTTTAAATGCCCTGCAGTGCCAGTGCCACTTCTGCCAGCCATTGCACAACCCCCCACCCCAAGTGGCCCCACACCCTGAAAGCACCACACGGACTCCAATTTCCGGGGGGCCCGGAGGCATGAGGGGATGGAATCCCGCTTTCATTGCGGGAGGAGAGGGAAGAACCCACATTTGCTAGCACAGGATATGCAGATAGGCCAGGGCAAAGGATGCTGAGGGGTCTGCCCCACCATGAACAGAGAAGATATTGCGAGCGGAAACCCCAGCAGAACACTAAGACCCATCACTAAGCCACTGCAAGCAGCTTGCTGCCCAATAGGCTCACACTCTGATGAGAGGTCCAGTCTATTGGAGAGATGCCTGTGCCCACTAAGGCATTTTCTCCACTCACGGATTGCAAGCTCACGAGCTGAGCCAGTCACTTAACCACCAGGGGAACCAAGGGGCCCACTCTAGTGGGGCCACTGGCTCTCTTTGTAGAAAAACAGGGGGGAAACCATCTACTTCCCTCACCCCAAATCCCTCTGCAGCCTTGCACGTACTCCTGAGGACATCCCCATGCCCTATGTGCCATAGCCTGGCCGCATGCACAGACATGGGGTGGGCCAACAGGACAGTACATTCACACCAGTTTCAAAGATGTACACCATATGCACATAGGTGGGTGCAAGGAATCATGGGAGAAGGCACTCCCCTCTGCTCCCCTTACCCCAGGGAAGCTGGGTTGACTGCAGGGGCCTCTGGTGATGGCACACCTCTGCACAGCTGCAAATGGCCAAGTGGGAGGCTGGCTTCCTGGGCCGTTATTCCCAGGAGAAGGAAATCAGTCTCTGGGATACACCTGCCCACCGCTTCCTAACACACAGCAACACAGTTCTACTTGGAGCACCCATGGACTGACAATCTTGTGAGAGGGCGTATTCCTTGCAGCCATTTTGTGGACATGCTAATTGTCATATTTTGATGAGGAGTAACTAAGGCCTTGCTCATGAGTAACCAGAGGTTGTAGCACCCACCCACCCCGGGAAAGTGGCTGGCCCCCACTTTTCCACTCTTTTGTTGTAAGAAATAGAGCAGATACCCTGAAACCTCCCCACACTCTTCCTCTATGCAGACCTGTACTCATCCAGAGGGCATCAAGATGCCCCCTTTTCCCTTTCCCTGGCATGTGTGCAGTGTGGTTGGAGGTCTGGATGCCAGGACCTTTCCATGCATTAAGATCTCCTGGTTCCCGTCCTTTCCTCCCTCCATATGCAGCTCTGCAGGCACGAGGATGGATGGGAGAGGCGAGCCCCTGCCCCACTATCCAGACAACACCAGAGAGTGGGGTGGACGTTCCGGGGTTCTGTAAAGGGTACACCTGTGCACATGGATGTGCAGGCAGGAAGGGGCACAATATTGTGGCAGCTTTTCTGTGGTCCCCAGGACTATGGAATGTGTTCCCTGGGATAGCACTCCATGCAAATGCCAGCCAGAAACCACCCTTGCTCTATTCAGAGCACCCATGGCCTGACACTCTCGTGAGGGAGGTGTTAGGTGGAGAAGGGAATTATTGCCCTCTTGAATCAGCTATGCCTTTTCCGGGAACATTATTTCTTTCCTCTCCACTCTGATGGTCCCTCCCATGAGCTGTCTGGGGGTGTCCTCGTAGCCTGTTACTCTCATGCATGGCCACTGAGCCCTGGGGCAGGCAGTGGTTTCCTTGAAAAAGGATCTCAGCTGACCCAAGACTGTCTTCAGTGACCTGTCCTCCTGTTCATGAGCTAGCCTCTGTGGGCACAAACCCCCAGAAGGGGAAGAGCCTTCCCCACCTTCCCCACCCTTTCTTTGTGGAAAAATAGAACTTGGCTGCTCTGGAATCTCTTCTGGGGGTCACTCCCACATGAACCATTTGCATGGACAGTGGCGGCAGTGGGCTGCGGAGCAGACCCTTCAAGCCTTTCGAAACTCCAGGGCCCAGACTGGCATTGTAGTGTATGTATGTAGATCTCACAGCATGTTGATTTGTGGGATTGGAGAGCCCCAGGTTCCAACCACCCTGGGATGGCTGCGTCACTCATTGGGGGCTGCAGGTAGGGGGGCGCATCTCCACATTGGTGGATGGGTTGGCAGGGCACAAGGTTTGACAGTGGTTTGGCAGTTATTGCCGAGACCAGGAGAGCACTTGCCTGAGTACTTGCCCCCACAGCTTTCCTGCATGAAGCATCCTCCCTCACTCCCCTTAGTCTGCCATTCTCGTAAGAGAGCATTCCATGGGGTAATGGGGTGCTCTTCATCATACATTGAGAGCACCACCTTGTGCAACAGGAGTACCATCTCGTGTATTTGGCGTCTGTGCCCTATATATGGTTCTTCTCATGATTAAGTTTTAGGGACCAAACATCATCCCTGGGGAAGGGGCAGAGCCCCCTTCCCCACCTTTTCTGTGTGAAAAATGGCTGCTCTGGAATCCCTTTGGGGGGTTTGCCTTTCAGACTCTACCTAAAGCACCCCCATGCAAACCATTCTCATGATGGTACGGGCATTGGGCATTGGTGACCCAAAGAACAGTTCTTCTCATGAGGAAGACAATGGGAGCAAATCTTCCCACCTGGGCCCCCTTCCCCACCCTTTCTGTGTGAAAAATAGAACTTGGCTGCTACAGCTTCCCTGCTTGTTTCTGCCATTTGGCTTCCCCCTCCCAGCGCCATGATGGGGTGCCCTGTTGGTGTTTGCGGCCACTCTGGGCTGTGGCGTGTTGGTGCCTTGTAGATGGGCAACTCCATAGCTGCATGGCTTACATGGAGGCGTGGCCTTTCCCCCAAGTGGCTGCCAGAGAGAAGTGCTGAAAGCATGAAGCAGCCACATCCTTGGACAGGTCTGTGCTATCGCCTCTATGATTGGTGTTTGGAAAGGGGTGCTTAATTGGAGTTATGGGCGAGTCTGCCTTCTGGAGTAACGGTTCGGTGGCAAAATGGTGGTTGTTGTTGGTGAAACTCAGAATACAATTGGAGTTTGATGGGCAAAACTGGAATTAACTTTGGACACGTAACAGTGGTTTTGGGTGCACTACAGTTACAAACTTTGGCACCTTTAACTGCAGTATGTGTGAATCAGGTATGCACCATCAGGTATGTGTGAAATCAGGTATCAGGTATGTGTGAAACTGTATGTGTGAATCAGGCTTTAGAGTTGCTGGTTACTTCTCCTGCTTCTTAAAGAAAAGGGGTTTTTTGTTTGGGAAGGGGGGGGGGCTTCTAGAGAGAGCTGGGAGGCAAACCCATTTCCAGCCACACATTAATTTAAAGGGGTCTGCAGCTGGAAATTAGGCAGGGCTTTTCAAATGTGGAGATTTTGTAGTTAGAACCACCATCCCCTTCGAAAATCAGCTTCTGATGGCTTCTACCTGTCAAAGTGAAACATTTATATTAGTACAATGATTCTGACATAAGAATTAGTAAGCAGAAGAGCAAAATCTCTGGTACAAACTCTGCAGGGCCAAGGCACTCTGTGGCTTGTGTGATCTGCACTGTTCTCCATAATTGCCTATTTGCATTTTCTAGCACTTTACAACCACAGCACTTCACAGCTCCTTTCAAAAAGAGCTAAGAGGCACCTTTTTAAAATAGTGATTCTCTTTATTTAGCAGAGGGCGAGCAACTGGCCCTATCCATCCCCAGCACAGCATCCCTCCAGTGACTGTTGTGCTGGTGTCTGTCTTATGTTTCTTTTTTAGATTGTGAGCCCTTTGGGGACAGGGAACCATCTTTATTTATTCACTTATTTATTTATTTAGATCTATGTAAACCGCTTTGGGAACTTTTGTTGAAAAGTGACATATAAATATTCATTGTACTTGTATTCTTATATTATTAGCCTAGTAGTAGTATATTCTAGTCAGATTTTAAAGGACTGGGGGTAATCTGACAGACGGGGGCTTTCAAGCACCCTTTTCTAATGGCACCCCTACCCTGCTCATTGCATATGTGCAGGGGCCCCTCTGAATCCCAGTGGTCATGTTTTCACTACTGCAGGAATGGTGCAGCTATGGACTTGTCCAAAATCACATTGAGCTCATTCACATGAGCAGCACTACCCAGGCTTGCACAGCCCTACCTGGATAAGGCTGCTTGTGTGGATTGCCAGGATGTTCCCAGTGTTCTTCACTGGGTAGCAGTTTTTTTTAAACCCAGGCTTATACTGCGATAGAAGGGTGTGAGCGTGCCCTTCTATCTCAGTCCCCAGTCATATGAATGCTCGGGCTTCCTGCCTGCCACAGGGTCAATCCATGTGGCTAGAGCACCTGGCAGTGGGGAAATTCCCCAATGCACCGTGCTGCTCATGTGGTGCATTGTGGGATTTCTGGAGGCCAGGCTTCATTTCCCTGGCCTTCAGATGGCCGCACTGCTCACTGGGACCAAACAAAAAGCATGGGGACAAAGTAAAAGCATGGATCATCTGGGGGGAAGGTTGATGCGATCCTGCCTTCTCCTGCCCTCCCCAGACCCACACACAGCAGTCGAGTGAACGGCCTTACTGTTTTTGTTGCAGAACAATTGATTTTTTTGTGTGCTATTGCTTTTCTTCTTTAAGAGAAAAAGACAGACATAGCTTGTTGTTGCTAGATATAAGGGACTGTCTTATACTAAGTCAAGCAAATGGCTCTCTTAAACAGTACTGTTTACCCTCACTGACAGTGGTTTTTCAGCATCACATCAATTCCACACAGCGGCCCCATCTGCACATTATGCCAAGTCAGAATTGCTCAGCACGGCTGTTCCTTCCCTTTGGATCGCTGCTGGAAATGGGGGAAAGCCTTTTTACCTGTCGGTGATCATTTGGCCTTTAGCTTTTAACCTTTAGCTGAGGTTAAATGAACCTGAGGTTCATTTAACCTCAGCAGGTGATCATGAGAATGACAGAGTGACTTGACCCTGCAGAGTTTGCTACCTACCACCCAATCCACAAAAGAAATGGGCAAGTGGATGTTTGTTTGTTTGTTTGAACCTTTCCCAAAAACTCACATAGGATCCTATGAGGGTTTGGGGGAAGGGTTCATATTTGTTTAAAATCATCTACTTAGCCATTTCTTTGGTGGGTTGGGTGGTACGTAGTTGGGTGTTATGCTGTTCAGAGCAGTAGCATGCTGCCCAGCACCCACTGCAGTGGAGGATTGGCTCTGCCACTCAACTGGCAGAGACCATTGGCATGGCCAGCAAATGACCTCCGTGCACGTGCAGCAGTCAGCAAAGTGGCTGAGCCAATCCTCTGCCACAGTGGGTGCTGTGTGGTGTGACACTCCTCTGAACAGCTTTCAGGTGAGGTGGGAGGAGAGGTAGGCAGCTACTAATTTACAATTAAAGGTGCATCCCACCCACCCCAGTGGCACCTGCACCAGCTGCCCCTGGTTCTGTGTTGGGAGGGACTGTGTGCTTCTGTTCTGTGGTGTTGTTTTTCAAGGCAGGGTTGCAAAATGTGTGCACTCTGCTTGTTCTGGCCATAGGGAACAACGGGGAACTTGAAATATCCTATTGCTCCCCAAGGACACCAAAGTGGTTTGGCTGGTACAGCATGATGATGATGATGATGATGATGCGGCATGGAACACCACATTTTGCCAAACACACAATCCAGAAATGGGGGGGAAAGAATCACTGACCCAGAATCCACTGCCAGCCACAGTGCTTGCAGGCATGGGCCGTGAACGCGCCTCGAGGGGGGTGGCAGGCAACATCTTTAAGTCTAAATGGAGCCGGTGCTCCGTGCCACCCAGCAGCTCCCGCGGCGGAGAATCACCTCCACCCCTCTGGCCACTGGCGGGGGTTCGCCTCCATGGGAGCCAGGTGAGTGGCGGAGGCGATTCCCCACCATGGGGGCTGCTGGGTGGCACGGAACACCGGCTCCATTTAAACTTAAAGATGCTGCCCGCTGCCACCCCCGGAGGTGCGTTCACGGCCTGCGACTGAGTGCTTGTGTTGCAGTAACATCATTGGCACAAGCTGCTCTCACACACAATTATGACACCCTACTTCAGCATTGCAACAACTGCCACAGTTCCACTGCTGCCTCAGCAGTGAGGGCAAATTTAGATGATCTCTCTTTCCCTTGGAGCCTCTCTGTGCTATCTGAAAATATGTCATTGAGGGTCATGCAGCCCTCAGGGACGCATTTTGGATGACATATTTTTTAGCATATGCCTACCCTTTTTGCTCTGGTGGAAGAAAGCTGCTATCTTACAGATAGCAATCGGGTGAGGATTTCCCTTTACAAGCAAAGGGGGGAACCCCACCTACCTTAAATAAACTCCTAAGGGGACAGTGAGAGGGCACCTAGTAGTTGAAGGTGGCGCAGTGTGGCACAGTGGCAGTGGCAGATGAGCAGCTCCTCTGAACTCTTTGGACCTGGTCTGGCACTCCAGCGTGGCCTGGTTCTGGCCTCCACGCATGTGTGGAGGTTGTAACCGGGCCCCACTAGAAAACTAGGCCTGGTCTGGAAAGTTTGGAGGAGCACCATCTCCAAGTACAAGGTACCCTCTCACTGCCCCTATTAGGATTGCTAATGGAGTTCCCATTGTTAATAGTGTTCCCTCACTGGAGTCTCCTTTACAAGAATGTCTCCTCAAGCCGATTCAAACCACCCAGTTCGACCCTGGACTGAACTGGGGGCTGGTTTGACTCGAGCCAGTTCATGGACCAACAGTCCGATTCAAGTTCGGTTCAAATTCGAACCAAACCACCAACATTGGTTCCGTGCACACCCCTATATACATTATATAATGGAATCTGTATGACAGTTTCAGCAATATTCCAAGTAATCTAGAAAGCAAAATGTAGGAAGGAAATTAATTATCAATGTTATTTTTAATCTTTTTAGTTGGTGCTTGAGCACTCAGGAATAGATCCTCATTTTCATAGTAAATTGTATGTCTTGCAATATTAGTATACCTTCCTATTTGTCTTAAGAGATTAAGTTTTAGAAAAGCAGCAACACTCCTCTTTAAATCTCTAATTTTCTCTGCCACAAAATGAATTTGGTAAGAATACCAAATGTCATAGAACAATTTGGTCTACTGAGTACAGTAGGATAACTATTAAACATGTACAAGAAGTTAAATAACATTTTATATCATAATGGTTTGATGACTCCCCCCAACCTTTTTTTTTACAGGTTATTTTTATAAATACAAGTAAAGGAAACTTAATGAGTGTACCATATGTCAAGCTGGGAGTCAGATTAAAAACAAATAATTAATCTGGATCTCTTTTCTATTAGAACAGATTGTGATATGTTTGTAGAGAGGAACTGAATCTGACATATCATGTTTTGATCGTTGTTTGGGATGATCAGTTAGACATGAATATCAGATTTAGGGACTGCATTTCTGTTCATCTAGAGTGCAGGTTTTCAATCCACTACTAATTTATATGTCCAGAAATGCCCTCTGCTAGCTTCTAAATCAAAGTCATATATTGGGACTTGGGTCATGAAAGACGTCTTAAGCATGCATGATATATTTACTTGCATACATATGCATCTCACTCACTCACATGGTTGGACAAGTGCACGCGCACACACACACACACACCCCTTCACTTTTTCCCTCTGAAAATCCTGAAATATGTCCACTTCTTTCTTACCAATAGCATGTCCGTGTAATGTTTTGCAGTGTGACATGGAGAGCTGTTGGGAGTTACAAAGTCTGAGTTTTTGGCCACTTGCCATATGCTAGACAACATGAGACTTATGTTTTTAGATCAGCGCATTGGGACAAGGGTGCCAAGCTAGTAAATAATGAGTTGTCTCTTCACTCCCAGAGGATAACAATGAAAATTTACCTTGGCCTGCAGGCTTTCTGTTTACCACTTTTGACATTGGAATACTTTGTACCTGAGGGAAATATCCTATTACCTTGCCACAAAGGAAGGGATCTGTGTGAGTGATGCAATGGATGTGTTTGCTAGGTGGCAGAGACAAATAAAAAGGGATGCCTTAATTTTTTTAAGATGTGTCTCAAACATTACGGATTAAAAACCTAGTTTTTGTTCAAATCTACTGCTCAGTTTTTAATGGGCTTCAATGGAATCAGGATTTCATCTTACTCCAAAAGGAGAAAATAGAAAAATAGATTCTTTTCATAAACGTAATGAGGGTGGATAACTCCCCTGTAATCTGTAATGAGGAATTTATGTTTTACATTTATTTATTTATTTATCTATCAAATTTGTACACCGCCCCAAACTTTCGTCTCTGGGTGGTTAACAATAGCATAAAACAAGTTAAAAACATATACAAAAAATTTAAAACAATTTAACAATTTAAAAATGAACCAGAGATTAAAACCAATTTTTTTTTAGGAAACAGAGAAAGCTTGGGTGAAAAGATGGGTTTTCAGGTGTTTTTTGAAAATTGCCAGAGATGGGGAGGATCGTATCTCAGCAGGGAGTGCATTCCACAATCCCGGGGCAGCGACTGAGAAGGCCTGTCTCTGTGTAGTCACCAAACAAGTTGGAGCTAACTGGAGATAGACCTCCTCAGATGACCTCAATGGGCAGTGGGGCTCGTAGTGAAGAAGACGCTCCCTTAGATGCCCAGGGCCTAAGCTGTTTAGGGCTTTATAAGTTATAACTAGCACTTTGTATTTTGTCTGCAAACCTATTGGCAGCTAGTGTAGCTCTATCAGTAAAGGAGTAACATGGTCTCTCTGAGATGACCCAGAGACCTGGCTGCTGCATTCTGAACCAACTGAAATTACCGGACAACGTACAAAGGCAGCCCCACGTAGAGCGCATAACAAAAGTCAAGTCTGGAGGTTACCAACAAATGTACCACTGTTTTGAGGTCATTGATCTCGAGAAAGGGGCGCAGCTGGTGTATCAGCCGGAGTTGATAGAAAGCACCCCTGGCCTGAAACCAGGGAGAGGTGTGAATCCAGAAGTACTCCCAGACTGCAAACCTGTTCCTTTTGGGGAAGTGTGACCCCATCCAGAACAGATAGATCAAAATCGTCTCTAGAGTTCTGACCCCGCACAATAAGTACCTCCATCTTATCTGGATTCATCTTCAGTTTATTCTCCCTCATCCAGCCCATTGCTGCTTCCAGGCAGACATTTAGGGAGGATATGCCATCTCCTGAAGAAGTTGACATGGAGAAGGCAATCTGGGTGTCATCAGCATACGGGTAACACCCAGCTGCAAATCCCCTGATGATCTCTCCCAGCGGTTACAAGTAGATGTTAAAAAGCATTGGAGAAAGTATGGAGCCTTGAGGGACTCAGATTTCGAAGAGCAACAACCTCCAATTGACACCATCTGGAATCTATCCGAGAGGTAGGAGCGGAACCACTGTAAAACAGTGCCTCCCACCCCCAACCCCCTCAGATGTTCCAGAAGGATACTATGGTCAATAGGATCGAAAGCCACTGAGAGGTCCAAAAGGACCAACAGAGTCACACTTCCTCTGTCAATTCCCAATTGGAGATCATCCATCAGGCCGACCAAGGCAGTCTCCACCCCATAGCCCACCCGAAAACCAGTTTGAAATGGGTCAAGATAATCAGTTTCCTCCAAGACCTACTGGAGCTGAGAGGCCACCACCCTCTCAATTACCTTGCCCAGCCATGGGAGGTTGGAAACATTTATATCCTGCTCTTGCTCCAAAGAGCCCAGAACAGTGTACATGGATTGTCTGCATTATAAAGCCTTTTTCTAGGCCTTGGTTTTTATTCTATTTCTTTTAAAAGCAGCGGTACAGGTCAAGTTCTCCATGGACTTCCTACTTGTGAGTATACATTGGCTCCTCCTGGCAGACAATTCAACTTGAGCTCTCTCCCAGTCTTGAGTGTAGCTGATCAAAGATTGAAATAAAGTATTATCCTCTCCTGTCCAGTCCTGACTATGTTGTACCCAGATACAAGGGAGATGGGAGTGCACCTAGTAGTCACATCCCCTGGTGCTGACATTCTCCATAGCTGTTTTCCCCACTCTCCCTGTGTTCAGCAGAGGTCTGCAGAGCCAAGCACTGAACGTGGGAAGAAATCCTTCCTATAATTAAGAACGCTGGGTAGTTTTATATGAAGTGTGTTGGTGCCAGGGACCATGGATAGCCATCATGCTACTGTTCCCGTGTACCTGGGTATATGCACCCATGTCAGGGGTGGCTTCCCCATGAGGCCAAGTGAGGTGATGGCTTCAAGTGGAAAGCATACCCCCCCTTACCACCTGCCCACCCCCCTGGTGTCCTCCCATCCAGCTGCTGCCGTGCCCCCACTTTATGTTGGTTGTTGCCTTCCATCTCTTAGCTTTCCCTTGCTTGCTGGAACTGCTCTGCCTTTATGATCCACTCCCACCCTCCAGCCAAAGAACTCACTGTCCTGTCCCCTGGGCTGGAAACCAGGGCTGATTGCTGCCCTGCTTCTGCTTGATGGCTTCTTTGGTGGTGCACTGATTCCCCCAGCTGGTGCTTTTGTTTGCTGTAAGCAGACAGTGGGCATCCACCTTCACTGCCCGATCGGTCTCTTGCTGCCACCACTTCACTGGCTCTCTCTCTCTCTCTCTCTCTCTCTCTCTCTCTCTCTCTCTCTCTCTCTCTCTCTCTCTCCCCGCCCCCCCTCCACCAACTGGACCACTGTCAAGTTGGTCAAATTATGTGGAGGAGAGAGAGATGGCAGAGTGGTGACAGCGAGAGACAGATTGCCAGCAAATTTGGATGCCTCCAGTGCTGGCTGGAGGACAAAGTGCACTGCTAGAGAGGCCAGAAAGGAGAAACAGGGCAAGGATTAGTACTGGACATCCGACCCAGAGGTGGGACAATGAGTGAAGTGGGTGTGAGGCAGAGCTAAGTGAAGTGGGAGAGGGGGTGGCATCATTGATGGCTCTCCCAGAGGGTGGGGCCATCCAGAAAGGGTGGGGCAAGTCACCTGAGGCATTGACAGGCAACAAGCCTCCTCTAATCCAGGTTGTAACACATTGGACAGGGCTTTGTTATCCTAAAGACAGATCTGTTCTTCCCTGAGGGCCAAACTCAATATTTTTAAAAACCTTAATAGTCATGAGTGTGTGCTGGGGTGGGGAGTTCGCTTTGGGACTATGGTGCTCTCGGGGAACAGGGTTATAATGTAAGGGTGCAACTAGACATGACACAGCAGAACCATGGTCATACTCTCTTGCGATTTAAAAAAAGACAATAGCATTGGCAGAGGGTGGATTGTGGCTGTTGTGCTTTGAGGAAGGGAAGAAAGGCGGAGGGATCCTGGACTTCCATGGTAAATTCTGCTCTGCTGTAGGAGACTAAAAGTTCTTAGGCATTTATTTCCTCATGGATATTTCTGTAGTGTTTTATTTTTCATTTGCAAACTAAAACAAATTAGTCTTTCTTCATTTGCTGTTGTTTTGTCCTTGTGACTCAGGAGCTATAGAATCAACAGCACATGTTCTATTATATTGTAATTTCTATAGGAACATTCGTAATATGCACATTACTCCATATTTATTAAACTTTCTGGGCTGATCTGATGATTTCTACATATGCTATCTTATATCAGATCATGATGAGAAGATCTCTAATGCAGTTGCCAAATTTTGCCTAATTGCTAGCAGAATTCGTAAGACCATGTTATGTACCTGAACAATTAAGTATCACTATCTATTGAGGATAGCTGTTATATAATGAGTCAGTTTCCCCCTAATATGTTTAAAGTTTTTAGGAACAATTTGGAATGTTGTGTATTTTTCTTCCCCCGCTTTCGGCCCTTCTGTGCTACTGCTGGATCTTTCTGAAGTTGTAGGAGAGAAAGCAGGGCACTATTTAAAATGGAACTAGGAAATACATGATCAAATTACACCCCCACCCCCAATCTGCTCCATGGGCTGATATATATATATATATATGAATGAGCTAGCTAGGAGCAATATACTTCTGCAGGCAATTGCAGGCATCTTTATTGTTATTGTACCGGAATATTCTCCTTCTAGGATGATAAGTAATAAACACTATCAGGATTTTGGTTTTCTGAGTGTCATTACATTCCTTTTTATTCCATTAGTAGCTAAAATTGCTGACACAGGCCATCCAGTGCAAGACAGACCTTGCAAGCAGTGTAAGTAAAGCAATGCACATTTTAGCTAACTAAGGCTCAAATCACACTAACTCCTCCATGCTCTTGTCATTTGTTGTGTGTTTCACATTCCTCAAAGACAGAAACAGGCAACAGCAACAGAATATAGACACAAAACTGGGTGGCATAGTTGTCAAGCATATTTGTGCAGAATACAAACATAGTATTTCCCTTGACAAAAGAGCTGTGTTTGGTGTTTTACTGATCAGAGCTGATTACAGGCAAAGGAATGGTGAACACTCAAAGGGATTTTTAAAAAGAAAAGTTGAGGCACTGAAAATTGTGTTAGTGCCAGAAATGATACTAAACTTAAATGGTCTGCTTCATTTGCTGCAGTATAAAGGAAGATTGTTTTTAAAAATGCATCTTTGCCTCCTAACTTTGCCTTTTGTGTGTGTTTCTTCATCCCCTGATATCACAGGGTTGTTGTTTTTTTGCAGAGATATTTGGCTTTTGACCCAGCTTGGCGTCCAGGTCAGGCTTATGAATGCCTTGTGTCATATCTGCTCACCTGAATTTGGCTTGGCCCAGTCATGTTTTTAACCTTGACCTCACCATACTAATATCCATGTTTTGCTGACCACTCAGGATAGGATAGGCTTGTTTATTATTTATTTCATTTATAACATTCCAAAATAGCTCAGGGCTATTCATAATCTTTGTTACAGGACTTGACAATTAAAATAGGTCTTTGCTCCTGGACTCTCTCTGTCTTAGGCAAAGTTTATTTCATGATTTATTCTAAATAATAAAGAATAGTAGGTCAAAGTTCATAATGAGACTAATTTAAATCATTAATACTATCTCTTGCTAGATATTTTCTCTGGGCATAGTTTGAGAAAGGGAGCCCAATTCTGATGAACTTTTTCTATTGTCTGGATCTTCCCTTCCAAAAGACGTTTATAAAACAGTGACTAATCCACCTAATGGCTCAGTGGGGAAATGCTTGACTAACAAGCAGAAGGTTGCCGGTTCGAATCCCCGCTGGTGTGTTTCCCAGACTATGGGAAACACCTATATTGGGCAGCAGTGATATAGGAAGATGCTGAAAGGCTACGCGGGAGGAGGCAATGGTGAACCCTTCCTATATTCTACCAAAGACAACCACAGGGCTCTCTGGGTGCCAGGAGTCGAAATCGACTTGATGGCACACCTTACCTAATATGATGTTCAGTGTGCCATGGGCAGTTCTGCCCTACCCATCTACTGTAGGAGTCTATAACAATGCCAGCACTGTTTCACATGAGTGCTTCTACACTAATATGTAAAATCACATAATAACACAATAAATAACACAATTTACTAATATGTAAAATTGCACAAGCACGATTCCACAATTTTATGTATGAGTGCAAGAGCACTCTTGCATAACAGTGATGTTATTTTAGACACCCGCAGCAGTGTGGGCAGTATGCTGTGGTGTAAGCCACCATTTTGTTTATTAATGTAATTTTTAGTAATTTTCATTAACATAATGTGAAATATCTGCTGTTTTCATACTTCAGTTGATGGTAAGTGATCTTGTTTCCAGGCTTTGGCCATTAGAATCTTAGCCATTGCCAACATAATGGAAATAGGTTTATGTTCATTCTTTCTATATACATAAGATATACCCCAAAAGCACTAATTGAGAATCTAGAGGAATATAGGGTGGTATCCTAAGTACTCAAAGGGATTGTCTCCACTCTGTGCAAGTGATTGTCTCCACTCCCTCCCCAAAGGCCGATTGAGTACCTAACTGCCTTGCAAGTAGGGGGAAATTAGTGGCAACCCAAGTGCCAACTACTCCCTGCAACCACAAGCCAATTAGTGTTCTCTCTAATTTTTTTTCAGCTGTGCGCAGAATAAGTTTTGTTCTGGGCAGCAGTCTCAAGACTGTATGTGCGCACATGTATTCAGGGTGGGGCCTTCTTGATTAAACCTGAGCGGGATCTAAAATTAACTGAGTGGACATTTTAAAAGTGTTGCTTGTGCGCATATGCCTTAGAGGGAACACTGAAGCCAATGGGGAACTCAGTTTATTTTTAAAGGAATTTTTGAAGTGTTTAGACTCTTTGGTGTGTAATGAATCCTCATAGGGATTCATTCTGAGGAAAAGTCATAACACAAAAAAGAGTCTAGACACCTCAAAAATTCCTAAAATATAAACGGAGTACCCCACTGACTTGCAGGTTGGGGGGTAGTTGGCACATGGGGTGCCACCCACCCACACCCCTCATACCACAATATAGTGGGGTACTCAGTTCATTTTTAAAGGAATTTTTGAAGTGTTTAGACTTTTTGGTGTGTAATGAATCCTCATGATTGATTGATTGATTAAGTTCCATCAAGTTGGTGTCAACCACATAGATAGATTATCTCCAAGATGAGAGGAGAGGATGTGAGGCTGATATTACTCCCTCCTTCTGAGGGGAGTTTTTCACAGCAAACCTTTAATTTGGATGTCCTCTGGAATGGATGGGGTGTGTTCACCTATCGGCCAAATTTACCCCAAAGTCCCTGCAAGCTATCACTTCACACTTCACATGCAATTCAGGTTTTTCATTGTGTGTTGGTGTAGGCTTTACTGTGGGTGAAGCCTACACTAACGATTTATATCCGAGATAAACCCCCCCACACACACACTTTTTGGCAATGGGGGCGGGGGACGACGACTTTGAACTCGTAGTAAAACCTTGCAGAAAACCCGTGGTAAAACCTGCTCTCTGGGAAAGCTCAGGGAGAGCTTATGGAGGGAACCTTCAGTGTTACATTCTCTATAGATAAGTAGAGTCTAGCAGCTCACCACTTGAGCAAAGGGATATGCAGCTGGTTCTAAAATAGGATGCAAGCAAAAGAAGACTGTGAAGCTGGAAAACCATACCCACCATTGGATTCCTAGACCCACATAACAGTTACGAAGAAAAAGAAAAACTTGTCCTTCTCAGCAGCCCTTGTCGTTCTCCTGTTGACAAACTGGAGTTCATTTAGGAGATCAAAGGCAGCACAATAACAAAAGGCATAAAATGTATCTCTTTTAAGAACTCTGTGGAAGAAACACATTTCTCAAGCTTCGTTTCTCTCATCACAATTTTGTATTGATGGGCAAGCGTGCAGGTGCCAAATATTGCACTGCTTCAGGCTACTCTTGCTGTGTTCATTTGTAAGCTGCATACTAGTGCAGTGACCTGGATCAGACAGTTTTCGCTTTGTCCTCTCCGGGGAAAAAATGTAGCAATCTGAAAACTAGTTAGGTTCTGATGGCATGTATGATGAATTATACAAAAAATAATGCCAACACAAATCCCATCATAACACAAATCAGAACATTTGTTAATTCATCTGGTTGTCAATGATGGGTTAGAAGAGTGATAGGTCTGGATTCTTGAGTGATATTTTGCACACAATTTACTGAAATGAGAAAATATGGCTTGTCAGATCTGTGAAAGACGTGTCATCAAAAGGTGCCTACAGCAGTGAGGAAAGTAATAGCTAAACCAGGGTGTGAACAGGCCTTCTTGCATCCAGGGTACAGGGCAGTAGGAAACTGAAGAATTCATAGTGAATAATTTAGCTCATGAATACAAGTCAAACGTTTCAAATTTGTATGCCTATTGCCTAATGCTAGTTGTGTGGATTCATATTCAGGAATGTAATGGGAGTCTCTAGAGTTCTTTTTAGGTTGTTTTGCTACAGAGTGTCGATCAGAAGATAACTTTCAGCATGAGTGGTTCTGATTTGTTTGTTTCTTGGGATTTTAGAGTTGGAAAGGAACTTGGAGGTTATCTAGTCCAACCACATGCTCAGCTACAGATGGCCATTCAGCCTCTGAATATCTCTGGCGAAAGAGACATCATGATGGCACTATCAACCAGCTCTTACAGTGAGGAAATTCCTGCTAATGTGTAGCCTGAATCCTACCCTCAGCAGCAACAGATGATAAATCTTCTCCTCTTATATGTGAAAACGTTCCAGATATTTGAAGGCTGTTACCATATCTCCCCTTAGTCTTCTCTTCTCCAGGCTAAACATACCCAGTTTCTTTAACCATTCCTCATAAGACATGGTTTCCATGACCCTCACCTTCTTTGTTGCCCTTGGCTGAACCTGTTTTAGTTCATCAGTATCTTTATTTAAATGCAGTGCCTCAAACTGTTCTGTATTCAAACTGAGCTCTGAAAAGCAATGTTACTTCTCCAGACCTAGATTCTATGCCTCTGTAAATACAGCCCATAATAGCTTTAGAGTTTTTAAGGTAGACCATGCATGTCTTTAATTACAGGAATGCCGCTTTCTGCCTCTGCGGCCGAGCAGTGGGGCAGGGGCCGGGGTTGTGCACCCGGCCTGAAGAGGCAGGCACAGCAGCACTATCTTGGCCCCCTCCACGTGGCCAGGGCCTAGCCAATCAGGAGAAGGGGCTGGGGAAACGAGTTAGCCTGGCAGCCGCCTCATGGGCAGTCTCTCTGCTGCCAGGCGATTCAGGGATCAGTGTTTGGCTGGAGGGCCAGTTGGGTGAAGGGCACCCCACACCAGGGTGAAGGGCCGGGTCCTGATCTGGTCAGAATCCAAGTCCTGACCTTATCTCACCACGGGGCTCCACCTCAACAGCCTTTCAGGGCTTCGACAGCCCATAAGGTTGGGAATAGCCCCCACTCAGGGGGTGGGCGTGGCTCACCAGCTCAGAGCTTTGACAGCTTGGGTTGGGGGGGGGTGTCGGACCACCACCACCCCTCAGCGGGGTGGAGCCCCGCGGTGAGAGGAGGTCAGGACTTGGATCCTGACCAAATCAGGACCCGGCCCTTCGCCCTGGTGTGGGGTGCCCTTCAATAGAAAGGGCCACCACATGAGAGGAGTACCCGCACTCTAGTTAATTGGGACCCCATTGCAAGTGTCGTTACCTCTGAAAGTGGCCCTTATTTACTCCAACTAAGCGTGTCCTGTCTTCATTGGAGGCCTGGGGGTGCAATGCTGCTTCCCACCTCCATGCCTGAGCGGTGGGGCAGGGTGCAGGGTTGTGCACCCGGCCTGAAAATGCAGGCACAGCAGCACTATCTTGGCCCCCTCCACGTGGCCAGGGCCTGGCCAAGCAGGAGAGGGGGCTGGGGGAACGAGTTAGCCTGGCAGCCGCCTCATGGGCAGTCTCTCTGCTGCTGGGTAGATGTGTTCTGATGTGATCCCACCGGGCAGCTCTGGATAAAACCCTAGCTGCCAAGTTTTGCACTAGCTGCAGTTTCCAGATATTCTTCAAGGGCAGCCCCACATAGAGGGTGTTACAATAATCCAGTCGCGACGTGACTAAGGCATGGGTAACCATGGCCAGATCTGCCTTCTCGAGAAAGGGACACAACTGGCGCACTAGCTGAAGCCATGCAAAGGTACTCCTGGGCACCGCCTCCACCTGAGCTTCCAAAAGCAGAGCCTGGTCCAGTAGAACCCCCAAGCTGCACACTTGCTCTTTCAAGGGGAGTGCAACCCCATCCAGAACCGGTAAAATCTCCTCATCCTGATTGGCTCTCCTACTGACCAACATTACCTCCATTTTGTCCAGATTCAATTTCAGTTTATTAGCCCACATTCAACCCATCACATCCTCCAGCCCCCGATTCAGGACATCCACCGTCTCCCTAGGATTAGATGACAAGGAGAGATAGAGCTGAGTGTCATCCGCATATTGCTGACAACTCAGTCTAAGTCCCGTGGACTGCAATGAGGCAAGCAAACTGATTGCAATGGGCTGTGGATGACTCCTCCCTAATTACCTGGGGGGATGAGTGGAACAATGTTTTTACAACACGAAACAGCTCTGTTTGTCTGCACTGAGCAGATACAATGGAGGCGGAGAAAAAACGTTTCTTCGCTGCCCCCACTGCCACGGTGTAGTCCCTAAAATGGGATCTAGCCCGTGTTTGGTCGGATTCGTCACAACTCTTCCTCCAGCATCGTTCCAGCCGTCGTCCGAGTTGTTTCATCGCCCTAAGCTCTGAGGAAAACCAAGGAGCTGATCGGGCTCCACCAAGCCGGAGAGGGCATTTAGGAGCAACCGTGTTAACAGCCTGGGCTGTCTCTCTATTCCAGAGATTGACCAGGGCCTCAACAGGGTCTCCAGCTCTGGACACTGGAAACTCCCCAAGGGCCGTCTGGAATCCAAGCGGATCCATAAGCCTCCGGGGGCAGACCATCCTAATCGGCCCACCACCCCTGCAGAGGGCAGATGGAGCAGTCAAACTAAACCCCACCAGATGATGATCTGTCCATGACAAGGGAGTAGTCTCAAATTCCCCCACCTCCAGATCATTTATTTCCCAGTCGGCAAAAACCAGATCCAGAGTATGTCCTGCCATGTGGGTAGGGCCCAATACCAACTGAGACAGGCCCATGGTTGCCATGGAGGCCATGAAATCCTGAGCTGCACACACTAGGGGGGCCTCAGCGTGGACATTTAAATCCCCCAAAACAATAAGCCTGGGGGAACCCAAAGCCACCTCCGAGACCACCCCCACCAGCTCAGGTAAGGTGACTGAAGTGCAGTGGGGTGGTCGGTACACCAGCAGAATCCCCAGCCTATCTCGGAGGCCCACCCTCAAGGACACACACTCGAAATTCTGAGATTGCCTTACCGGGCATCTGGAAACAGGGAGGATCTCTTGATAGATGACTGCAACGCCCCCTCCCCGTCCCTCGAGGCGGGGTTGTTGCATGATCTGGAAACCTAGAGGACAGAGCTGAGAGAGACCTACCCCACCCAGCTCATCCAACCAGGTCTCCGTCACACATACCAGGTCAGCATGCTCATCCACAATCAGATCATGGAGGAGAGATGTTTTAGCATCGACTGACCTGGCATTCAGCAGCAGCACCCTAATCCTCTAGGGAGTGTTCTCAGAGCTCCCTGGGGTCAGAGGATTGGGAGAAGAGTTGGGAAAAGGAACAGGCCTCAATTGCCTGGACCATTTCCCCCTGTAACGGCCTGCCCAACTCCCACCGCCATACCTCCCTCTGCCCGCTACCTGTGATATTGCTGCCCCCACTCCATCCCCATTTTTCTGCTCTCCCAGACACATCTCCTCAGACTAACCAACTTGGCTTGATTAAGAAACACCAAATCCAGACCCATGCAGTCACTCTCTTGCTGACTTCTTTATAGCAGGAAGGAAGGTCTTCTGGGGCCCCCAGCAGCTCACCCCACGGCTGAGAGCCACAAAGATCAGAGCCCTTGTGCTCTCGCCCTTCAGCTCATGCCAAGAGGCTTGCGCCCTTGGGCCAGCCTGCCCTATATAGCAGCAGGTGCCCAGCAGCAGCAGCCCAAAGGAGATCACACATACCTGGAGGAGAGGTGGGGCAGATGCAAAAGACAGCATACTGTGCCGGCAATGGATAGGGCCGACCGGCAGTAGGAGTTACGCTTTCTACAGACATGCTGATGCTTTGTGACTTCTTTAAACATTGTGTCTTTAAACATTTCATCAGGAGAAAAAAGACCACCCAGGAAGCAGTGAGAAAGGATGACTTTCAATAGGTGGGTGAGGCCAAAGCAAAAGAGATGGCTGCAGGGAAGTGGCCGTCAGAACTGTTGGGGTTATTGCTCAAGAATACAACCTTAGGCTACATTCCTTCATAGTTTACCGCAGCATAGTTGCTGAAGTTCAGCATAGTTGCTGAAACGTGGCCACTTTTAGTTCTGTGTGAAGTGTAGGGCTGTACACCTTTAACTTTTTTTTGGTTAAAAAACAGGAAGCTGCCTATGAAGCATTGGGAAAGGATGTCTTTTAATGGGTGGCCAAGACCAACACAAAAGAGGCAGCTGCAGGAAAGCACCCATGGCTTTGTGGCTTGGTTGGCTGGCGCAAGTTGATTGCCAGGGGAAAAAAAAGTGGCTGGTTCTAATTTTGCTGCTGTTGGGGATGGGAATTGGACTTTTAAAACTGGTGGTGGGGAAAGGGGGGAAAAAACTCACATGCACAAAACCAGCCAGGAATAATTGAAAAGACATCTCTTAAAATGTGTGTCCAAGGTCAAAGTAATAAAGGTGGTTGCAGAAGCAGCCTTTACAATAGCTGACCTTATTACCCTGGGAGACAAACTTAAGCTGTTTGCTTATTGGTCAACCTGCTGGCTGCTTGGCTTACTGAGGGAGATTAAAGTGGTCAGTATAGTCCTGTTTCCCACAGGGGACTCTCTCTTCTCCTAGCTTGCGATCTAGAAGAAATGCAAGGTAGACACCAACAACAACTACTGGAAGGATGCTGTGCTGGGGTTGGATAGGGCCAGTTGCTCTTCCTCTGCCATCTTTAAACATTTTAATAAAAAATGAGAAAGCCACCCAGGAAGCACTGGGAAAACAATGGCTGGTTAAGACCAAAGCAAAAGCAGCTGCTTCAGGGAAGTGTTTTCAGCTGCAAAAACGGCTGCTTCAGTGTGGGTGTTGTGAGCTGGGGAAACATCCTCATAGACACAAGACAACCCATGAGGTGGGGGGTGTTGCAGGGGGGAGACAGGACACAACCTGCCTACCCCCACATGAGCTTGGGCTCACCTGGACAACAATGCACCGCATGCGCACAGGATCGACATAGCGGCAGTGTTCTGAAAGGTATCTGGAAAGGAATCCTCCAGTATCTCACAATTCATTGTGCAGGCAGTGGAGAAGCTGCACATGTCAATGCAGCAGCTTCCAGCTTCCTGGCCGCTTTATAGGTGGTACACTTTTGTTGAAAGGGAGCTGGCTGCCGAGAGCTGCTGCAAACAGTCATGTTTGCACAGACAGTCAGGGCTGGGAGGTAACATGCTGTGTGTCTCTAACCTTGGTTAAAGCCTAGGTAAAAAATTTGGATAGCCCTGTTCTGGAGCAGCTGGGTAGGAGCAGGTCCCATGGCTCCACATGAGCCTTGCTATCTGGTTCTCTCGCTCCTACCCTGCTTTGGGCCTACATTTTGCAATGGATTAAAATATAGTTTTAATAATTAGGAATTTACAACCACTTTACATTCCTTTGTGGGGGGGAAATAGGCATTAAAATGGTCCAAAAACAACCTCTCTGCATCCTACAATAATATTAAAAGGCAAGGCATGATTCCATACTTGCATAGTTATCATTAAAAGTCCATTTCCCAAAGCTAAGTTCTGAGGCCTTTGAGACAATGAACTTCCATGAAGTACAAGTTAGCTAGCGAAGAAAGAAGACAGGAATAAATAGGAATGTATTCATAGACACCCAGTACAACTATAAACTCCAATTTAATCTGAAACTGGAATTTGAATCTCCTGTACACAAGAGTCCTGTTTTGTATCAGGTAAAACCTTCACAAATGGCAAAAGTGTGCCAATACGCCCTTTTCACGTGACACTATAAAATAAGAGGGCAAGATGCAAAGGCTTGTGAAAAGCCAATCAGAATAAGGTCACACATGAATGAAGACATGCAACCTCAACTTGGCAACTGCATTTAAATAGCATTTAAATGGGAGGAAAAATGCAACAGGCAGATAAACAGTATACCCCCTATCCTAGAAAGGACATAGGAACATAGGAAGTTGCCATATACCAAGTCAGACCATTAGTCTATCTAGCTCAGTATTGTCTACACAGACTGACAGTGGCTTCTCCAAGGCTGCAGGCAGGAATCTCTCTCAGCCCTATCTTGGAGAAGCCAGGGAGGGAACTTGGAACCTTCTGCTTTTCCCAGAGTGGCTCCATCCCATGAGGGGAATATCTTACAGTGCTTACATGTGGTCTCCCATTCAAATGCAACCAGGGCAGACCCTGCTTAGCTAAGGGGACAAGTCATGCTTGCTACCACAAGACCAGCTCTCCTCTCCTAGTCACAGAAAAACGTATGAAAGACCTCCTCCTGTTTGTGACAGACATGGAATTATTATAACAAAACAAAGGAATCCTAATGTGTATTCAAAATGGAGTTTTCAGTTATGCATGACATATCTGTCACTTAAGTACATAATTATATTCATTTAGCATAATGAGTTTCAGATGTTTTTGATTTTGACATTGGCAAAGGAACTTCTGAGCATCTAACATGGAGCCCCAGAACTTTATAGGGCATTCTTCTGAGCACATACTGTATGGTGCAAAGTAACTGGCCCTATCCACCCCCAGCACAGTACCTCCTGTGGCTGTTGCAGGTGTCTATCTTATGTTTCTTTTTAGACTGTGAGCCCTTTGGGGACAATTGAATGAATGAATGAATAAATAAATAAATAAATAGCATGGAGCACTGACTAGGCCTTTTAAGCCTCAGTATTGCCCTCTGTGAAAAGGGTACCCGCAACATATCCTACATTCTTATATGCCTGCACATTGCTGGAAATTGGCATTTTTATATCACAGTGGACAACTTTATGCTTTAACAGTGCAAGACTATCAAGTTAACACAAAAGTAAGTCTAATGAGACTTACTTGCTAGTAAATATTGTCGAGGAGAGGAGAGCTGGTCTTGTGGTCGCAAGCATCACTTGTCCCCATAGCTAAGCAGCGTCTGCCCTGGTTGCATATGAATGGGAGACTCGATGTGTGAGCACTGCAAGATATTCCCCTCAGGGGATGAAGCCACTCTGGGAAGAGCATCTAGGTTCCAAGTTCTCTCCCTGTCTTCTCCAAGGATAGAGCTGAGAGAGATTCCTGCCTGCAGCCTTGGAGAAGCCGCTGCCAGTCTGTGAAGACAATACTGAGCTAGATAGACCAATGGTCTGACTCAGTATATGGCAGTTTCCTATGTTCCTAAACATAAATACTGTATGTATATTCAGGGCTGGAGTCTAAGTATACATGCATAAATGCACAAATCCTGTTAATAGTGGAACTTCTGGTGGTAATGCAATGATTTGACTGATGCAGAGAACACGTTTGATAGTATGAACTGTCATTCTGAAGAAAGCAGAGTTTAAATGACTGCTTCTGCTTTAAGTGTTATTGCCAGGGTTATAACTTTTTGATGGCATGCAATCACTGAGTGTTTTTATAAGATCTATTCTTTACAGTTTTGTTTTGTGTTGTTGTTTTGCTGGTGATGTCAGTCACTTATAGTTAATCAAATAATTTTCTTAATTGCTGACATAAGGCAGAAAGGGTTTAAAGGTGGATTCTAGCACACTGTACTTTTTAACCCAGTCATTTTAGTATTAAATGCTTCTTAGCCAAATGCAGCTCACGTTACTTTAAGAGTTGGCAACTGGCAGTAATTGGATCAAATCTAGGCCACTTCCATTGTTTTGGTTTCCTGCGTTGCTGACCCCAGAAGCACAAGAGAGGTTTGGAGAGCAGTGTTTGCAACAGTGGAAGTTGGCACGAATCAAGGAGACTTTGGAGGGGGTTGGGTATGGGTACTCCCATCCCTCTTAACTTTGCAAAATGTGTTGCTAATCAAGGCACTATTTTTATTATATATGCTTACACAAATAACGTATGTAGACAAAAATCAAGAGGAAAAGTAAATGAAACAGGTCTCAGATACAGTACCGGGTCTCATGATCAGTGAGACCTGGTTTTTCCGAGTGGACGGGGACACGAGTGGGGAGGGAGCCCTGGACGGCTGGATCGGCCGCCCACACAACTGCCTGCTCCATGATGGAGCCGGTGGGGGCTGGGAAGCTTGGGGGCCACGCAGCCCCTGGAAGCTCCAGTATGCCCTGCGCAAGCCCTGTGAATAGCCCCACAGACTGGGGTGGGGGGGCTGATTTAAATTGGGAAATTTGTGTGAAGAAAAGCCTTGCCCCAGAACCATGGCCCTGATCTGGACCAGTCCCTCTCAGCTACTTTCCAGTGTAAAGAAAAAGTGAGTTGCTCTGTCACCACTTCATGAAGGCTCTATGGGCCCAGAGGTTGTCTCAGGGATCAGGAACAGGGGGGACCTCCAAAGGGCCTTAGGCCCTCAGCTCCTGCTCACAGTGCCAGCTGTTGACGCCAGCCCTTTCTAAACTTTTGGGTGCCCAAAACAAAACAGATTTGTGCAATGCAGCATCTGGTGGTTGTAAGTAGTCTCAGAATTATCGGACGATAACCTGAAGATATGCAAAATTTCCTTGGAAATTATGGTTTGTCGTATCAAAACTGTTGGCTTCCAATAAAATCCCTCAGTTATTTTGCCTGCTGAGAAGCCCCATTGCCACATTCATTCCGAGTTATATTTTTGACAAAAACAAAGAGGATTAAAAAGAAAACTAAATCATAATTCTACTTCTCCTGTCCAAAGTTCCATTGATGTCAGGGTGTTGTGGGTCAGGCCCTCAAGCAGTCAAGTTTCAGGGTCTTTGGGGTGCAGAGATCATCAGTCTGAAGGGCTAAAGACAAGCACCACAGTCCAGGGGAGGCATGGGCTAAGACGAGGTAGCAGAAGAGGTTATTCCAAGGGGTAGCACCACTTCTAAAAAAACCATCTTACACTTCCCCATCCAACAGACTGGAACTCAATACAGTCATGGAGGGTCTCCACATGAGCAGTGTGGAGAGCCTTACTGGGCTCTGCGGGGAGACTGGGGCCCACTTTCCCCACAGACGAGCAGTCGCTCATTGCTGGGCAGCCGGATTGGCTGCCCACATGACTACCAGCTCTGTCATAGAGCTGGTAGGGGCTACGGGGATTGGGGGTCTCCCGGCCCCTGGAAGTCCCAGGATGCCCCATGCAAGTGCATAGGGCAGACCCCTGAGATCAGGAGGCTTGTTTCAGTCTTCTGGCGAGAGTCTCCTTGCAAGTTGCCGTGGTGTGGAGCTGTGCCATGACAACTCACGATCAGGAAAACAGGGTTAACGGAGCACTCACTCTGCTAACCCCATTTAAGGGGAGGGCTACTTTGGTGGGCTAGCTGCCAGAGAGCCCCCAGGCTCACTCGCGAGCCCGGTGGTTCTCACGAGGGGGAGAAACTGGGCTGGGCTCCTGTAACCCAGTTTCCCCCCATCATGAGAATAGCCTCATAGTGTATTATGGTCCTATCCTGAATTAAGTATTTTAAAAGGTCTCCATTGTTTAAAGAAGCCTTATTCACTCGCTCCTTTACCCAGAACAAACAGCAGCAGCTTCCAGCACAGCCTGATAGGTAGGAGACTCCTCCAGCCACCCCGAAGCTAGGCCACCCACCCCTGAGCTTCCTTTCTGGCCAGAAACTGAGCTGGATGCAACTCTGTGAGGCCATTCACACGATGGGGTGAAATCGGGCTAGCGGAAGCTAGCCCGACTTCGCCCCATCATGTGAACCACCGGGCTCGGCTGTGAGCCCTGTGGTTCCTAGGTGGGTAATCCGCCTAAGTACCCCTCCCCTAAAACCAGGTTTGCAGAGCGAGCACTCGGCAAACCTGGTTTTGAAGATCGTGAGTAGCTGCAGTGCAGCTCCGCGCCGCGGTTACTCATGAGTAGACCCCCAGAAAGGAGGTGAAATCTGTCTCCCGGCTCCGAGGGTCTCCCCAGTATGCCCTGCGTGCTCACGCAGGGCATACTGGAGCTTCCAGGGGCCGCACGGCCCCCAAGCTCCCCATCCCCTGCCAGCTCCATCATGGAATCGGCAATCATGTAGGCAGCCAATCCGGCTGCCCTGGGCTCCCTCCCTGCTTGTGTGCTGGGAGAATGGGTCTAGCCCGCTCTCCCCGCACACTCCCCAAAACCGGGTCTCACTGATTGTGAGACCTGGCTCTGTGTGGTAATCTCCCCTACAGATTTCAGCTAGCTTGGTACTGGCTTCCCTCCATACCCCAGTCTTTCCTGCCACATGGTCTCAGACAGGAAGAGAAAACTAGCCTGGAAAGCACTCAAGAAGGTTTGGTTGAATCCAGAAAGACAATAAGGCTTTGCACACAAGCAGCCAAACCCAGGCTAGGGCAGCCTAACCTGGGTTTGGCTGCCTGTGTGCACTGCTGGGATTGGGCCTGATTCCAGCGCTGCCCTCGCGGATAGCTCGGCTTTCAATCCTGGCCTTTAGCCAAAGTTAATGGGGCAAGCATGCCCTTAACCCCAGTACCAGGGTTGTGTGTATGTTTGGGCTGCATGCAGAGACAGGCGCTTAGAGAGCCCATCTCACGAGGGTATCCTCCAAGAGACCACGATCACTGCACAGTGTGTTGTGGTATATCTGGAGGCCCGGACACATCGTCTTGGCCTCTGGAGAGCCACGCTGCTTGGAGCAGCACAGATTGTCTGGGAGTACACACTGTGCTCCCAGCAATACATCTGCCATTGTCTGGGGGAAGGTGGGTTGGACCCTGCCTCCCACCCCTTCGCCTACCTTCCACCCTCCCTCATTGTTGTGCAAATAACCTTAGTTTGTGAGTTCACACAAGCATCGTGAACTTCCAAAATGTGGGTAGCCCAGCTTTTAAACGGCTTTGCTGCTTATGTGAACCAGACATCACTTTCCCTTTCTCCTACCTAGTTGTTTGCTAGCAGGCAATTGATGACTGTGTGAACTGCCTTAATGTTTTCTACCAGGAATCTGGCCCATTTTCTGAATAAGAGCCTTCCTACACAAGAGGGTTTGTTATGGCTGGATAGGTGTGGGCTGTGTACACACTTGGTTTATTCTGCTGCCTTTTCTTTGCATGGTTTTGTTTTGTTTTTGTTTTTACTCCCCTGCTAAAGCCATGGCACTGGGGAAGAGAGAGAGAGAGAGCTGGGTGGAGAGAGAGAGTCTAGTGCTTGGGCTTCAGAATGGAGGAAGAGAGGAGGGGCAGTCCCATTTGTGGGCTGGTGAGAACAAAGGAAACGGTAAGGTGCCCAGGGAGATGGGACCATGTGGGGGAAAGGTAACGGAGCATGTCCCTTCCTTCGCAGTCTCTTTTATCCTGATGGGTTGGAAAGAGGCTTTGTCTGTGTTCATCTTCTAAGGCAGCAACATGTTCCATGGAAATTAGCACTGTATGTGCTTCAAGTTGGTGTTTAGAAGTGCTCCATGTTTGAAAATGTCAAGCATGCTTCATTAATAAAGTGAATAAACAAACATTAATCTCCTTACCCCATAACTATTTTTAACAAAATACTTGCTTCCTCAATGACATTCTTTGACACTCCTTTGTCCCCCCAAACTAGTTGCTCTGGATGCGTTCCTGGGCAGCAGTCAAAGGAGTCAGCTAATGTTGCCTTAGAAGGGCAAGAGGTCAACTCCCAAAGGTTGCAACTGAAGGTCCAAGGGAATAGTTACAGCTAATATAGTCCAAGGCAGGCAGGTAGGAGTTTGGGTTACAAAAGGCAGCAATACAGGAGGACCTCGTTAATTGCGGGTCCAGCACTCGTGGTTTCGCGTATCTGTGATTGGATAATAAGCACCCAACCTCTGTATACGTGAGAAAAAACTGGGGAGAAAGGGTTAAATCCAGGTATCCGTGGGTTGAGGGTGGCTGTAAATGACCTCGGAGGTAATTTCCAGCTGCCATTTTGCATTCGGCAGAGATCAAGAACCATTTTATAGCTCATTTTTTAAAAGCCAAAAGACCCCAAGCAATTTTTGACTAATTTTTTCCTCTTGGGGGGGGCATTGCTGGAATGTGGGGGACCCACAGGGCATGGTAGAGCACTTTATTTGGCATTGTTTTCATTGTTTTAAGCCTGTTCTTAGCGCGTTTCCCCGTCCTTTGGAACCTAACCCTCAAATTCCCATTGCCCCAATGCCTGGGTATTGATGGTTCTAGTATCCCTGGCACTAGCTGAGAAAGGAACCCCTGCAAATACTGAGGTTTTCCTGTATAGCAAGGCTTTTTAGCTTCACGGTGCTCTGGTGCAACACATTACTCAGATTGAGGAACAAGTTCTAAGGTCAAACCTTCACAGGGCCTAGTGAGTCAGGATTGACTTTTGGGGTCAGCTGACATAGTCAGGTGATAGGGATGTGCATGAACTGAGGTTCATGCACAGGTTCGGTGTTGCCGGGGGTGGGCGAGTGGTGAGTTCGACCTTTAAAATGGAATAGAAGAGGTCCTTATCTGCTCTCCGCTGCCCCAGGCAGCTTCCTGCTGCAGCACTGCTCCTCGCAAGAACCTGTTTGTGTGTCTCCGGTATGCACATGGCCTCCGCACATGAGCAGACGCCATTTGCATGGTCAGCAACACCATGCTGACCAAGGACCCGCTCTACTCCTTTTTAAAGGTCCCGCTCATTGCTTCCCCCTGGTAGCACCGAACTGGTTCAGCACCAAACCTGTGTATGAACTTCAGTTAGTGCACATCCCTATCAGGTTACAAGGCTGATACCACAGCCTAGATGGTACCTTGAGTACAGAGCTCAGTATGGTATACTTGTTCACAACACGAGGTGAAAAAGCAGCCGTCCTGGTTTGAGACATTTCCTGTGGTTCCTTATGCTGGATACTTTGATGTACAGTGCCGTCCTGTACACAACTGTTTCCCATATTGGAAGTCTGTGCTCACCAGCATCACTATATGCAAACTTGCAAGTGTGCAGCGAGTTATTGAATCAGAGTATGTTACTGTAAAATCATTTTAAATGTAGCAAAATTTTGTTTTTAAACAACTGCTTTTACTCAGTGCTTAACACTACCCTTGTCAAATAATATTTGGAAGAGTTGTGAATTTTGGTTACTAAAGTTATGCTTTTTGGGGGACTGATTTCTATTCTCTCAAGTGTTGCAAACTAACATTTACAGTATCTTTCTATATAAAACTAGTACCCTGATACTGTTTTGCTCACACAGATGTGAAAGCAATATTATGCCTTTAATTCCAAGTGTATTTCACACTCAGATATAAGATGCGTTCTGCACTTTTCTCTTTGCTGATGCTTAGGGAACCCCCTCCCAGGAACCCCCACCCAGCTTCAATTTTTTAAAAGCTTGCAGTATCCATGAAAGGACTCTGTGTTTGCATAGCAAAATCTGCAGAACCAAAATATAATCCTTCAATTTATAGGAATTGCCAGGTCGGCTAAAACTCTTGCTGTCTCCACCAATTTCTGCATTGCAACAAATATAATCTTTCATGCTGAATTAGAGTTTAGAATGAAAGCGAGGAGCATAAGTCTTGGTTCATTGCTTGCTCACTCCTAGTTTTTATTCTGCTGGCTAGGTGGAGTTGCTTATCCCAGGACAGAAAGCAAATAATGCATGCCCCAAGTATTATTATTTTTTTTTAGCTTATAAGAAAGATTTAAGTAGAAGAGACATCACACTGACCTACTGAAGGTAGATAAGCTTCATCTTGTACTAATCATCCTTTCTCTTTCTCCAGATTTCTGTTTTCATTTCTCCATATAGACTTTTCCAAGTTGCTTAAATAAAGCATGCATCTGACATTACTGAAGATACATCATTGATCCCTGCTACATGCACATGTGCAGTCACAAAAACACACACAGTATTGCAGCACAGCATCTGGATGAACTGAATTTGCTGGCTATGGTAATACTTCAGATAGGGATGTGTGCATGGACTGAAATTCATGCACTGGTTCGGCACTGCAGGGAGGGGAGTGGCAAGCGGGATCTTTAAAAAGAGGAGAGCTGGTCCTTACCTGCTCTCCACCACTGCAGGAAGCTTCCTGCTGTGGTGGCGCTCGTCCCAAGAACCCATGCGCAGCACAGGCACACACATGACTTCCATATATGTACAGGCGCCATTTGCGTGGTCAGCATGGTGTTGCTGACCATGCAAATGGCACTCATGCATGTGTGGACACCAGGTGCATGCTGCTGCCACATGTGGGTTCTTGGGATGGGCATCGCCACAGCAGGAAGCTGCATGTGATGGCAGAGAGCAGGTAAGGACTTGCTCTCCTCTTTTTAAAAGATCCAACTCGCTGCTCCCCTCCCTGCTCCCCTCCACCTCGGTTTGTGCCCATCTCTAACTTCAAAGTGCCCTGGAAAATTTGGCCCTAACCCCTAGAAGTTAACCAGTACTACTGCAATAGATATATTAATGTTTGGGTACAGCTATCGTAGTCTCCTATTCAATGGTGTCCATCATGAGTTGCATATTTCCTTCCCCATCTGTGGTGTGCTTTTAGATTTTATTTTATTTTTTGCTCAGTTTTAATTTAAAAAAAGAAAGAAAGAAAATAATGGGTATATAGACATGGGTGAGCATATACTGCATGTAATGGACCTTCTAAGGCATAGTCGTGGGAAATTAAGGGTTGGGATGTGGCAAAAAAACACCAGGAGACTGTTCACACAAGCAGCCCTACCTGGGTTTGCACAGCCCTACCCATGCAGGGCTGCTCATGTGGAGTGCCGGGATCAGGTTGATCCCAGTGCTGCCCCACGGGGTAGCTCTGTTGCCCCCCCCCGGGCTTATGCCAAAGTAAAAGGGTGTGAGTGTGCCCTTCTACCCCAGTTCCCAGTCATGTGACTGCTTGTGTGGAAATCCCCCAGTGCACAGTGCTCCTCCCACAGAGTATTGTGGGATTTCTGGAGGCCAGGCTGCGTTTCCCCTGCATTTTCCTTGCTGCTGCAGCAATCGTGTGTACGGCTGAGAAGCACAGTGAGAGGATCACCGCAGTTGTGTGGGCGAAGGTAGGTATAATCCTGTCTGCCCGCAGCCCTCCTAGCCCCTCCCTGTCTATCTATCTATCTATCTATCTATCTATCTATCTATCTATCTATCTATCTATCTATCTAATATACCACCCGATATAAACATCTCTAGACCTTTAGGCATTTGTAGTCTGCCTGCCCCCAATCCATTTCAGTAGTATCAAGATCTCTGGAATTCTGAAACGTCTTCCAACACAATCCAAAAGGGATCCGTTCCATTTTAGACCTGCAGCAATTCATATGCACACCCTTCAACTCCCTCTTCCTGCCCTTCTTCTCAGATTTACAAGGTGTGGGGTGTATCCACACATGTTTTCTTGACTGTGTGTGTGTGTGTGTGTGTGTGTGAGAGAGAGAGAGAGAGAGAGAGAGAGAGAGAAGTAATTCTCTGTACAGAATTCCTGCTGTGCAAGAGAACATCTAATCTATAGATTTTGCCTTAGAGACAAAGAGTCCAATTAAGTCCTGCTGTATAACATTTTACAAATCTAGTAGTTTATCCTAAGGATGAACTTGGGCAACAAGGAGTGTTGCTTTTATGCTAAATGTATACAGTTTGTGCACTGGAGCCACACTGTTGCAACAATTTTAGAGTTTGTTAGGGTTGAAATGACATAATCTGTGAATTTGTGTTTTCCACTTCAGTCCATATTGATAGTGTCTGCTGAATAGATTGAAGTGAAAATGCAAAGATAGCCCCTCAGGTCATTTCTGTGTTATTTCAGCCATAGAAGCATCAGAACCTGTTCAAATTGTTTGGAATATTGCCTTTTAAATTGGATTTCTATTTTCTAGTCTGTCTGAGCACACCTGTGCACACAGAAATAAGATTTCCACCCTCCCATTTCCTTTAAAAATGAAAACTGTGTTATGTTAAAAATGATCTGCTTTCTGGTGTTTAGTCTCCACAAGTTAGTTAGTTAGTACCTGTGGTGCAAGAGCAGAAATTTAAGCATAACACAGAACATCAGAAATAATGTGTACATGGAAACTCAGTTAAAATGTCTAGCTTTTGCTGCACAGCACATTTCTTAAACCATAGTAAGTTTATTTTCTTCTAAGCTCTCATTTTGCAGATTTGATCAGAATACGATTTGGATTTTTAAAGTCAAATGTTTTTTAATAGAGTTCCCATAGAATTGCAAATAAAATAGATGATTGCTCAAAATTAGGAATTTTTTTAGAGTCTTGTGAGAAGACTTGTAAGAAGGCAACACAGATGGATATTCAAAATAAATTTGACTCAGTCTTCTGAAATGTGTTGAGAGTGATATAAAGGGAGTTTTTGGCTGGACCCCAATTGCTGCAGTCTATTATTCTTTTCTTCTTTCAGCAATATTGTGTTTGTTCAAATATGCATCTTTGTCAGTTGTTAACTATAGCCATGATGTTCATTTTTTCTTGAGTGAACAAATGATCCAGCATAATTTATTCTCAAGAGGGGAGCCCTTCAATGTGGTATGACTGCCCAGTGAGGCACTTATATCAAGTGGTGGTTTTTCAGGATGCTAACAGTGTGCCAGGACACCGTAGCCACCATCTCCACTGCTTCACCTTCCTGTCTTCCTCCTCCTCAACCTTTCCTTTCTCCTCAGTCGTGGCACCTACTGTTGTCAACACACCTTTCACCACCACCTCCTCTTTGCTTGCATATTGCTGGGCTGGCTATGAAAAGGGGAAGGGAGCAGAAGAGAAAATGTGGAGAGAGGAGCAGTATACTAGGGAGATGCTGTAGCATCTCCCAAGTACTCTACTCTTCATACTTCCTCTTCCTCCTGCTTTTCATAGCCAGCCCAGTGATGTACGAAGAAGGTTGAGGAGGGTGTACTTGGAGAGTTTTCTCTGATGATGAAACTCTTAGGTTTTTCAAATCAAAGTTATTTCACACAGACAGGTCCTTTATCTCAAATGAGATGGGTAAAGGAGCCGGACAACAATATATTGTGCACTCACTTGGACAAACATGAGAGGCTAGTTCACACTAGGGTAGAGTCTGTCAGAATATCTGTGAGTAACTAAAATGTAAACAAGCAAACTTCCAGTGCCATGTGCTAGCCATGGACATGCTTGTTAGCAAAAGGAGATGACCTGTTGCTTTCTTATCACGTCTTCCTGATGAGGTTCTATCTTGACTTAATGTGCTGTGCCAAGGTAGGGAGAATACTTGACTTTTTTTTTTTTTTTAAGAAGAGCTCTTGATTAAATCACATCTACTTCAGCTTCCCACCTGTTGGTTAACTGGGGGCGACCAAGCAAGGAGTCTCTCCTGCAGTCTTGTGATTTGAACTTGACCTAAGAGTTCCTTCTCCCAAGCTGCTTGCCAGAGTGACATGCCCTTTGAGTTAGCTATTGGTTGAACAAAACTGAGATCTCAAGGTCCCGTGAAATCCAGAGTGCAAGCAGTGGCGACTACAGGCGTGCAGTTCCAAATACAGAAGGGTGCTCCTCGGGGGAACGCTTGAACAGGCTCTCATGGTAACACACATGAGCAGAAAATTTGAGCATGCATAGCCCATGAATTAGAAGCTTCTTACCCTGTTAATGGTAGTGAGAACAGCCCTAATGTGTGAATGGATTATTATAACCGCCCTGAGCCATTTTTGGAAGGGCTGTATAGAAATTGAATTAATAATAATAATAATAATAATAATAATAATAATATTCTGAATAATAATAATCGTCTGAATATTCGACGATCTGAAGTTGTATGGAAAGTCCCAGTCAGAAATTGAATCACTGCTAAATACTGTCCGTATATTCAGTAGCGATATAGGAATGGAGTTTGGACTAGACAAGTGTGGTGCATTAATAATGAACAGAGGGAAAATAAGAAAAACAGAAGGAATAGAAGTGCCCAATGGAAGCAAGATCAAGAACCTGGAAGGAAGAGAAAGAACCTTACAAATACTAGGGCATTCTCCAGGCTGATAACATTGCACACACTGAAGTTAAAAGAAAAATTGGAAGTGAATATATCAGGAGAGTTAGAAAAATCCTAAAATCCAAACTCAATGGCGGGAACACCATATATGCCATAAACACCTGGGCTATACCTGTTATCAGATACACTGCAGGAATAATAGACAGGACCCAGGCAGAGCTAGAGACGCTAGAGCGTAAGACCAGGAAAATCATGACCATCAATCATGCTCTGCACCCCCGCAGTGATGTAGATAGGCTATACCTCCCTCGCAGCTCAGGTGGAAGAGGAATGCTACAAGTCCATCAAACAGTAGAGGAAGAGAAAAGAGGCCATGAAGAATATATAAAGGACAGTAAAGAAGATGCACTTAAAATGGTCAATAATGAGAAACTATTAAACACCAATGAAACAAAGAAGGCTTACAAGAAAAAACAAGTCAAGAACCGAGCAGAAAAATGGAAAAAGAAGCCACTGCATGGTCAATATTTGCACAATATAAGTGGAATATCAGACATTACCAAGACCTGGCAATGACTTAAGAATGGCAACCTGAAGAAAGAAACAGAGGGTCTAATACTGGCTGCACAAGAACAGGCACTAAGAACAAATGCAATAAGAGCAAAAGTAGAAAAGTCAACAACAAACAGCAAGTGCCGCCTTTTTAAAGAAGCAGATGAAACAGCGGACCACCTAATCAGCTGTTGTAAAAAGATCGCACAGACTGACTACAAACAAAGGCATGACAAGGTAGCAGGGATGATACACTGGAACATCTGCAAAAAATACAAGCTACCTGTAGCCAAAAATTGGTGGGACCATACAATTGAAAAAGTTATAGAAAATGAAGATGCAAAAATATTATGGGACTTCCGACTACAAACAGACAAACATCTGCCACACAATACACTAGATATAACTGTAGTCAAGAAGAAAGAAAAACAAGTCAAAATAATCAACATAGCAATACCAGGGGATAGCAGAATATAAGAAAAAGAAATAGAATCACAAAATACAAAGATCTACAAATTGAAATTGGAAGGCTGTGGCAGAAAAAGACTAAAATAATCCCAGTGGTAATTGGCACCCTAGGTGCAATTCCAAAAAGACTTGAAGAGCACCTCAACACCATAGGGGGCAGAGAAATCACCATCAACTAATTACAAAAAGCAACTTTACTGGGAACAGGTTATATTCTGCAACGATATCTATAATAACCAACAGTCTTGATGATAAAATCCAGCCATCTCAGGTCCTTGGGAAGGACTCGATGTCTGGATAAAACAACCAGTCAATAACACCTGTCTACAAGGAACACATCTGGAAGAGCTCTTGGACAGTGGAAGACAGCTGATGGTTCAGAGTCAGACAAGCATCTCAGAGCCACCAGCTCCTCTTTAAATTCCAAATTTGCCATCGTTGGTGGCACATCCTGACAAGTATCTCAACAGATAGGCACAGAGGAAGCTGCCACACAATCAGTCAGACCACTGGTCTATCTAGCTCAGTATTGTCTTCACAGACTGGCAACAGCTTCTCCAAGGTTGCAGGCAGGAATCTCTCAGCCCTATCTTGGAGAAGCCAGGGAGGGAACTTGAAACCTTCTGCTGTTCTCAGAGCGGTGGCTCCATCCCCTGAGAGGAATATCTTACAGTGCTCACACTTCTAGTCTCCAATTCATATGCAGCCTGGACGGATGCTTAGCTAAGGGGACAAGTCATGCTTGCTCAGAGCAATTAAAGTTAGTGTCCCGTTTTGGTAGGTATTTTCCCTACAGTGCCTCCCTACCGCTCAGCTCAAATGAGATGTTCTGCCCTACTCCAAATGGTGGCCTTCAGGCTCTTCTAAAAAAAGAGCATTTTCCCTACCCTCAAACTTCATAATGTAGTTCTCCAAACTGGGGCATTCTCACCTATTGGTTATTGTCCCTAACAACCATGGTTACTGACAAGACAATCTTCCTTATACCATTATGGAAATGTTTTTAATGTATAGATTTCATTCCCCCACCCCCACCCCATTTCAGGCAGGTGCATCCTTTTCTTCTCATTAAAATTGGGGGTTGGGGACGTTCAGAATACACAACACCCCACAGCAATGCCTTGCCATTTTCTGCACCTTTGCACATCCATGTTGTAGTGCGAGGCTGTGCACACACACCCCTCCACACACAAACACAAAATTCTGGAATGCACATCTATCCTTTCGTTTGTTTTTTTTAATTTATTTTTTAAAAACCGATTGGCGATCTTCCGGTTGCACAGTTGCTCCTTCTAGCAATCACCTAGGGGCAAGATGTTGCCCTGCTAGCCATACCACTCCCTTGAGTTAGTTAACAGCTGGTGACTGAAACGGGGGTTTTGTGTGAAAAGGCGCCCTACAGCAATAGCGGTATCTGGAAGCTGGGCTTTCGGGGAACTATAAAAGACACGAGGCTTTTACAGTCTAGACAGGAGTCCTTGCAGACAGGTTTGGCTGGACCCCGTCCGTGCAACCACTATAATATGACGATCGTGCTGCAAGGGGAATGTGTTGGGAGAGCCCCTTTTCACCCCCGCCCGCCGGCCCCCTTCTCCTTACTGTCACGTCTCTCCACCATCCTACAGCCCGCTTCTTGATGTCATACGTGCAGCTTTGCCGCTGCCCTCTGCCGTTTCGATCCTAGTCCCCTCCCCATTGATCCTCGGCTCGCTGCCTCCTCCTCCTTGCCTGCTCGTGCCGAGGGGCCTGGCAAGGACTCCCTCATAGGCAGCAGCCCGCCCTGGCTCGCCCCTCTCCCGGCCTCCCTTCCCCGGCTCCTCCTCGCCCCTGCTGGAGAGAGCAGCGGCCCCTTCCCAAACGATCGGCCTCGGAGGGGGCTGGGGCTGGCGCGGTGGGGCTCCTCTCCTCTCTCTCACCCCAGGAGACTCGGGGCTCCTTGCAAACTTTGCAGCCGCTGCTGCTGCCCCCGCCCAGTCGCGTTTGCCTCCCCTCACCCTCGCCTTCGTTTGGAGGCTACGAAAGGAAACTTGGCGAATGGAAGCAGGAGCGTAGCAAGGAAGCCCAGGCGGGTGCGCGGCTGGGGAAGTCAGTCATGTGACTTGCTTCTGGGGTGCCCCCCAAGGCAGTGGGCCCCCAGACAACTGTCTCCCCTTGCCCTATTATAGTTAAGCCCCTGTGTCTGACTGTGTAAACAAGAAATAATATATGCATAGACCCAAATCATGCTGACACAGTAGTACTGAAGCGACTTCTCAGTAAGTCTGTAGTCAGCTGTAATTCCCATAATAATCCAGGGTGGCTGCTCTGGGCAAGGTTGTGAGTGTACTAGTTTATGCAGACATGATGGTTCTATTAGCTCTAACAAATTGGTCCTAAATGCTCTGTTAGGAACTCGGACAAAATGCCGTAGAAAGGAAGCCTCAAACATTAATTGGGATAAAACAAAGATTGTGCATTTTGATAAAATTAACAAAAATTCTACCTGGGGATGTGAAGGAAACATTATCAAGCATTAAATATTTTAAATACTTGGGGATACATTTCCAGTATAATTTGAGCTGGAACAAACACTGAGCACATTCACGTGTAATGCAAAACCAGAGTTGAAGGGGTCTCAGGTAGAAATCTTTGTATGTTTGAATGTTTGGAATCACAGTATGCACTCACAAGTGACCTGAGGATTTCCTTCTGAGACTCTAATTTGAACCTTCAGTTTGTACTGGGTTTTGTTGCCCCTACCTGCCACAAAACCCAGCGTTTGGAATGCTGCACCACAGTCTCACTCTGCTGCAACCAGAGTTGAAGGAGGAAGCTCCTTGCTCCAGCTGCAATTGGCTGCCGGGGCTGTCCTTCAGTTCAGAAGGAAGCCCACACAGCCAGTTCCCCCTCCTCTCTGCAGTCTCCCTGACTGCGGAGAGTCTCCTATCCATTACGTGTGAATGTGGTCACCTAGTTGAAGTGATGAATGTTGCTGAAACATTGGCCATGGCAAATTCCAGTGAGGGAATGGGGGTAGTTTAATTCCTCCAGCCATAAACGTTTTTGAGGCGAAGGTTATTAATCAGATCCTATATGGTGTACTCATACGGGGCATAAAAATGGGGGAGACCATAAACGTGGTCCAAAATTCTTTTTTTAAGTGGATATTTTCTCTCTGGTACAGGAAGCTCAGTGGTTTGAGCAGAAACCAGTTCAGTTTCTATCTTGTATTATGTTAAAAAGTAGGGGTGTGCACCCCCGTTTTGTTTTGTACCCAAATTTTCTTAATCTGAATCAGCCCTGTTTTGTTTTGTAGCCGAATTTTCTGAATCCGAATCGATTTGGATTTTTAAAAAGGGTCCCAGGGCAAAAAGAGTGGGTGGTGGTGGTAGCGTCCAATGGGTGGAAGCTAGCAGCCAAATTTCAAAGGAATTAGGCAAAGGGCTGATTTTTTGTGAATTTTTTAAGTTTACACATCTTTAAGAATTTTCCAATAGGGAATAATGGAGATTCCAGAAAATGTATCACTTCAAATCAAGGGGAAAGGGATGACCCAGAGCGGAGTGTGGTGGGTGGTAGTGCCTAATGGGGGCAAGGAAACTTCCAGAATTATTTCAAAGGAATTGGGCAAAGGGCCGATCTTTTGTGATTTGATGAAGTTTACGTGTCTAAGATTTCTCCCATAATGAATAATGGTTTAGGTTTCAGCAGCCCCATAATTCCACTTGGGGGGCACTGGGGTTGCCCAGAGTGAGGGGTTGTGTAGTGCACATAGGGTGCCAACCACCCCCATACCCACAAGCCTGTGGGGTACTGGGTTTTGTTGTTTCTGAGGTGAAAAAGTACTTCCGTTTGTTGTTCCTAGATTTCCTGGCAATCCATTTCATGGGAAGACCCCTGGTTCTAGTGCTATGTGAGAGGAGAAGAATTTCTCTCTATCCACTCTCTCTGCAACATGCATGATTTTATAGACCTCTAGAATGTCTCCCCGCAGTCATCTTTTTTCTAAACTAAAAAGCCCCAGGTATTGTAGCCTTGCTTCATAAGAAAGGTGCTCTAGGCCCTTGATCATCTTGGTTCCCCTCTTCTGTACTTTTTCTTGTAACTTTTTTAAATTGAGCAATTACCATGCACTAAAGGTATAACTAACATCCCATAATCATTCTGGTTTTCTGCGGTACAGTTGCTACTAGCGATTTCCATGGCTAACACTCACTGTTTTTAGTGATGTTACTATTTCTTTTCAAAAACTACAGAAAAAGCTCTCAAAATACTTATTTAGCAAAAGAAATGAGAAGATAGTTCCCAGTCCCAAATGTGTGCACAATCTATAGAGAAACACAAAGGAGACAGCAGTAACAGCCGCTGGAGGAATGCTATGCTGGGATAAATATGGACAGCTGCTTCCTCCACTGCTAAATGTAAGAAAGCCACCACTTTAAAAGATGCCTCTTTGCCCAGTTAAGATGCCAATAGAGGTTAAGATGCATTTTATTTTCCTTTTTGAAATGATCGTGCTAAACATTATAGCAGTCCTGAACAAGCTGGTTTTGTTCAGGTTGATCAAAGATGAAAAATTCCTAGAAATACTGAATTATGGGGACCAGACTCTCCGTTTTATCACGTACCATCTAGAGATGTTTCATGACTATATTCAAAGCAAAACTACACCAAACACTAACTAAGGACAATGAAGGAATTTCGTATGCATATTTAGCTTGGAATAAGCTCCATTGAACACAGTTGCTGTTACTGTTAGTAATAGAGCCTGATCCTTTTGGGGACAGGGAGCCATCTTCTCATTCCTTTTGCTGTGCTAACCACTTTGAAAATGCTTTTTTGAGATGATGATGATGATGATGATGATGATGATGATGATGATGATGATAATTCCATGTGTTTAATATCTGAGAAGAGCTTGAATGGCTGGCCGTTGCATAGTGGAACTGAAAAACATTCTGTTTGAAGTGACATACGTTGAAATAAAAAGTTCTGTTTGATGTTGTACATGTGATGTTCAGTTAACACATGCAAATCATCTCTGGGATGTTGCCATAGTCAATGATGAACATGCATGTGGAACTAATCCTAGAAAAACAGACATTGCAGGAAAAGCAGTTAATACTCCCAGAAATCTCTGCTGCTAACCAGATTAAGAACTTCACTCATATTTATTGAAGGTGACAGTACAGTGTTAATGCTGAATATGACACCACTCATTGTGCTGCTTTAGTTCAAAATACTGAAAAGGAAAAAGAGAGGGGAAATTGTTTTAGAATGCCATGTGACCTTGAGCAGTTCAATGTGCTACTTTATTTCTCCTGCGCCTTGTACATTCACGTTGCAAATATTTTGAAAGTTATCTGTACAGAACCTAGCACAGTCTGGGACCAATGATCTCTACAGGCCCCTAGATGGCGCCATTATTGCACAATTCCATGTTCTTCTGAGTCCTTCATTTGCCAGCTGGTCATGCCTGCTTGTTCCACCACACACAGAGAAACCTTTTGATTTGGCTTTATGCAGTAGACTGACCAGCCTCCTGAATAAATTGGCCAGCTGTACAGCCAACATCATTCACTTCTGGTCTTGGCACAACCTGGGAGACTCTGGCTGGGAGATAATCCAGTAACTTTGGCCTGAATGTAGTGCTTAGCTAATAAGCACTTGGTTGATTCTGATTGTGCTTTTTATCATTTAAGGCTTGGTTTTGCAAATAGTGAATCCCAGGTGGAAAAGTACTCATCGAACAGTGTCCCATCAGAGTAATCTGTTCTATACTGGAGCAACCGTTGTTGAGAAATGTTGTTTCCTCTGTCTTTTGTACACTGTTTCATATAATAAGATTGCTAAATCAATGTCTTAAGGAAGCATGTAAATGTCGGGATTTTTCAATATACATTCAGTTCTTTATATGAGGCATGCTTGTCTGTATTTGAATGTAGCTATGTACTGGCTTGCGGGTGAAGTCACAGTTTGTTTGTCTGTTCCTCACTTGTTGTTCAGAATTCAAACTGAAAGGTTTCTCCCTCTCCCTTGCATGAGAGATTGCTAGTTTATTCTTTTCTTAGCCATTGGCCACATTCACACGTAACATGAAACCGGAGGTGAAGGGACCTGCGGTTTAGAAAACTGTACATCTAAATGTGGGCAACAGCAGTTCCGTCAAAAAATGGGCCCGTGGTTTCCCTCCCCAGACTGTGATTTGCACTTTTGGTTTGTAGTGAGGTCTACCTCCGGTTCCATGGTGCCAGCATTATGTCTGAATGCTGGCACTGCAGTCTGGTTGCTCTGTAAGTGGAGTTGAGGGAGGAAGCTCCTCCCTTGCTCTGGCTGCTATTGGCTGCTGGGGCTGTCCTTCAGTAAAGAAAGAAGCCCAGGCAGCCAGTTACCCCTCCTCTCTGCAGTTAGCAAGACCACAGAGAGGGAGGTCTCTATTTCATCCAAATTCGGATGGGAGAGCAAGGGGAGGGGGGAGTGGAACTGTGGATCCATTGGACCCATGGTTCCACATTACCTTGGAAGGCAGCCTATTTTTAATTAGTAATAAATAATTAAATTCTTGTTTCTCAGTTAAAGTAAGCTTCCTGTGTAATCACTTATACAAGATAAGTAATTTTCTCTGCAACAGTAAAGCCACAGTATTTGGGGGCATGTGTGCACTGGTTACAAATATGATGGCCCCAATTGAGAGAAAGTTAGTTACACTTAAGTCCTGTTTGAATGAATGCAACATTAAGGTGAATACATGGGTTTTATTTTTTTAAAAAGATGAAGTTGGTTTCAAAGAGTCATTCCTCTTTTGTCTCTTTTAAGCTGGTTTTGCAGCATTTTTTTAAAAACTTGCAAACCTGTTTGGCAAAGGGGAAATTGGGGTGGGTGGTATGTGTGTACATGATAGGAAGCAATGGCTGACATGATGTGTAGCCAAATGTAGTGGTCTGCCCCGGGGCTGCTGCAAACTTGAAGGGCAGCCTTCTTGGGACCGTTTTGAAGCAGCAGTTGTGAAAGCTGCATTTCTGGAGGTTTCCCCATTGCTGCAAATGGGAAAACTTGTGAGAACACAGCTTCTGCAATTGCTACTTCAAAACAGTGCAGGGGTTGCCTTTCAATTCTGCAGCAACCCTGGGGCAGACCACTACAATAGGCTACACATCATGTCAGCCATTGCTTCCTATCATGTACACATATTGCCTTTCAAGTCTGCAGCAGCCCTAGGGTGGACCATTACGGAGGCAGTAGACTGTGCATCATGTCAGCCAATGCATTTCTTAAATCACAATCAGCTGTCTTAAAACTATCACCCATCTCTAACCTTGATCATATCTAGCTCTATCTGATCACGATTGGTAACTCTTCTTAGAACATATTTCAAGTGGACAATATTTAATTTTAATTAATGACAACAATTAATAAGAACAATCTTTTATAGACATATGAGCTGAGAAATATAGGGCTCAACTATAAACTAACTCCCCATTAAATTCCAAGAGAAAACTGCCAGTACTTTGAGAACAAGATGCAGAAAGCATTTAGTGCAGCTGTCTTTTACATTTTGGCTTGGTTGGCAATTTGTTCTTAAAGGTGATGGAAACATTTTGGCATGGCAGAATGAGATAAGAGTGTTTACATGGAAAGCTGTTTGAGGCATGCTATCGGGTGAGAGGGACACATCGATTGCTGGATATTGTTGCCCCTAACCTTCCACTATGAGCAAATCTAGTATTGATCCTTCAATACGTTGCCAGTTAGGTTTTTCTTTTAAGTGTTAAAAATAATAATCATAACTCTGATCTTAAGACAATCAAGACACAGAAACACTTTCTAGCCTTGTTGGAAAGATGCTGATTTTAATATGTTTGGAGAAATGAGAATGGTTTTGATGGCTGTGTGGGTCTTTAAGGTGCTAAAAGACCTCTGTTGTTTTTTGCACTTGAGCAGGGATAAGCGCCCTCCCACCTGACACACAAATAGCTGCTTTCTTTCAAGGGTGAATAGCGGCAGTTTAATGTCATCTCTTGTTTGATGGAGGAGAGCTGGTCTTTTGGTAGCAAGCATGAATTGTCCCCTTTGCTGAGCAGGATCTGCCCTGGTTGGCATTTGAATGGGAGACTACACGTGAGCACTGCAAGATATTCCCCTTAGGGGATGGGGATGCTCTGGTAAAAGCACCTGCATGCTTGCATGCAGAAGGTTCCAAGTTCCCTCCCCGGCATCTCCAAGATCGGGCTGAGAGAGACCCCTGCCTGTAACCTTGGAGCAGCCTCTGCCAGCCTGAATAGACAATACTGAGCTAAATGGACTAGGGGTCTGACCCGGTATAGGGCAGCTTCCTATGTTCCTATCCTGAGGCTCAAGCTGCACAATCAACAGAATCACATGGTAGAGCCAGATTTTACTTTCAGATGTGAGGAGGAAAGAGGTTGCATATCTGAATGCTCACCCAGAGGAAAAGAAGTTGTGCACAGAAAACAAGGATATCAAAGTGAACAGTTCTAGCCCAGGTTTTCTCCTTGGCTGCCCCGTATGGTTCTGGTGGTCACATGGATCTCAGGCCTCATTCGTCAGTGTGCAGCATTCGTTTCTTGCTTGAACCTCCTGGATTTTTTTTGTGACATGATTGTGACATGACAGAGGTGGCAAGCCAGTGTGGTGTCATGGTGAGAGTGTTAGATGTACCAGTCTCACAGAGTGGTGGGATAAAACTGGGGTTTGTGTTTGAGTGTGTATGTGTGGAAATCATATATGTCAAACTGAGCTCCTTGCAGAAGAACAGGACAAAACAAAACAAAACAAAACAAAGAAGACCTACCTTCATTACTTCTGCAGCCCTTCAGGATGACCTTCAGGTTCATGGTGGGGGGCGGGGCGGGCAAAGGGAAGTAAGTTCAACAAGGAGCCCTCAAGCAAAGACATGCCATAGCTTATCTTTTTTGCTAGATGCTCTGCTGTTTCATGTGACGTGCTGAATTATGTTGACTGAATTCTGACATCATATGTTAAATTTGTATTCCTTTACTTGTATAATGTTGCCAGTGTTTGGTTTTTTTGGGGGGGGGGAGTCATGTGGAAATATAGGTCCTTTGAGGTGGTGTCAGTAGAAAGAAATGGACAGTGACTGATCTTTTCTATCTAGTTAATTTCTCTCTGTCTCTCCCACCTCCAGAAAGCTGGGAACTTGTTCATCAGTGGGGAATATTTGGTATTGAATGCCAAACCAAATACTCCCCACTGATGAACAAGTTCCCAGATCAGTACATGTCTCACTGCCTGAAGTAAACAGAGAGGCTACATAAAGCTCCTTTCCTAACACATCTGGTTGTATAGTAGTAATAGCTTCATTGGGTGACATCAATGCACTTTTTCAGTTTATAGAATCTATATTCATCTAAAGTCCTTTATCATCTTAACTAAATGCAGTTAATCTGAAGTTAGTTAATCTGTATTAACTAACAGATTATAGTTATGACCGAACTAACAGATTATAGTTCATCTGTATTAACTAACAGAGTAAATTGATTCTGAGACTCTTGATAGAAGGGGAATAGTTAAACTCAGATTTAGAGTCCATTTTTGTTCATAATTTTGTTTCAGTATTCTCAAAACGTACAAAGGATGCCTCCTTGTCTCAAGGAGGCAATCATTAGACCTCTTTTGAAGAAGCCTGCATTGGATCCCTTGGAGTTAAGCAATTACAGGCCTGTCTCCAACCTTCCATGGCTTGGCAAGGTTATTCCATTATCAGTGTTATCAGTATAGTTAGTACGGTTATTCCATTATCAGTGTTATCAGTATGATGATGACACCCAAATCTATTTCTCCATGTCAACATCATTGGGAGAAGGCATGACCTCCCTAAATGCTTGCCTGGAGGTGGTGATGGGCTGGATGAGGGATAACAAACTGAGGCTGAATCCAAATAAGACGGAGGTACTTATTGTGTGGGGTCGGAACATGGGAGACGATTTTGATCTGCCTATTCTGGATGGGGTCACACTTCCCCAGAAGGAACAGGTGCTCAGTCTGGGGATGCTTCTGGATCCAAACCACTCTCTGGTGTCCCAGATTGAGGAAGTGACCAAAGTGGCTTTTTATCAACTGTGGCTGATATGCCAGCTGCATCCGTTCCTTGAGAAAAATGACCTCTGAACAGTGGTGCATATGCTGGTAACCTCTAGGCTGAATTACTGCAATGCTAACAATGCTAACCCCTGGTAACCTGGCAAAGAGGCACCTTTTAATGTGGTGATTCTCTTTGTTTAGCAGGGGGAGAGTAATTGGCCTTATCCACCCCCAGCACAGTACCTCCAGTGACTGTTGCTGGTGTCTATCTTATGTTTCTTTTTAGATTGCGAGCCCTTTGGGGACAGGGATCCAACTTATTTGTTTGTTATTTCTCAGTGTAAACCGCCCTGAGCCATTTTTGGAAGGGCGGTATAGAAATCGAATGAATGAATGAATGAATGCGCTCTATGTGGGGCTGCCTTTGTTCATAGTCTGGAAACTGCAGTTAGTACAGAACACGGCAGCCAGTTTGGTCTCTGGGTCATCTTGGAGAGACCACATTACTCCTGTATTGAAAGAACTACACTTGCTGCTGATCAGTTTCTGGGCAAAATACAAGGTGCTGGTTATAACCTGTAAAGCCCTAAATGGCCTAGGCCCAGGATATTTAAGAGAACGTCTTCTTCGCCATGATCCCCACCTCCCATTAAGATCATCCAGAAAGATTTGTCTACAGTTGCCACCGTCCCGTCTGGTAGCTACTCAGGGACAGGCCTTCTTTGTTGCTGTCCTGGGGTATTGGAACGTGCTCCCTGTTTAATTAAGAGCCTCCCTATCTCTGACAACTTTTAAAAGGTTAGTCAAGATACATCTGTCCACCTGGGCTTTTAATTAAACATACAGTTTAAATAGCACTTAATAACACTTCCAACATATTTTACATTTTAGATTATTTTGATGTCTTAATTTTGTTTTAATGGCATTTTTGTTGTAAACCACCCGAGATGTGAGTTTTGTGTGGTTTAGAAATTTCATTAATAAAAAAAAAAACACTCAAGTGCCCTGATTTAAGATTTCATAGGCCTGTCTGCTCCAGCATGTAAAATGTTCCAGTTGGTTTTCCTTTCAACTATGCAGTGTTTGTTTCCTTTCTTAAATATGAATTTATAATATTTAGCTTTGAGCTTGCATTTCATGCAGAAGCAGATCTTAGTTCCTGTTTACTTCTCTCCTCTGAAGTGTTAGAAAACAAACCTCACCAGGAGGAATCTAAGACAGGATGTTAGGGAACATTTGAAGATGCCTTATACTGACTCCGATTGTCAGTCCATCTGACTCTGTACTGTGTACACCGACTGGCAATGGCTTTCAGAGTTTGACAGGAGTTTTTCCTAGCCTTAGCCAGCGTGCCAGCTGCTTCACCACTGAGCTCCTGCGCCTCTTCCTGTTTATGGACATAATTTCTTATTAATTTCCCAGAACTTTTATTTACCAAGTCTCAACCATCCTCTTGTTCCTCGCTGCCAGATCATTAGGTTGCCAAAACTACTGGACTATCGGAAATGGCCATTCTGTCCTTTCCAGATTACAGTGGTAGCAGACTCATTCTTTTATATATATAGAATTTCAGTGTAGACAGTATATAGATCAAAGACAAGGTGTTCACTGAAGAGCAATTGGGTTCCTAAATCTTGCTGGTTTCTGACAGCTTTTGGCCCTTTGATCAGACACCTATCAGCTCAGACAGGCACCTGTTTCCCTCTCTTTTGTCTGAGCCAGGAAATGAGAGAGCTGATAGCTGCTTTCTGGGCCATAATCCACACCACTATGCTTGACAGGAGATGAAAGGATCACTGGTTATTTACCAGTAATAGCTGACTAGTGCATGCTTTCATTATCATAACAAATTATATGGTAAGTCTCTCTCATTCGTACCTGTGATTTGTAGAAGTATGACATGCAAAAAATAATAATAATAATAAGGAAAGGGGAGAAAAAAAGATAGCATTACTTACTTGTAGGTGTAGAAGGTCTTAAAGTGGTAATGCTTTCAGACAGGGTTTCATAATAATAGTACAATCAAATGAGAAGTGTTTTACAGAGCCCTTGGACTCTAATAATGTTAATTACGTTAATGGGTACAGTTTCAAACTTCAATGCATAAAGCCTTAAATTTTATTCCAATGTATTGTAAAAATGCATATTCTGTTACAATTACAGATACAAAGACAGCAATATAAAAGAGCAATAAAATTAGATCAGACAAAAAATCAGATTAGACAGAGTTCCATCCCCATCAGAATCCAGGTTAGAACTATAGCTTTGGGTAGAACAGATTAATGTCTAGAACCCGTTGCTTTCCAGTGACATCTGAGCCCACCAAGAAACACAGGGAGATCTGGGAGAGTGAGATGTATCTGATGCTTTCTTCCCTGCCTGAGAGGCTTGGTGTTTCCTTTCTGCAGTCCACATTCTGGGACTGAATGTTTGCAGTGCACTGGGGGATTAGTAAAAACCTCCACCCTGACCATGGAGTGAGCTGTGGAAGCCACACTACCGGTACTACTACTGTTTATATACTGCTTTTCAACAAAAAGTTCATAAAGCAGTTTACATTGGGGTGGGGTGGGGGAGATGGTTTGCTGTCCCCAAAGGGCTCACCACCTATAAAGAAACATAAAGAAACACCAACAACTGGAGGGATGCTGTGCAGGGGTTAAAAATCCGGTCTTCTGTAACCCATTCTGAAGTTTTGGTAGCATGGAATGATTTCCATGGAGGGGTGAAGAAAGGACTACATCACCCCCACACCATTCTAATTTCTATTTTGTTGAAACTGAAAAATACCTCACTTTGTTTTTAGTGATTATTTGACAGCCTCTCATCATTTCCCCCATGTTTTAAACTGAGCAGCTTGAATGCTCTCAAGAGAGTCCACACTGGGCATCACTATGGAACTATGTGGGTCTATAATCAAATCAGATCCAATCAGGAATCCAATAATAATGGAGTGGGCACTCTAGGAAGCAATTTGAACACTCCCCACACTATTCTTACTTTATTGATGGTGCTGCTGCTGTGGAGACACTGGCACAGATGCAAAAAGCTTTTCTGTCTGTAAAAAAAAAAATGCTTTCCATCACACATAGTGAGAAAACCCAGTGGAGCATTCCCATTGCTCCCTAAAATGCCATTGTGGGCACAGCCATCTTGGATGTCTGTGTTGGGTTATTTTTATTATTCTATTATTTAAATTACGTTGCAGCAGTGTGGATGTCAGCCATTGACAACAGGTTTCAAGGACTCTTTAAAAGAGATAATGTTGATCTCAGTAGGTTGGTGATATGAACTCTCAGGGCTCGTTCACACAGGGCTCGTACACAAAGTGTTTCGGCGCCTGTGGTTCGAGGTGCTGAAACTCTTTGAGCTGCCCCTGCACTTTAAGGAGGAAGACAGGTCTTACCTGCTCCTTCATCACTCCTCCGCTGCCCCACTGCGGTGCTGTTGGTATTAAACACTGCACTGCGCGGCTGCAGTGCTGTTTCCAGCAGCCCATGGGCAGCGTCGGCAAGGAAATGGCATCTGTGCAAGCACAGATGCCATTTGTATGGTCAGCAACACCATGCTGACCACGCAAAAGGCACCCACACATGTGCAGATGCCATTTATGTGGTGACGCTGCCCATAGATTGCTGGGAGCAACACTGAAGCCATACAGTGCATTGTTTAATACCAACAGCACTGCAGTGGGGTGACAGGGTCGGTGGAGGAGTGACAGAGGTGGAGGTAAGACCTGCCTTCCTCCTTTTAAAGCACCCACTCCCCCCCACCGCCCACTGCCGGATATGCACGAAATGCTTCATGCACATTCCTAGTTCATACATACTTAGGCAGGTAGACTCTGCACAAAGTGGGCTACAAGAGCAAGTCTGTAGCTTGTGCTCCAGTTTGTATATGCCTCCACCCTCTCTCAGTACACAGAGCACCTATCTATCTATCTATCTATCTATCTATCTATCTATCTATCTATCTATACTCACACACACACGTTTAGGATTTCCAGATTTAACAGAGAGCAAGGCAATTAAAGGCACAGAAGTCCTGTCCTCTATTGAGTCTGGCAACCCTACCTCATTCCCAGTAATTGCTGTCAGGTATTTATGTATAATTTATTGGTCCCTTAGAGAGAACATCCTGGTAAACAACCCTGGAACTGATTGATTAATTCTTTCAGATAAGTGTCAAGATTGATTAACTAATTCCATAATAATTTATTCCCCTATGAATAAAAGATGGACCAAGAGACAAGAGGCATAACAGCAGGGTGTAAGTGATTATTGCAACAGCAACATCTGCAATAACAAGAGCTGCAGTTCATCATTACATCATCACACTCTATACCAGAGAGAGGAACAGGTCTTTTAAGTTAGAACTTGGGAACAGGGAATCCATTGAGGATGTTCACATGACATTTCAATGGCCTGTGGAAGGAGAGATGACCTGAGGTTTAGTGCATTGATTTCCTTCTTTTCTGCTTTATATGTCTGATCTCAGGTTTTTTTTAACTGATATTTTTGTATGGCTAGACTAGAACATGTTCCATTTTTACTGAATAGTGTTAACAGCTATATTGGTGAAACTCTTCACTGATACTGCACTGATGCAAGATTGTGTTGGTTGCTCTATACTTCCCAGGCAAGCTTACTCAAAGGTAAAGCAAAAGGAGCAAAAAGTTTATTTTAAAGCTATATTCAGTATATTTATTGATGTTTGGTGCTATTCAGCACTGCTTGTACTCCTCAGGGCGCAGTGTTTGTGATCTGCCAAGTCTTAAACTCCCCCACACTAAGAATTATGGGCACAATTCAGCCAAGGATGGACCTGATTCTCTTGGGCTGCCTTTGCTTACCTGGCACCAGTGGTAGCAGCCTAGATAGTGAGAGCAAACTTATCCATCCACCATAAAACCCTGCCCAACAGACCTGTAGAGCAAGCATGGAGGCTGCTGCCACGAGAGGGCTGGGCTAGACAAACTATGCAGAGAAAAAGTGGCCCCACTAGCTCATTGCTCATTGTACACCTGCCAAAGGCCAGTAGGAGTGCAGAGAATTGTCTCCTCACTTCCACTCCCAGTTTGGGAAGGATGCAATGCCATTCCAGTTGTTGCAAGGCAATCAAAGGTTGGAAATCGTTGCTCCTGTCAGATGAAGCCCCATGGCTGACATTTCCAGCAAGAACTGAGGATAATCCTACAGTCAGGTGCTGGGCGGCATAAAATGGTGCAGCATGGCAAGACCCTTTAATTCTTTTGAGGCCCCTATCCCCATCGGTCATTCTGATGGGTACTTAACTAGTGAGGTAATAACTCTCAAAGGAGCAGGTTGTAAGCAGTCCATGTCAGAGGATAGTGCTGGAATTCAAAAGTGTGGAATTCAAAAGTGTGTACGAATGTGTGTACTTAAGTTTGGGGACCTGGGATAGACTAGGACTTCTGTTGGTGTACCGATCGCCCCGCAGCTCAACAGAGCCCCTAACTGAGCTGACGGACTTGGTCTTGGACTTGGTGTTGGAGTCGCCCAGGCTTGTGGTGCTGGGTGACTTCAATGTTCATTTCAGGACCAATTTGTCCAGGGTGGCTCAGGAGTTCATAGCGGCCATGATGACTATGGGCCTATCTTAGGTGGTCTTGGGACAGATGCACATTGCAGGTCACACGCTTGATTTGGTCTTTCACTCTGATCAGGGTGGTGTTCTGTGGGTGGGGACTCCTGTGATTTCCCCATTGTCACGGACGGATCACCATCTGGTTAAGGTTGGACTCACAGTCACACCCCACCTTCACAGGGGCGAGGGACCTATTATGATGGTCCGCCCAAGAAGGTTATTGGATCCCATAGGATTTCAAAAAGCCTTGGAGGGATTCAATGTTGGCTCTGCCAGCGATCCTGTTGATGTCCTGGTGGAGAATTGGAACAGCAGACTCACCAGGGCGATAGACATGATCGCTCCTAAGCGTCCTCTCCGACCCACTTCAAATCTGGCCCCTTGGTATACGGAAGAACTATGGGGGCTGAAGCGGTGAGGTAGATGACTGGAACGCAGGTGGAGAAAGACTCGGCTTGAATCCGACAGATTGCAACATAGAGCTCATTTGAAGACCTATGCTCAGGCGATACGTGCGGCAAAGAAGCAATTCTTTTCTGCCCGCATTACATCCGCAAGTTCACGTCCGGCGGAGTTGTTCAGGGTTGTGAGAGGGCTAGTATGTGCCCCTCCTCCCTTGAATCAGAATTTGGAACCATCAATTGCCTGCTGTGATGTGTTTAATGAATTCTTTGTGGGGGGAAATCTCGTATTCGGGCTGACTTGGATTTCGTCTCCACACTTACTTCAGCATCTAATGTGGAAGTATCCAGCGACTCCTCTTATGTGGTTAGGTTGGATCAGTTCCAGTTTGTGACTCCTGAGGATGTGGACAAGCTGATTGGAACAGTGTGGCCCACCACCTGTCCTCTTGACCCTTGCCTGACATGGCTTATACTATTTGGCAGGGGGGTTGTTGTATAAGGCCTGGTAGAGATCATAGATGCATCTCTGAGGGAAGGTAGGATGCCTCCTAGTCTTAAGGAGACAATTATTAGACCGCTTCTAAAGAAGCCTACCTTGGATCCCTCAGAGCTGAGTAACTACAGGCCTGTCCCCAACCTTCCATGGCTGGGCAAGGTAATTGAGAGAGTGGTGGCCTCCCAGCTCCAGACAGTCTTGGAGAATATCTAGACCCATTTCAAACTGGCTTCTGGGCTGGCTATGGGGTGGAGACTGCCTTGGTTGGCCTGATGGATGATCTCCAACTGGGAATTGACAGAGGAGGTGTAACTCCGTTGGTCCTTTTGGACCTCTTGGCAGCTTTTGGTACTATTGACTATAGTATCCTTCTGGAGCGTCTGAGGGGGCTGGGGGTGGGAGGCACTGCTTTGCAGTGGTTCCGCTCCTACCTCTCGGGCAGGTTCCAGATGGTGTCCCTTGGAGACTGTTGTTCTTCAAAATCTGAACTTTTGTATGGTGTCCCTCAGGGCTCCGTATTGTCTCCGGTGTTGTTTAACATCTACATGAAACCGCTGGGAGAGATCATCCGGAGATTTCGTGCAGGGTGCTATCAGTATGCTGATGACACCCAAATCTATTTCTCCATGTCAGCATCATTGGGAGAGGGCATAACCTCCCTAAATGCCTGCCTGTAGGCGGTAATGGGACCAAAACAAAAGCAAGGGCGATCACGGAAATACAACCAAGCAAAACAGAGGGGGGATAAAACCCAACTAAGGCGAATGTGTATAAAAATTGTATATAGCAAACACACAATAGAGATATGTATGTATTTATTAATTATTTATTATTAAAACTTTTATACCGCCCTTCCAATAGGCTCAGGGTGGTTTAATATACAATAGGCCAATAGTAAGATAATCTCTGATTTCTGGCACTGGTAAGAAAATTAATAATTGAACCAAACATAACAATTCGAAATAGAACATGAATAATAGCATGTACAATGATAATCAAAGCCATTAAAAATGAAACATAAATAATAAAATGTACAATGATAATCAAAGATATCCAGAGGAGATATAACTGAACAGGGCAAAAATAGGGCTGCTGGATAAAGTAGGCAAGGCTCAATGTCATCCGTGTAGGAGTGAAAATTCCAGATTACAAAAAAACCAAACTGAGTGTAGCCTCAATGAAATGTGGATGTCATCAATCACAGACTAAGCCCACTCATGCCCTTGTGGAAGAATGCAAGCTTCACATGTTGAGATATAGCTGAACAGGGCAAAAATGGGGCTGCTGGATAAAGTGGGCAAGGCTCGGATGATATTGAGCCAAATCTGGGCAAAATACAAGGCGCTGGTTATAACCTATAAAGCCCTAAACGGCTTGGGCCCTGGGTATTTAAGAGACCATCTTCTTCGTTATGAACCCCACCACCCATTGAGATAATCAGGAGAGGTCCGTCTGCATTTCCCACCGGCTTGTCTGGTGGCTACTCAGGGACAGGCCTTCTCCGTTGCTGCCCCAAGGCTTTTGAATGAGCTCCCTAGTGAAACGAGAGCCTCCCCATCTCTGACAACTTTTTAAAAGTCTTTAAAGATGCATCTGTTCACCCAGGCTTTTAACTGATGTTGTTTTGATTGTTTTAATCTCGTTTTTAAAATATGGTTTTAAAATTTTAAATTGTGTTTTAAATTTCTTGCTTTTAAATTTTTTGTTTGTTTGTTTTTAATTAATGTTTTACTTTTTAATCTTCTTGTAAACTGCCCAGAGACTTAAGTTTTGGGCGGTATAAAAATATGTTAAATAAATAAATAAATAAATAAATAAATAAATAAATAAATAAAAGTCAGTCTTGCAAAATGAGGACAGCATGACTAAGTCTCTTTTCAATATTTGATGAGAGAGCTTGCAAGTCTCTTAAATGGCCCATAGAGGTAAGAGTATCCCATTGCAGGAATGAATTGCTTAGCTGGTGGCTTTATTGGCAAAGGAATGAATTTGTGCCAGAATGATGCCTGTAAAGTAATGAATCAGAATACTGTTGGGAAATGTCGAAGGGTAAGGAAGTTGTTCCTGCCAATGGTTTATGTGCAATGACTGTGCAAAAGAATCTGACACAGCAGTTGTACTTGAAGATTCCTTCATCTGTCCTCTTGTGTAGGGAAGCAGAACTTGTTGAGTAGCATGAGGCAGCTGGAGGAACAAGTACAAGCTGCCCACTGAAGCAGAAGGTGATCTGTTTTCATACCTAGTTTGGCAACATCATGTACCTGGTGAATTTTATGAGTGAAACTGCAGGTGCCAACCTTGCTCATTTTCTTGAATACCTTCCATTTTCCCCTCTCCAGAACTACAGAAATGACAGTTGCTACTGGTAATGTTTTGCTCCAAGCCAAACATCACTAAGTAGAGATGTGCACGAATCAGATTTTGCTATTTGATTCAAGCTCAAATGGAATAACAATGTACTTGAACTGATTCAGTAAAATAGCAGCCATTTCTGGCTGTTTCAACAAATCAACTCAAATTGACTCAAGTGATCCAGCCATAAAGAACAACAGGGAACTTGAATCACCTTATTCTTCCCCATTGGTAGGTCCTAGGTTTGGGTAAAGGTAAAAAATTATTTTAAAATCGCCTGCTTTCCCATTTCATTTGTGGGTTGGGTGGTAGATGGCACCCATTACACGATACCATCCAACCCACTTTGGTGTCCCTAGGACCTACCCATGGGGCACAATGGGGTGTTTTGAGTTCCTCATTGTTCCCTGTGGCCAAAACAAAGTGCACATATTTTGCAACCCTGCTTTGAAAAACACTGCAGAACAGAAGCACACAGTCCCTCCCTATACAGAAGATGACATTTTGCCAAACACACAGTTCAGAAATGGGCAAAAAAAAATAAATCACTGACTTAGAATCCACTGCCAAGCACAGTGCCCGCACTGCAGTAACACCATTGGCACAAGTTGCTCTCTCTCACACAGTTATGACTCCTTACTTCAGCATTGCAACAGCTGCCACAGCAGCACCCTTAGCAACTAGCAAGCATAGCCTTCAACGTCTCAGCCACATTTTGACTGAATACACCTTGCAATGCAGAATGCAGAACAGACCAGAGCAGTGATTGAAGCACAAGTTAGTCTCAAATCCAGACATGGAATACATCACAGCAATCGCCAAGAAATATTACACAAAGAGCTGCCACTGCCCTTTTCTCACCACAACACCATCTCGCAAACAGACCAAACCACAACTCAAGGAAAGCACACAGGCACCTAAGTTCTGCCTTTGTCTGAACTGAGATCCAGCAAAACCAGATAGTTATAGCAGCAAGCAATAGCACAGCAAGCATATTAACCACAAAATCAATCCTGCCTTGCCCCACCCTGGTTGGCCAGGGTGGGGCGAGCTACCAATGGTGCAGTGGGTGGGGGTGACCATGAGTCACTCACCTTCCATTGCCAGCTCAGGACAGCCCGGCAGTGGGAGGTTGGCCTTCACAAAGACCAACCACTCCATCATGTCAGTCCCTCCATGCATGTGTGAAGGGGTGTCACCACACCCTCAGCCATGGGGAACAGCCTCTGCAAACCACTGGTGGAACTTGAAGTCAAAACTGCCAGTTCACTTGGCCCTGTCAGGGAAACCATGCTGTTGGACCTGGAAGCAGTGGCGATGCTGCTGCTAGGGGTAGACCACACTAGCAGTAGGCACTCCAGAACCCTCCTCCTGATTGTGTCACAGCCTCCTCTCCTCTGCTTGCCTAATCTCAGCAAACAGGAGGTCCCTCCACCTGGGTAGCTGGTCAGGGGTGACTGCTTTGCTCGCCATCCTTAGGTAACATAGGCAGGACAAAATATATCCTGCCAATACACCCAAGAGTGTCCTGAGCCAATCCACCACTCCACTCCTCAGCCAACCTGTCAAGGCAATTGTTTCCTCAGTGGTCAGTGTGGTCTGGAGCTCACCCATCTTATTCTCAAGGAGAAGAGCATTGGGCAAAGCCTGACTCAGCATTGCTGTCTTGGCACACAAGCTGTTTGTGGCAACAAAGAATGGCTCGAGTGCCAAGACAAGACAACCTCAGAAAGGAGCACCCAGGCCTGGTTGGATAGGTCATGCAATTCTCAGCCATACCTACTTGCCAGGCCATGGATGGCTGCCTCTGACTTCCACATGTGCCAGAGCAAGAGAAAGGAAGAGTTCCACAGTCGGAACACCCTAAGGGATCAGGTGTCTGTGCTCATTGCCTTTCCTTGTGCATCCGTCTACCCTTTTCACTCCATACTTCTCCACACGGGCAGCTGTAGCAGCAGCAGGATGGTTCCTATAGCCTGTAGCTGAGATGTCTCACCTGGCCATAGCCCGAGAAGGGCCAAGCGCATCTCCCACGAACAGGTTCAGAGTCTGCAAAACACAACAAATGGACACAAAATGAACCTGCTCGGCTGCCTTTGTTATTTGGGCACCATTGTTGGTGACCATGAACTCCAGCAAAGGTTTGGCTGCCTGGACAGCCACCCCCCACCTGGTGATCCATGGCTGCTGACACTCATCTGCCTTGTGGTCAGTGTCCAGCACCTCCACATGCAGTGCAGTCCACCTGTGCTTTGCTCATGGGAGGGGTTGCCCACACCAACAGCAGCAGATGAGCCTTTACTTGCCTGCCCCCACCAGTGCACAACGAGGGACAGGAAAGCAATGTGCCTGGGAGTGGTCTGCAGTGAAGTGCCCTCTGGTGTCAGGTGCTCCTATATGCAGCAGGACCAGGCTCCTCTGGAAAGGAGAGCCTGCACACAACTACACATCAGTGGGGTCAGCTCGGGGGGTAGACCCCTTTCCCCATTGCCTATCACAACCAGCAGCATTACCCCTCTGCCTGCCACTCTACTCCTGGCTCTGCCTTGCACCCACTCAGACATCTTGAGATTAAAAAAATTTAATCCCTAACTGTGAAGTGGGGAGCAGAATAAATTCCTTTAAGGGGGTGTGGGGCCAGGGGTGGTCTATGTATTCTCTCCGGGTGCCACACACAGAGCTATTTATAGCACTGTGGTGCACAAACAGAAGCTAGAAAAATTAAATCTCCTCAAATAAAGAAGCAGGCTTTCTTGGGGGGGGTGGCTTTTTTTTTTTTTTTAGGGGAGTGACTGCAAAGCAACAATGCAGCAAATCAAAGGGAAGGGAAGGGAAGGCAAAGGACAGGGGATTACTGTGACCTTTCTAACCCAAGCCCACTCCTCCTATCCTACAGTACTGCCACCACCCACCTAATCCCTACCCCAAACTAGGCCCTATTTAAAGAATTTAATCTGTTACCTGACCAAGGTGAGGATGGGGTGTAGGGGTGGGCTCACCTATCTGGCATCTTTGGCTGGGGTGGGGGCTTCCAGCATCTTTTGCTGGAGTCGGCCATGTGCCTCTTGGAGATATTCTTGGGCCAAGTAGATACCGGGGCTCAACAGCTGGGGGTAGGCAGGTGGGCACCAGTCAGGCTCCCACCCAACCCAAACCATCAAAACAACAAAGCCCCCTTCCCTAAAAGGGGAAAGAGAGAGAGCCTGGCACTGGCAGGCTGGACAACGGACAGAAGACACTTGCCTGCAACAGCAACAACAAATCAAATTCAGGAACACAGCAGAAGGAGCAGCAAAAAAAAAAAAAAAAAGCCACTTGGGGCTGCAAGGGGGGGGGTCGTATCAGCACCCCAGTTATTAAAGCCACTGGGGGTTTGCTACAAGTATGAAGAAGAAACATCAAAATAAGGAGAACAAATCAAAGCAGCAGCACCCAGTTACAGCCACTGGGGGCTGCTGGTACAATTTTAAAAATAATGGGGGGTGGGTGGGTGGGAATCAGCACAGCACCCCAATTATTAAAGACACTGGGGGCTGGCTATAAGCAGGAATAATAAATCCAGGGGGGGGGGAATTCCAAGCAGCACCCAGTTGAAGCTACAAGTATTGGTACAATTAAAAAAAAATAGAAAAAGAAACGAAAAGCACTGCAACAAAACAAAAGAGAACAAAAAAGAGACAGATAAGCCCAGCAGGCACTCTCTGTCTCTCTCTCCACTCACTGTGCCAGGCAGGTTAGGCAGGCAGGCCCAGACCTGTGAGAGAGAGACTGTCTCCACTCTCAGTGCTGCTGGAGCCTCTCTATGATCCTTCTCTTCTGATGGCTCTCTGCCTCCATGCAGCCCCTTAAATACATTTTGAAAATCCCTCCTTTGGCCTCCCCCCTCTCTGCTCCCTCATCCCAGCCAATGGGGGCAGTTTCCCATGACAACCATCGATTTGAATGATAACAAGCCATCCAAGAAGCAGGGAGATCTCAAGCCAATCAGAAACCAGTGCCAGAAAACCAATCAGCAAGGGCGGGGAACAGGACTCAAAGTGGCACTCAAATCATTATCGAGCTCAAATCAGGGATGATTCGATGCAAGCGTAAACCAGTCCCTTTATTCTAGGGTGCAAGTTTTAATCACTCCAATTTGAGCTCGAATCGATTTGACTCAAATCGATTTGCACATCTTTATCACTAAGTTTTTCCTGCTTCCACTCCAAAGAGGTGACTTGAAATATTTTACAATAAAGTGTGGATCATCTAAAAGACTCTGTTACATATTGCTCGGTATCTAAGCTCAACAATGATCAATAATTTTCAGTGGCTCAGTTTTCACAAACCCACATGGGTTTGTTTGTCTGTCAGAGACTAACTTTGGGGATCATGGCTTTCCTGTACATTTCCTCAAGGCTTCAGATGCAGCAGGGAGAATGCGTTCAAACACTCCTCCATGATCTCTGCTTCTCTTTTAGCCCTGAGAGCAACTGAGAGATCCCCGCACTGGCCTAGCTGAATTTTAAATGTCTGTCAGCTCAATAGATCTGGCAATAGCCCTGCTCTTTTCACATCTTGCAGGACATCTGGGTTCTGTGGTAAAGGGAAAGGATTGCTCTCACCAAATCCATGGAGCCCTCTTCCCTGTTCTAGGCATCCATGTTATCTCCTCCTGCCAGCCTAATTGTTGAGACAATTGGGTTGCTGGCACCCTGTGCAGAGTGGCACAATTCCTGTTCAGGGCAGCAGCCCTCTCTGAGGTTAGCTTCTGAATGTTTCCTCAACTCTAAACTTTGCATGGCTGAAAACTTCTCTTCTCTTCTCTTTTCTCTTCTCCTGTCTATCTTCTTATCTATCTTACTTTTCTTTGCATGGCTGAAAACCTTTTCTTTTCTCTTTGGAGTCCTCGATTATTTTTTCATAAGGCTTTTCTGACTTTCCACCATCCTTGCTTATATAAGCTAGTTAGTCACAATAGTGAAGAAAATTGTTTCTAATTTACCATGGGAAACACTGGAAGGTGTCATTTAAATTATTAGGCAATTATTTTTGTTCAGTGAATGCTGCTTTATTGTTCAAGGGATAATATTTTGGGGAGAATAATATGTGGGCTTCCTGTCTTTTCATGCAGAGCAGCTGCACTATAGTGGAATCTAGTGACAGAGCAAAAGTATTACAATACCAACAAAAAGGGGAGAAATATTATTTTGACTTCCAGTAATATACCTCTTTTCTTACTTCCCGATATGGAGCATATTATAGCAAGATTTTTATTGTGAACTCAAGGGTTACTGCAAATTGCTAAAAATAGGGATGTGCACGAACCTTGGTTTGAGCACTTTTGGGATAGGGGGACTGGGAACTTTAAGAAAAAGGAGAGCAGGTCCTTACTTACTCTCTGCCCAGACAGCTTCCTGCTGGGTCAGTGTGTGCTCCAATAACCCCTGCATGGCACCAGCACACACATGGCATCTGCACATGCGCAGATGACATGTGCGTGCTGGCACTGCACAGGGGTTATTGGGACACGCGCTGCCCCAGCAGGAAGCTACATGGGGTGGTGGAGAACAGGTAAGGACCTGCTCTCCTTTTCTTTAGGAACATAGGAAGGACATAGGAAGCAGCCGTATACTGAATCAAACCATTGGTCTATCTAGCTCAGTGTTCTCTACACAGGCTGGCTAGTGGCTTCTCCAAGGTTGCAGGCAGGAATCTCTCTCAGCCCTATCTTGGAGGTGCCAGGGAGGGAACTTGTAATCTTCTGTTCTTCCCAGAGTGGCTCCATCCTCTGAGGGGAATATCTTACAGTGCTCACACTTCTAGTTTCCCTTTCATATGCAACCAGGGCAGACCCTGCTTAGCTAAGGGGACAAGCTCTCCTTAAAGTTCCCGGTCTCCCTGCCCAAAAAGTGCTTGAACCACAGTTTGAACTGCAGTTCATGCACATCCCTAGTAATGCAGCTCAGACCAGTGAAATAGCCTAAATAATATTTGCCCAGTCATTGCGATAGTTCTAAAGGTTGAGCTGAAGCAAACTCAACTACTGTGAAATGTGCTGTATGAGACAAATCTAAGGGGAGGAATAGGTACCATAAAAATGATTACAAATATATTTACCCAGTTTCTCCATGGCTGCACAAGCATTAAAAATCTCAGGTGGCTTTATATCTGGGGTGGGGGGGGACCTTTATTTTTCTTGGCAACATGTTTTTGGTGATATGTATCAAGTAAAAACAGCTGAAAGATGAAGCAAGGACAATAGTTTACTGTGATGTTAAGCCACAAATAAAGTTGATTCACCTCAGCAGTTCAGTATGCTTTTATAGTTCTTGGCCCAATTTCTTTTATAATTCTTGGTCCTTGGTTCTAAATATGCAAGTTGTGAAGCCAATGAGATGTAATGTGCAGTACAATCCTATGTGTGTTTACTCAGAGCAAGTCCCTTTATGTTCAGCTTACTCCGAGGGAAGTATACATAGGATTGCATTGCCGCCTTGGTTACCACTAACATATCTCAATGGGATGTCAGGTTTCTAGATTGGCACTCTTGTGGTTTGATTCCTTAGGTTTGCTTCACATGGTTGGCAATTGCCAATTATTGGAATTATTTTTTCTAAAGAACTATTGAGCTTATGAAAGCAAACTGCATGGCAGTGTGTCGTCCAGGGGTAGTCAAGCAACCCACTATGGTGGTCATTTAATATGAAGTGGGATTTATGTTTTTACCCCAAGGAACTATGCTTTATTGGTAGTAAAATGCTCTCACGATCACCATGACTGCAAGGGTTGAAGCAATGGAGGCATATAACGAACACCCCAGTGTACAACAATAAACTCCCTCAGGGGGCAGAAATTGTGAATTGGAATTGTTTCTAGGCCTTCTCAGTGAATATCTTTTTGCAATGCTATTAAATATAGACTAACCAGATGATATCAGTTCCCTCCCCATTTGAGGGAGGGACAGGAAAAGAAGACCCCCCTTCTCATTTTCAGGGCACTGAGCATGTTAGGACTTCCATCTTTTAAGAAAATTAAAATGTAGTCCATGGGGTGCCCAATCAGGACAGAAACTGTAGCATGTAGGAAGGAATTTCTTAAATCTTCCATGCTGCCACCCACCAAAAATTGTCTCTCCTAAGTTTATATTAGTTCCAGGAGGGAAACTTCCATAGATGCCTGCAGAGCCTGGAGGATGTAGGGAACCCTCCAGGGTTGGAAAAGGGTGGGCGGGGGCAAGCAGGAGGTTACCTTACATGTGGTGGTGGCATGGCTTCTTGGTGGTGGCACCAGCACCCTGCTGGTGCTCCCTCCATCACTCTGGCCCAGAGTGATGGGGGGAGCACCAGCAGAGCCTAGGGGAGCCACCACTGGCTCGCCGCTGAGGAGCTGCACTGCCACTGTGGCACGTAAGATAACCTCCCGCCTGTCCTCCCACCCACCCTTTTTCCACCCTGTAGGGTTCACCTGCTGCTTGTTAAGGGGAATCCTTACTGAATTCCCCTTTGCAAGCACTAGAACCGGTTGAACTGGGCCGAACCGGTTTGGTCCAAACCAGGCCCGGTTCAGCTTGAACTCAGACCAGCCCCCCCCGCTGCTTTGTAGGGCAGGTCCAGTTTTAGCTCAAACCAGTCGAACTGGGCCAGTTCAAATTGAATCCAGTTCGATTTGAGCTGGTTTGCACACCCCTAGTTGCTGGGGGGCTGAAAACGGACTTCATCAGGAAAAGCAAGACTGTTGGCCTTTTCTCTGTCAGCTATAATGACATGGCATACATGATCCAATTGTGGCATCCCTTAGCCACTTACTCTCAGCTCTAGAACAGCTCTAAGGGGAGGAGAGCTGGTCTTGTGGTAGTAAGCATGAACTGTCCCTTTTGCTAAGCAGGGTCTGACCTGGTTTGCATTTGGATGGGTGACTATGTGCAAGTGCTGTCTGTGGTAGCTCAGAGGTGGAGCATCTGCTTTGCATGCAGAAGGCCACAGATTCACTCCATGACATCTCCAGTTAGAGCAGGGAGAGACTCTTGTCTGAAACTTGGGCAAACTGCTGCCAGTCAGTGTAGACAATACTGAGCTAGACAATACTGGCCAATGGTCTGACTCGGTAGAAGGAGGCTCCCTTTGTTCTAGCTGCAACATGAAGATTATAATAACACGAGCTGCTAGGGTTGCGTGTCTTCACATCTCAGCCCCATCCCATGGGTTCTAGAAGTTAGATTTCAGGCAGATACAGCTTCTATCTAGTGCACATGCAAGTAAATCTGTGGGCATTAGCCCTAAAGTACCACGTTGTGCACAGCCTGCTAGTTGGAAATGCTTGGTTCATTTTGAATTGTTGATAACATATTGCAGAAAAATTATGTTTTTCTAGTACTATAACAACTAATTAATAAGAAAAATAGAGCTCTCTTTTTTCCCTTTTAAATCAGGGCAGGGCAATCTGTTGCAGAGTACATTGGCACAGCTGGTGCAGAGCCTTCAGCATTGTATGGAGGGTGAGGATGCTCACGCAACAATACTTCTGAGAACAGAGGTGTTAAAAGTATACAAGAGTGTTCCTATTTTAGTCTGTGAAATGCTGAAGGATTAGTTCTCCTGAATTGCTCTCTCTGTCTCTTTCAACCTTTCCAGGGGAAACAGCTGGTTAAGTGCAAATCAGAGGATCTGAGCATATCCAGTAGGTTCTCGCAGTGAAGCAGCAATAAACCATGAGAGTGAATGTTATGCCAGAGTGGGGCAGAATGTTGGGAACATAGTGTGAGAAGAAGAGAGAATGCCGGGGAAAGGTTATTATTTATGTGTGCATGGGTGCAATAAGGGGTTACTGAAACCCACGGAAACCCATTTGAAGAAAACTCGGAGAGGGTGTTCTCACATGCAAGCAAAACTGGGCTAGGGAAGCCCAGCCCAGTTTTGCCTGTGTATGAGAACCGCCAAGAACCACACAGCTCCCAGTGGCGGTGCAGCAGCAAACCCATAAGGGAGCCCCGAGTTTTAGCCCGGCTTAAAGGTGCAAACACGCCATTAGCCCAGGCTAACTGATCACATGTCAGTGCTGTGTGGCTCTGCGTGGCCCCCACACACCAGCAGCCTCCCAGCCAGCTTCACAGTACTCCCCATAATGCTCCATGCAAACGTAGTGGATTATGGGAGTTCCGGGGGCCTCCCAGCCCCCAAACCTCTTTACTGCTGGCAGAAGCCGGCAATCATCTGGGTGGGCAATCAGCCCACTCAGCAACAAGGAGAGGATTGTCTGTGGGGGAGATAAGTTTTTTGCAGCTTCATCCCCTCACTCGTTCAAGCCCTTATGACGGAGTGTGAGAAAGGGCTCTAGGTGTACTTATGGCTCTCTTGGGGCCATATTCAAGCTCAGGATTGTGGTCGTTTTGGACTGAGACCATTTTTTCTCACATCAGCTGAAACTTTGACAAAAGAATGCACATTTGGAGGTGCCCCTGTTCAGTAAGGTGTTTCTTGTTATCTTCATGATTGCAGAAAATGTGATTATCCTTTTGACAGCAAAATAGTGTGCTGGACATTGGAAGTGTTCAGTAGGAGTTTGGATACTGATCAATGTTCTATTATGGTTTTCTCTTTAACACTCACTGTTAGAGAGAAAATAGAGATAATGGACCATATAGATGGTTGTACATTTTCATTGCCGGAAATTCACCACCTGTATATACTAGGAAGGTCTTCTCACCTCTTAATTAGAAAGCTCTGTTCCAAGCAATGGTCTTAAAATTTATTAGGTTTCCCCCTCATATTCAAACATTCTGATGTTGGGGATTGAGATTGTCTGTGAATGTTCTAGCCTTGACTTCCATTATTTCCTCCTTTGCAGCTTTCCTTCATAGGAACAACCAATGACCACTCTGGCAACAGATGCTTGATGAACGGAAGAATGAAAAGAAGAATACCTGTGGCTATATTCCTTATCCCTGAGCACTGTAAAGGAATAGTTACCACTGACCATCTATGATAGCCATTTAAGTTTATTCAGCTTTTCGGATGTGGAATATGCCACCACCGCCCCCTGGGCACTGGCAACTTTTTTTTCCACATATGAGAAAGAAGATAGACTATGAATAGTGCACTTTATGAAGGGGAGAGAAGCTTTTTGAGATAATTGGAGAAAACCATTTTTTAAGATGTTGCTTTGGTGTGAAAAGCTGTATATTTCTGCCATGTAATTTTGAATGTCATTTCTAGCTGTAATTCAGGACCATTTACACAATGTTCAGGGTGGATTCTGGGTTCTGAGTTCCTATTGTCATTCAGTAGGTGCACAAAATACATCTTAACTATTGCTAGCAGGATTGGTTTGAAATGTGGCTCAGAATGGTCCTAATGTATGTGGATAGCTGCTTTCCGTTTCAGAGGTGGCCAGTCCTGTCTGCTTCTAATGAGTGAAAGATAAGACAAAAATAGATGTAATGATGCAAACATCTTTCCCCACTGCCTTTGCCTATTTTGTAGGAGAACAGTACAATAATGTTCCTGTGTTTATGGCTGGGTAGATATAATAGTTATGTTGAAATAGTATCTGAAAGAACTTCCTTCCATGCATTTGATCTGATTAGGTACATATAGAGGTCTTTCACATGTCCTTGGCTGGGAAGGTGGGCGGGCAGGCTGGGGGGAAGGCAGGATCTCACCTGCCTTCCCCCACAGATGAGCAGTGGCCGTCTGTGCTCCTGCCATGCTGCGCACACACACACTCCCGGCGAAGGCTACAGCCAGGAGCAGGAGGATTTCCCCCCTCCCGCAACCCAGAGTGCACTGCTTGGCACAGCCACTCCTCCCCCCTGGCTCGCTGCCAGAAATGGTGATGGGCCGAGGGGTGGGGAAGCCTTTTAACCCAGCAGCTATCACCCCAACGATCGCCCGCCGAGATTAAGCGAGCCACAGCTTCACTTCACCTCATTTTAACACCGGGATTAAAAGTCGGGTTAGGCGGACGGGCAGTGCGGGGATTGGGCTCGATCTCGGTGCTGCACACGAGCAGCCTAGCCCAGGATGGGCTGCCCTAGGCTGTCCGTGAGAACAGCCTCTTGGAATGGAACACAAGCTAATTGTATTTAGTGCTGTCACTCTTTCCACTCTGGTTTATGTTTATTTTTTGAAATGAATGGAATTTGTTTGGGTATAGTATATTAGTGATACTGGATGACATGATGAGGGAAATTACTTAAAGTAGTCCCATTGAAATTAAAAGGACAAGCTGGGCAATACCTAAGCTGCCCTCTTAATTTCAAAGGGACTATTTTGAGCTGTGATCTACACTATTTTTAAAGCAGGAGCTTCTCTGGAGAAAAAAAATCCCTTCTATGTGAGAGCCTTTTTCTTTGTGCTGACCTATGCACAGTACTGTGCTTTTCTTATTGCTGGGATGGAGCCCTCTCTTAAGAGTTGTAGGAGAAGAGCACTGGGAAGAACTACGCTTCCCAGCACTCTGTGCTGGCCTTCCAATATGGTGTAGGGGCTCCAGAGGGCTCGGTTTATCTTAAAGGACCTCCCTGTGCTGGGCAAAGCACAGCTCTGCACAGTGGGAAGAATCACCTCCACATGGTGCTAGGGTGACAGTGTAGAGCAGGGATTCTCAATGTTGGGTCCCCAGATGTTATTGGACTTCAACTCCCATAATCCCCAGCCCCAGTGGCCTTTGGTTGGGGATTATGGAAATTGAAGTCCAATAACATCTGGGGACCCAATGTTGAGAATCCCTGGTGTAGAGTATTTTGCTTTGGCTGAAGCTTCATGGAGGCCCAACAAACAACTAGGCAAGGAGTCACAATTAGGCTTGACAGGGGCCTTCACTGGTTCCCGGGCCTTACAGTGAAGAACACGGAGTAATTTGCTCATGTCAGCCATTCTAGTTTGGGTAGGGTATATTAGTTATATAGTTTCTGTGATTATCAAGAAGCAAAGAAAACCAATTTCAGTGGAAATCCATAAGAAAACAATGAGGAATTATTATGACATTATTCTATCGAAAAAGCAAAAAGTGATTAGGCCATCACAGTTATGCTTCAGGTTCATGCATTCCCTCCCTGCTTCTGTCTCCCCTTCAGGAATCTCCTTATTCAGTTCCTGATTTTTGGTAACTATAATTTGTTGTTATGTCCAAGCAAGCAAACTGTGAAAACAGCCAACAAATAGTTAGCCTCCTTCAAATTAGCATTTGAGACAACAGTATGGTTTTATAGCTGCTTCCCTCATACACACAAAGAAAGCTTAAGTAGATTTAACTAAGGTTTATTCAGCAACAACTCCATTTTCTCCTTCTCCTTCTCGTTCCCTTCCCCTCTTGACTCCTCCCCGACAATCTCTACAGGATCCGAGCTTGGGACAAATGTCCAAACAAACTACTGCAAAAGATTACTGAACAGAAAACAACATGTATGAACCAGTTTTCCAGGGCTGGTGAGGAGGCAAACTATTATGTGTTATAATCATAGCTTGGCCAGCACAGACACAACAAAAACATATACATGTTGTTACTGTAATTGGGGACGGGGGGGTGGGTGCGGTGGAATCAGAGTGTGTGAGGAAAGAAGTGACCACCAGCCACACCATGATTTGGTCCTGACATCTGAACTGGGCCTGTTTTGTTAGTTTCTTAGTTATAATGACTTCAGGTACACTTAATTTGCATGCTCTGAAATATTCTCTTGGATATAAACTTTGCATTTTGATCATGGACTAACCCCATGGATTTAACTCTTTTTATGTTAGGCTGATATTACAAAGATGACATTAAAAAAGTATTTGACTCTGGCCTGTAAATACTTTTGATAACAGTCATCAGTCTTTCTGTTACTTCTGAGTGAGCAAGTGGGGAGGGGCCAATTGACCTCCAGTTGAATAAGTTAGAACCAGCACTCTGAACTGTGACCGAAACTCAATAGGGAACAGTGCAGATGCTCAAACACTGTTTCTACTGAAAGGGCAAGGCCCAGATCACATTAAATCTGTAATTGCTTCACCCCCCAGTCAAGGAACTAACACTTCATGCTGATTCCTTTCACTAGCAACCACTCCACAGGCAACCTTCCCTTAGGAGCTTCCTTCTAATTCAATCCACTGAGTCTGTGTGAGAGTATAATTACTATTGTATTGCTCTTTAAAGGTACGCTTTGGAAAATATTTCACAAGGAATTGCTCATTCTGTGTGTGTTACAGCCAGAAGTAATGCCCAATGCCTCCTGATTCCCAATCCTGTGCTTTAAGCAATACACCAGCCTCTGTGTCTGTCGATGATTAGGCTAGTCTGTGACTAGTAGCTCTCATCTCCTGATAAAAATTGCTAATGGGAAAGCTATGAAAAAGCCCCATCAGGCTAATCAAACTCTCTGAGCACACAAGCCTCATTAAAACAGAGTAAACGGCTTTGGGAGGAAAGTTCCTTAGTCTATCAAGTGCAGGCTCTGCTCCTAAAGCCTTGAAGGAATTTGTGTAATAAGCTTAATAGGCTTTACATGGAAAGAAAAGTAATATGACTTGTTTCTAATTGTCCCCCTGGAATCATCTAATTTAGTGCTATGTTTATGAAATAAATAAAGAATGACCATATTCCCCCATTTGCTGCTCGTTGATTGGAATTTTTCTACTGGGAATTAGGAGCCTAATTTTCCATGGTTGGGGTACTATGTTGTGACTTGTACCAGCTCCATTAATGCTAAACTGGTTCTATTTTTTAAAAAAATATCTCACAGAGGCATAACAGTAAATGTGGATTATTTTCTTCCTTCCTTCCTCCTCCTCCTCCCCCTCCTCGTTTTGTTAGGAAAACCATACACCTTCTCCTTTCACATCACTGGCTTGTTCTCAGTCAACGGCAGTGTGTGTTTATTATTTATTAATTTTTATGCCATCTAACCCAGATGGCTCTAGGCAGTCTGAAGATGGATGGGCTCAGTGTAGGGCATCTACTTTGCATGCAGGAGGTCCCAAGTTCAATCTCTAGCATGTCCAGTTAGGGCTGGGAAATACTTGGGAAGATGCTGCCAATCAGTGTAGAAATCCGGAGCTAGATGGACCAATGGTCTGATTCTGTATAGGATAGCTTCCCACGTTCCTATGAAGATGCTAGATGGGATCCAAAAAGTACTCAGGCATATACAAGGAGCAGAATTTTTCACTTTGAACACTGGCCCTTTGCTAAATCTCAAACCGCATTTGACAGTTCCCTCCATTTCAAAAGCAGTTCGCCAGATGTTACAGAGGACTGCTCTTTGTGGAAAAACAAGTCCAAAGCCTCAGTGGGTTCACAGAACTAGCTTGTTATTAGCCACCTTAGCTCACCTTGGTGAGACATAAATATTTTTGTATAAAAAACAAAAGACTTTGTGCTTTGTTGGAGCCTGGCCACTACACTGGATGCCATGCAGTTCAGTCTAGGAAGCCCTCCGAATCAGTTACTGTTTTCTTCTCCTTGTACCACGAGAGATCTTTGGCTACCAGACTGCCTCACTGCCCATCTGCAACCCTCTTGCCTGCCTGCCGTGTTGCAACCCCAGGTAGTTGTGAACCTTTGGAACTGCTGAGTGCCTAACACACTGGCAATCGCCAGGTTTTCTATGGAAACCTTTAAGGCAAACCTTTTGAAGTGAATGATCTTTGGTGACGATATTTGAGCACTCTAAGTGGTTTCTCTGGAAGCATTAGCAATGCAAGTCAGTTATAAGTGCACTGCTTGACTTTATCTATGTTTGTGATCATTTTCATTCAAAGAGCTCCCAGTCTGCACTTTTTAATTTATGTTTCAAGAGCAAAGCTGCTGTTGACTTCAGCAGGGCATACATTTATGAATTATCCCCTATCACATGCAACTGGCATTTAACAACCTGCTGATACACGAGGTATTTGTTTTTCAGTTTGAGGCTACATTATGCAGTTATATCAAATCTCTTTATTTCGGTCAGTGACCAGCATGGGCAGTTATACTGCGAAGGCTAAGTAAGTCTCTGCTGGTCAGGGCCTGGAGTGACATTAGCCACTCTGAGCTTCTTGAATGAAGAAGCAGATGTAGGACTGCTCATGTGAACAGCCCCTAGGTCTAGCTTTTCCCTTGTGTGTTTTGGTATCATGTGCTTGAGATGCTCTAATGTTGGGTATGATATAGACATAAGTTTTGGACGATATAGAAATGTGCTAAATAAATAATACAAAAATAAAATGACGCCTTAAACAGTAAACAGGCACACTTGTCCTTGTGAAGTCTGAAATATCTTTTGTTTTGTGTTTCTAAACCCATACATACAAGCTTCTCAGCAGCTGTCCCTCAAGAAATCTAAGTTAGATTTCATTAGAAAGTTAGTATCTGACAATCCCCTTGGGTCAACATGACCTTAAAAATGTGCACATAACATTTCTCAGGGTGGTTGCAAAATACTTTCTGATAGCAGCTGATAGTTTAAATGAAGTCACAGCTGAAGAACTGAACAGCAGAAAGACTTACAGGAGAAAGACTTTGGAGTGGGCAATGGACAGATTGCCTTTCTTTGTTTACATCTAGGATTTATTAGGCCCACACATTTTTAGCTTTAAAAATGTTAGGGCATCAGCTGCTACCACATCATTTGCTATACTAATCCAGTCAGTGTGGTAAGTTTAGGAATGAAGTGATGACAGCTCAGTGGTAGAATATGTGCTTTGCATGCAGAAACCCCCCAGTTCATTCCTTAGCATTGCAAGTTAAAAGAATTGCAAGGTTAGGAAAGACCTTGGATAATTTCTGACCATCAGAGTATACAATTCTAGGCTAGAATGCAAATGTTGTCAGTATAAGTGAATTCTCTTTAATCAGTGCTGAGCTCAACCTTCTCCCCTGATGAAAGGCTTACTGGTGGTGGGATGAGGATGTTGGAGCTATGACCCTGGCAGCATCAGCTCTCAGCTGCAATGTCTCATAGTGACCACTGTGTGGGGGGTGTTAGAGTCATGGATAAAAGTGCTAGACTCCTCCTCTCTTTGTTCTTCCAGTGTTAGTCTCTGTTTTGTCTCTCCAGAGATGGCTGTTTGTTTTTGGTCTCTCTCTTCAGCTATGAACTACAGCTGAAATAAGCTGCAGGCTTTCCCACATTTGTTTGTAACCTTTTCTTCAAATAAATCCTTGTAGCTCTTCAATACTAAAGAACAGTCTCAAGTCCTCTTGCTTTGCTGCTTTCTCACCAAACTGGTTTTGCTCTGCTATTTGGGGACTGAACTGCCATTCTTTCCCTACAGGGTATTCTGTTCCCCCACCCTGGATCTTTAACCTAAAAACACGATTTCTTCTGCAGGCAATACTTGAAGTACTATCTATCTTCACAGCAACTCCTACCTAATCACTTTCTTTCCTGGAATGTGCCAGGAACCCCTGGCATTTTCAGGTTAAAGGCGGGGGGGTGGGGGTGGAGAGAACCAGCATCCATCCCACCACTGCTGGTAAGCTTCCTTTGGCCTTGAAACATTCATATCTTTTGTGGGTATCTCCATGAAACTTATGTTTTTTGCCTCCTGAATTCTCTGAAATATATGAAACTACTACTGTTACTATTTATGTACCGCTTTTTGACAACAGTTTCCAAAGCAGTTTACATAGAAAAATAAAATAATAATAATAATAAGGCTCCCTATAGGCGTGTGCGAGCTGACTTGGCAGGTTCAGGATCGAACTGGACTGGCCTTGGCTGGCCCGAGTTCAATCTGAACTCAGCCCAAACCAAGCCAACTCAGAGCTCTACTGGTAAACGGCAATTCTGTGAGGATTCCCCTTTAACAGTAAAGGGGAGGCATGGGGACTTTCCTAAGGGTAGGGCGGTCAGGAGGTGAGTAATAACTGCTTACTAGAGCCAGCGGTGGCATCTGTGGTGATTGGGGGGGGTGACTTTACCCCACCCACCCCCAGCCTCCCCAGAGTAACATAGATGGCCAAGTGTTCACGCAAATGGCCTCTGTATAAGTGGTCATGCAAATGACCTCTATGCGTGTGCAGAGGTAACTAAAATGCCCTCCACGTATGCTTTAGAGGACCAAACCGGGTTGCTGCTGGCCCGGGCTATAACTCAAACTGGGTTCAGCTCAACCAGGCACAGAGTCAAACCGGCACAACCTAGCTCCCTGTTCCCAAAGAGCTCACACTCTAAGAAGAAGCATAAGGTAGACACCAGCAACAGCTACCGTTGAACCCCAAAAGTTCAGCCTAGCACTAAGTATAACTACAGTGCCCCCCCCACAAAAAATATATTTCCTGACATGTCCAGTGAAATGTGGGCAGTTTCGAACTGTCTGCATTGTGGTCATCACGTATTAAAAAAACCCCTCAAAACACTAGCACTCTTCTGCAAGAATGCTCATGTGCACATCCTTACACTAATGTAAGCAGCATAACAGAAGTGCAATCACACCAACTTAAGTATGTGCACAAGAACACTATAGCGCAAGAGCACTGGCATTTTTAAGATGCATACACCTGCACAGGTGGTTCAGAACTGCCCACATTTCAATGTGCAACATGTTGACCATTATATTTACGTAACCATATTACATACATATTGTTTGGCTGTACCAAAAATCATTATTTCGAATGAGGCAATGCAGAACCATAAGGCATAAATGTTTAGGAAGCTGGTGTTAGAAAAGTGTAGTTTGTATATAGGTGTGCCAAATGAAAAATATTTGTGATGGCTTAGAACTTGGAGCTTGATTTCCCTGTCTCTATTTTTCCCAGCCGCTAGTCTGGACACCAACCAAGCTTCCATCATTATTAATGTAGTGTAGCAGTGACAAGCAGCACACTGTCTTTTTTGCGTAGAACTGTATCTGCTCATACTGCTGCATGTAATGTCTGTTAAGTGCATTTGTACATTGTAAGATCCAGGGTGAGATTTCACTGCCACAAGCCTTGCCAAGCAAGAGCATCCACTACAAGCCGTCTGCTCAGTCTCAAGCAGCATCATGTCTTTTCAGCCTCTCTCAAGTTTATCAGAGTTATGCAGCTGTTGCCTCCGCTGAAGACAGTGCCGACAAGATATAATGAGGTTACATTGAACTCCAAACAGTTTCCATTTTAAAGAAAGAGAAAGGACGGGGGGGGGAGGGGAGACAGGCTTTCAAAGGAAATTATAGAGTACCAGAGCTGAAACCACAGTTCATCTTATTGCTTATTTACATAACATTACTTTAAATAATTTGCATTAGGATTTGCTTTGAGAACTGACCCTTCCTGGAATAAGCTTAAATGTTCTGACTGTGATGCACAAACTGCTTGCCCAGCAAAATCTTTATTAATTCAAAGAGGGGGTTTTGCTACCAAAGAGCAAGCTAAGAACTGGACTGGCTTCTTCCTTCTCCTTTTGACTAAACCAAACCTGTAAGGCTTGGCTCCAACTGTATGATTATAAGAATTGTTTCAGTCATGGAACAAAACTAAGGACATGATCCAGCACAAGCCTATGCATCCTAAATTAGAAGTAAATAAACTGGAAGTAAGTTCCATGTGTTCAGCTGGCATTACACCCCAGGAAAATGTGCATAGCATTGCATTTCAAGTCTCTAAAATCCCTTTGTTTTAAAAGGACATAAGAAACATGTGCTTGACTATCTCCCACTGAAAATAAGGCCTTTCATTTTGTCCTAAAATATTAGCATTAATATTTTAGGACAAAATTAAAATATCATATTGTCCTATTTAAAAAAAAATTAAAATCTAAAATTGTCCTAAGGTGGGGCGGAGCCAAGATGGTGACTGGTTAACAGCTCAACTCCCAAGCTCCTGCCCCAACCTGGGCTTTCCCCCACCACCTGGGCATGCCTTCCAGGGGCTTGCCTCCCCCCAGAGAGAGGAAAAGATCTTGCAAGTGCCCTGCTAGCAAGAGTCCTGCTGATGATAGTGGCAGACACATTGGAAAGAGCCAGCGTGGTGTAGTGGTTAGAGTGCTGGCCTAGGACTGGGGAAACCTGAGTTCAAATCCCCATTCAGCCATGAAACTAGCTGGGTGACTCTGGGCCAGTCACTTCTCTCTCAGCCTAACCTACTTCACAGGGTTGTTGTGAGGAGAAACTCAAGTATGTAGTCTACCGCTCTGGGCTCCTTGGAGGAAGAGCGGGATATAAATATAATAATAATAATAATAATAATAATAAGAAGAAGAAGAAGAAGAAGAAGAAGAAGCAGCAGCAGCAAATGAAAATTGATGCTTTCCTTTCCCCCTCAGAGGCAGCAGCAGGCGATGAGAGCACTGTGAGTACCAAGAATAGATTTACAGCTCTAGGCACGGAATCTCCCTCCCCTTCAGCCAAGGAGTTTGCTTCATGCAAACCAGCTTCTCAGAAGGCAGCTATAAATCAAACTCCTCCAATACTGTCTCATCTGATACTGGCTGAGTGGGGAAGGTCCTTGAAACAGGGAGGCAGGGGTCCCATAGCTCCTGGCCATGCACCTCACCCCTTGACCGACCTTGTCACTCAGCAACTCAGTGATGCCTGTTTAATTTCAGGGGAATCCTTAATAATTATCCTTAGCAGGTTGAACATCATTGCAGAAAAAATGGACAGTTAAAGACAGGTTTTTGAGCAATTCATCGTAAAGAACCAACAGGGGGTTAAAAATACAGTTGACATCATCAACTCCTGACCAGCCCTTCCCCTTGCGTCTGACTCACTCCCCACATGTAAGGCGCCTTCAGGGCTTCTTGGAATCAACAGTTACTCAAATTTCCAGAGAGTTCTACAAACATCTCATATTGTCCTTGAATTTCCCAGATATGATCATTGCAACTGGGCTAGCTACCAGGCAATTATTAACTCGTTGTCTTGTCTTTCAGATTCACAGACAGAAACGACTGGATTAGTTTCATACTACTATCTCCCCTCCAGACTGAATGTGAAACAACTATTTTTAACATTTAAAAATGCAGCAATAGTCTCAAAACTAATGTGCTTGACACATCACCTGCAAATTTACTACATTGTGCCAAGGAAAGTCTTTTTTCAGAAGCCTTTAAGAAATCTTATCTCTGGCCAAGAGATTCACAGCCCATTTGTCAAAATATTTAACCCCAATCACAATAAATTCTCCAGTCAATACAAGCCTCAACTAACTTCCTCCACAGACATGGCTAATTTTCAGCCTCACAATCCCATCCAAGATGAACTGTTCCTGCTAAAAATAAACTTACTGCAGTTATGCAAAACATAAGACCACAGCCAAGAGTAAAAGGGGTCTTGTGCTTACCCTCAGACTCCAGAAGTGATCTGGATCTGGAACAGGATATGGACATTCAGCTATCACACACAATCTCAAGACTCTCCAGCCCCTCAACTCCAAAATCAGGTCATGCTCCAAACCTGTACAGCCATACCAGCTTGATGGAGGTAACTTCCCATCCCCTGCAAACAGCTACTGAAAGTGCACCTGTTGGACTTTGATTCAGAAACCAAAAGTGAAAGTGAAGGCAACAGTGAAAGAGATAACCCTGGAGCTCTGTCTCTCAGTCTTCCCCCTGCCCTTTGGCATTCAATGAGAATGAAGGGCAGAGCCATGCAGCACCCGCCTATAACATCTCCTCACCAAGAGGCCCAGTGGCACAGTCCCACCCAAGTCCTGGAATCTGTGGAAGCACCCATTGTCTTGCAGGGTCTGGGAACTGGCTTGGACAGTGATACTCATCTCGAGAACATTAGTGAGTTGAGCACCCAAGGCAGCCTGCCCCAGCCAGTGAGCACCCAGGTCTTTCCTGCTGACCTCCTGGACCGGACCCAAGATAGCAGGCTTCTGTGAAGGACATGTCGGACCAACCAAGTGCCTCACTAGCGCTTGCCAGGCCAGAAGTGTGGATACTAGCAGTTCACCCCCTCCCCATCTTGGCAAGAGCCCCAGTCCCCTAGCTTGGTGCTGGAGATTTGCTGATTCCTATACAAAGTTCTCCCACCCAGAATTCAACTACCACTGCGACCCTGTGACATCCCACAGACCAGTATAAGATCCAGGTCCTGTCGTGGAATGTGACTGGGTGGTTTCATTTCAGAGATGCAGACTCCAGCAACTTTCTCTCCCAGTTTGATATAATCTTGGTGCAGGAAACCTGGACAGCAAATGACCTTATGCTTGATGGATACCACTTGTACAAAATGGCGGTAGTTCCTGGGGCAGGCTGAGGGAGACTTAAAGGTGGCCTGGGGATATTAGTCTCCACTACCCTGCATGCAACAACATCACCCCTTACCTCTCTTAAACAAACTGCTATGGCCATTCTAATTCACTTGGGGACCAGCTCACTGCTGGTCATCAATACGTACCTCCCGCCACAGCGTCAAAAACCCAAAATCAGCTCTGCTTGGGTGGAACCCGAAGATTACTGCAATGCATTCAATGTGGGGCTGTCTTTGTACGTAGTTCAGAAACTTCAGTTAGTTCAAAATGCGGCAGCCAGATTGGTCTCTGGGGCAACCCAGAGGGACCGGGTTGTTATGCCTGTCTTAAAACAGTTGCACTGGCTGCCAATATGTTTCTGGGCAAAATACAAAGTGCTGGTTATTACCTTCAAAGCTCTGAATAGGTTGGGATCCGGGCTACCTTAGAGAGCACCTTCTCGGTATGATCCCCATCGCTGGTTGAGGTCATATGGAGAAGTCCGTCTCCAGTTACCACCAGTACATCTGGTGGTGACTCAGAACTGGGCCTTTTCTGTAGCTGCTCTTGGCCTATGGAATGCACTCCCAGCAGATATCTGCAGTTTAGGCTCGCTGTCTGCCTTTAAGAGAGCCCTAAAAACTTATTTGTTTGGCCTGGCTTTCCAAGGTTTGAAAAGTGTTTTTTGATTTTAATTGGTTTTAAATGGTTTTAATTGTTTTTGAATAGTTTTTATATTGTTTTCAGCACTGTGTTTTGTATTGTGTGTTTTTATGTCTTTTTAAAGTTGTATACCACCCAGAGCCTTTGGATGGGGCAGTTTATAAATGTAATAAATAAATAAATAAATAAACAAACAAACAAACAAACAAACAAACAAACAGACATTTTTTTTGCTGGCCAGTCCTGAAGCACTGGTGGTGCTGGGGGTTGACTTCAATGCTAGGCTGGGGCCTGATGACCACACCCTATTCTCCTGACACCAGCTTCCACCTCCTGCTTGGAGTCGGAGCACCACCACCCCGCCTCTCTAAGCACCAGAGATCAAATTATGCAGGCCTCAGCCTAGCAAAATTAACTGCCAGACTCAACCTTCATATATTAAATGGCTCTTTTGCAGAGGACCATCCAGGCAAATTTACTTATATATCTGGCTCCAAAACAAGTACCACTGATTACATCGTTATCTCCAGGAACCTGCTACCCTTTGCCAAGAATTCTAAGTTAGTACCTCACCTTGACAGAAATCACTTCCTGAACTGCTTTCCATTATCATTTCCTTACCAGCAGATCCACTTGGAGGTCCACTTCCCCTACACAGGACAAGCCAGGTGTCATGCCAAATGGTCCCCCCAGTTAGATCAAACAATAAAGGAACGGCTTGACGAGGAAACTCTATAGAGCTACCAGCTAGACCTAACTTCAATGAATCCCACTCATGCCCCCCTGGTGACCAACAAAACCCTAGTGTGTGAGCTACAAAAGCACGTAATCCATAAAGCTGACCTCTGCCCTCAATACTGCCTGTGTGTCCATCCAAACCATGATTTGACAAAGATTGTGTTGATGCCAGGAAAGCTCTTGTTTCTGCTTACCAGATCCACAAATCCAGTTCAGGAACCAATGCTGCAATGGTCCTCCCAAACCTTCTCAACCTTAAGAGGCAATATAAACACCATTTGGCAAGCAAAAAAAGAGAGGCAATGAAGGCCACTTGGTCACAGCTCATCCAGGCAGTCAGAGCTATGTTCTGGCGCATCATGACCAACTCCACCAGCAATGTCTTGGCTCAGTTAGGCACCCATATCCCATCAGAGATCTGAGAAATGCTTCATTTCAGAAGCTGTATGAAGACCCCACTGTGGAAGATGCCCCTCTACCACATGTAGAGGATTTGACCAGGTGGCCACTGGTCTCTATGATGGAGACTGAGTCTCTCATTTCCCAAACCAGAGTGGAGAAGGCCCCCAAGGAAGACCTTATCCCTCCGGAGCTTATAAAAAAATAATATAGAGTGGTGGGCTCCAGTCTTGGCCTCACTCTTTACTCTCTCTTTACTTGACTCTCATGGCCGTATTCCCAAGGCACTGGGGGCTGGTGATTATCATCCCCATATTCGAAAGAAGAAAGGATGACCCCACCAACTATAGGCCTATCAGTCTGGTCAATACCATCAGAAAGTTCTTTGCTAGACTTCTACATGGGAAACTTAAAGACTGGCTAGACCAAGAAAATCTGCTTGCAGAGGAACAAGCCGGCTTTAGGGAGAGTAGATACACAACCAATCAATGCCTGGTCTTCAGCACCTTGTTGAAAAATATTCTCAGCCTCCCTTTATGCTGCCCTCATTGATCTTAAGGCTGCTTTTGATTCCATCTCCTGAATCAAGCTATGGGAGCAGTTGGAAGCCTCCTTGTTCAACCATTGTCTGCTTTATCTGATCCACGTTCATCATGCAGACACAACCCTCAAGGTAAGGTGCAACCCACAAGGGAACCCTGTCCTGACACAGAAGGGAGTCAAACAAGGATGCATCCTGGCCCTACTCCTTTTCCACTTTTACATCAATGAGAATGGTGAGACACCATAGTAGCCCAGACTTCACTCTCCCAAGCTGGAGGATATATGCATTTCCTCCCTGCTCTATGCCAACAATGCTGCAATCCTTTCTAGGACCCCTATATAGGTTTCAGAAGAGCTCTGATGGCTCTAGCTCAGTACTGCAAGAATGATCAACTAGAAATCAACTATCAAAAAACTAAACTTATGGCTTTCACCAGAAGACCCAAGTCCCATTCCAGGAGTATAAATGGCCACATGTTGAACAGGTCACATGTCAAATATCTGGGAGTGGTCCTATATGCCTCTGGCTCAAGAAAGGCCCACTGTGACCATGTCAGCCTCACCGCTCAGAGGAGCTCCACTGGCATTCTGAAATCCCTACAGACTAGAGGCGGCCATTATGTACCCACAGCGCTCAAATTATTTGAGGCCAAGATGTTGGTGCAATTCCTCTACGGTGCCCAATTGGGGCCTCCTTCCAATCTTGCCCCCTTGGAGCAGGTGCAGTCCAAATTTCTAAGAGTGGCCCTCCAACGCTTGGAAATGGGCATGATAAAGGCTGAGGCCAGAGTGTGGTTATCCATTCTTAACCTCTGGCTTAAATTATCCCTCAGCCCTCGAGGCTTGGCCCCTCTGACCCTCCAGGTCAGTTTTCAATCTTCCTGGAAAAGGGCCATGTGGACTAAATTGTCGCTCTTTAACACCCCCCCCCGCCATTTGCTATGGGCCATGACCAGGCAAAAACAGTAACCAAACAGAGGATAATAAACACTGAGCACCAGACTTACCAGACTCTGAGCAGATGGACCCGCCCAGAGCCATATTTGGAAAGGTGGTATAGAAATCAAATTATTAATTAATTAATTAATCCTTCCTGTCCTCGAAAGGCTCAGATACTCTCCCTACCCCACTGCGTACCTGTCACAGCTAGAAATCCCAAGCCACAGAAGGGCTTATACCCTCGCCTGTTGTCATGATCTTCCCTCCGCTGTACTGGAAGGCAAATACAGAGAGATCCCAATTGCAGAGAGACTTTGTCCATGTGACACTGGGAGATAGAAACCACAGAAGGGCTTATACCCTCGGCCATTGTCACGATCTCCCCCCCCCCCCCGCTGTACTTGAAGGCAAATACAGAGAGATCCCAATTACAGAGAGACTTTGTCCCTGTGACACTGGGAGACAGAAACCACAGAAGGGCTTATACCCTCGCCCGTTGTCATGATCTTCTCTCCACTGTACTGGAAGGCAAATACAGAGAGATCCCAATTGCAGAGAGACTTTGTCCCTGTGACACTGGGGAAGTAGAAACCACAGAACATGTACTCCTCTTTTGTCTGTTTTACAGAGACATTTGGGCCAAACTTATATTTCTGCTACTTCTCAAGTACCCTGGCTGCCCAAACCATGTCTATACCCAGTTGCTGCTTTCGGATGAATACTCATCCTTCATGAATAACACTGCCAAGTTCTGCGTGGCAGCAAGTAGGATCCTTCGGATCATGACTGCCAGGCCATTCCCTTGCATCAACTCTGCATAGTTTTAAACTGCTGGCTATTTTATCTTTTTTAGTGTCCCTATTTAGATGCCTTATTTTATATACCCCATTTTAGCCACTGCTTTTTGCATCTATATATTTCACATTTTATATGTTCTTTTTAAAAAATACAGCTGTTTAGTAATCTCATAGCTACCCTCTTTTCTAAGGATAGCAGCTTTATAGTATTATGATATAGCTTTATACTATCTATCTATCTAATTCTCTAAGGCATACCTGTGGCTAATCCTGTGCGTGGCAGCTCTTGCAATAGTTCATGACCAGAAGCACTGTGGTGATTGGGCAGTGGAGATTCCATATGCAGATAGGGGGGAGGAGCCTGTGGCACCGTGATGATTGGGCAGTGGGGATTCCATATGCAGATAGGGAGGAGGCGCCTGTGATGGGTAAGGTCAGCTGGAATGCAACTGTTACTGGTCGGAAGATGTTCTTTATTGTAGAGGAAAGGAATTTCTCTATATAAAAGGATAGTGGGCAGGGGTCTGCGAAGAGAGGGGTCATGAGGGAGAAAAGAGCCCCTTCAGGAGAAGGAGGCTGCTATTGTGCGAATTAGATGAGGATACAAGATGAACAAGTTCTGTTAACTCAGGAAGGTGGGGGGGGGAGACAGAGAGGAAGAGCCAGTGGAGGAGAGAGAAAGCGAGAAAAAGAAGGGAGGGGAAGAGAAAAAGAAGCAAGGGCGAGGGACAGGCCCAAGCCTTTCAGTGGCCCAAGGGGAACGAGCAGCCATGGCAGTGCCTATTGGCAGCAAAGAAGGGCCCAGTCAACCATGGCTACTGTTTTGGGCTACCAAAGCCATTGGTGGAGGAAGGGAGGTAGGGAAGGGATGGGCCTGGGCCTGTCAGTGGCCTGAGGGGAACGAGCGGCCATGGTGGTGGCAGCAGTGAAGAAAGGAGGAGCAGGAGCAGGAGCAGGCTGCTGCTGCTGCTCCTGTGGGGAGAAGTGGGTCTCAGGTGAGTGGGGGAGGTCTCTGGGGATAGTGGGCTGCAGCTTGGCCAATATGTGCAAGCAATGCTGCAGCCCCAACCAAGAAGGGTGAGGGGGATGGAGTAAAGGGATGAAGGAGTGACCAAGAGGGGTGAGGGGGTGGAACCAATCAGATGGAGGAGGAGGAGCAGGTGTGTGGCTCAGGTGAGGGTGGAGAGATCTCCGAGATGAGGGGAGCTGTGGCAGGGGCTGAGGGGAGAAATCAAGTACTAGTGTGCAGATGCTCTGCACGGGTTAAGCTAGTTAGAGTAGTAATTTTAAAGTAAAATAGGTTTATGGTTCCATAATTTGTTTTTATTATTTTATTATTTTGAATCATGCTCTGCTATTCTATCTTATGGTGGCCTTGGACCGTAATAAAGATGATTGATTGAAATTGTCCTCAAATTTTAACAAAAATATTCATCAATATTTAGGGGAAACAATTTTCAGTTATATATATAGAGAGAGAGAGAGGCGGGGGAGGGAGAGAGAGAGATTGAGAGAGAGAGAGAGAGCGAGCGCAGATGAATAGGCATTTCTGTCTGTGTAGTACTATCCACGCAACTTAAAAAAAACCCAAACCGTCGTAAGGTCGATGCAAAACAGACTATGGTAGTCATTGCATAAACTCTGCTTGAGGCCAGAGAAAAAAAGAGTCAAACTGAGTTTTTCATTGATTTTCCATATCTTATGGCAGCCTGACCCTACGTTAAACTCAGCACAAAAATTGTGCTTCTGTGTTATTTGTTTTTAATAAGTCTTTTACTTTGTGAATTATGCTGCCTTTCCTGAATACAGTATTTTTACATTTTTTAAATGTCATCCAACACCTCCCTTCATGCACTCCCTAAAATATTCCATTTCCCCCTATTTATATTTCTTTAAACGCTGCCTGGCATCCTGCCTAACCGTGCACCTGCATGCTGGGAAGAAATGTCTCTGCTGCAAAAAGCTCCCTCAGCTCCTCAGCACCAATCATATGGGGGTTAGGGTTAGGGTTAGGGTTCCTTGCACCAGAAGTGCTCTGTGCCACCTGAAAATATGTCCCTGAGGCTGCACAGCCCTTGGGACATATTTTCCAGTGGTGTAGAGAACTTCTGGGACAAGGAGAAACTGCCAAAGATCACCCTGCCCTTGTGTGAATGGGCAAGGCAATTGCATAATGATGTTGCAGAGGAAGTTCTCCGCAGCAGGGACACTTATTCCTAGTATGTGAGCACATGATTAGGCAGGATGTCAGTCACTGTCTGTCACCTTGTCCTCTTTTTGATTTGCTCTACTTTGTAATCTGTCTTCAGATTTCCAACCCAAGTTTTATACTTTCTATAACCATTTGATCAGTCATTGTTAGAGGCAAGAAGGGGCAACCAACCACAGGCAGAGGTAGGCATGGGGATAACAAGCACTGTCCCCACCCACCCACACCACAGGTGTCAACCTATGAGGCTCCCTGCCTCCTGCTGCCACAGCCCTTCCTCACCACACTGGGCATGCTGTTCATTCTGCCCTCTCCACCCCTCTGGGGTGTGTCTCGTTTCCCCTCTTTTCCCACCAATATGAGTTAGGAATACCTCTGCTTCCACGGCCTGGCTTGGTGGCATTGTCTGAAAGTGCATGTCTTCAATTGCTGCTGATGTCTCTGCGGTATGGTCTGAGAATGCTGAGTATCTTCCTGCAGGTGTGGGAGGGATTATTTGTCCTTCATTTCACACAGCAAAATGGCTTGCACTGCACATGGGGGGAAAGGAGTACAGGCAGTCTGGCCAAGATCAGATGCAGCTAGGGGAGATGATCTGGTAGGATCAGAGTCAGTGACAATACTCTGAGTCCAGACATCACCCTCAATGTCAGGTTCTAGAGAGGCTGAAAGAACAGTGCTAGAAGCCAGAAGAAACAGCAAACTGGAGCTGGAACAGAGTGAGTGGACACATTTTGACAAGAAAGAAAGATGCCATGTCCATCCGTCCCCCCCCCCCAATTGTGAGAAGTAGATTTTCATATTGTTGCTAGTTATATTACACCTTGGGGCTGTTCACATAGCCATGCATGTGGCTATGGGCAGGGGTGAAAGCAGGTTCAACCGACCTTCCCCCAGATGACCCTTTGCAGCCCGGGTGCACGGCTTGCACACTGATGACGCTCGGTTCTTCTCTCAGCTGCTCTGGTAAACAGAAGCCGGGATTCGTTGTCCCGGCCTCTGTGAATCCCACACTGCACCCCACGCTGAGCACAATGCACATCGGATCCCCTGGGGGATGGGTGCTCTAAACACCCATCTCTGTGTCAGCGTGAGCGGCAAGCATCTCACACGGACACATGATCCCAGAGCCAGGGTTAAGTGTGTGTTTGCTCCCTTAGCCTCAGCTATGAGCCGGGCTGCTGGGCTGGGTTTGGCGCCGCAGCACCGCTGGGATCCACATAGATCCTGGCTGTTCTCATGGGCAGCCAAGCCCAGACTTGACTGCTTAAGCCTGGGCTTGGCTGCTCATGAGAACAGCCTCCTTATCTCATTCTACAGAGAACATGTCACCTTCCTTCAGAATCCTCAAAAAGGCACCTCCATTGAGACTTTTAAATATGTATATATTTAAATATAATGTAGTTGATTGGTTAGATACAAGCAAAGATGAAGACAGAAATTATTTGACGGCCATACTCCCTTGTGGTTGGAGGCCATAACACCAGTCTAAACAAGTTTTCAGATCTGGTCATAATTGGGTATGCACACATTTTCCTAATACAATGCGATAGTGAGTTGGTGAGTTGTTAAAAGAACAGACAGTTCCATGGACTCATCCTAAAGATTTGTGCCAATAGTTCTGCCTTGGTCTTAGTGTAGCATAATATATTGTTCTCTCTCTCTCTGTGTGTAGATAAACAGTTGGTTATTTCAGCAGAAACTAATATCAGTAATAGTAACTTAGTAATCAAAAGAAACTGGAAACTGAGGCAACTACTGAAATGGCCTTTGATGCGGATAAGGGCAAATAAAAGGATGCTTGTGCAAAGGGATTTCCTCACCTCCATCCCACTGCAATTCCTTGCATCTCTGAAAAGCCGCTTCTGTGGTTCGAGGTGGGGTTGTGGACTGTTCTGGAATGGAGTGTGATATGGCAAGGACAGGAGAGAACCGGCTGGAATAGGATGGAGGTGCATAGTATCAGCAGAGCTCCCACTTGCAGATGGCGCCTCCACTCAATTTCACCTGATACCTCTCACATCACATTCCACACTGTTCCAGAAAGTCTCCTGACCCCAAGTGGCTTTTCAAGGGGTGCAGGGAGCTTTAGAGGGAGGAGGGGTATCCGCCCTCTTGAATGAGTCTCTTTTAGTTTTACTTCTCTAGATTCAACCCACTGAATCCAAATGACTTTTAAAGTCAGTGTTGTTGTTTTTTTAAAAACCCACAAAATTTTGGCACTGGACACAGCTCCTTCAGCCCCACTCAATGGTATTCATGTAGAATGTTCTGTTGAGGCACTGCTGAAACGAATTGAGATTGGGCAGTAGCAGTGGCTTGTGCATTTTGCCCAGAGTATTCAAAATTCACCTTTCCTGCAATCAAAAGATACAGTAAATACATTTATTGAATTGAATTTCACTCAAATTTCTTCAAAACGTAACAACAGAACAATATATATTATTTATTCACATTTCATTAATGTCTGTATTTAGAAATGATACTCTTTGTGGAATGAAGAGGCAAATTATATTCAAATTAGCATTCTTTCAGAGCTAGTATTTATGGCAATTATGGAGAAGCATAAGCCAAAAGCTGAGTCAGAACCAGGTTTGTTTTTTTTAAATTCCTTCCGGGCTCTTTATATTCTTTTAACTTAAGATTTGAATTTGTTTTTCTCCATTGCTGGCTGGAAACCTAAAACCTTTTAAATATCACTAATGGCATACAGATTTAGAAGTGAGTTTCAGGCATGAATGAGCTGTGCTTTTTCATACATCTCCTATGTTCAGAGCTACTGACCTGAAGGCACTCTTAAATTGATACAGGTCACTGGAGTCACTAATTTGTAGTGTGAAGTCCTGAATCTGAAATCTTTGGGACAAAAGAGGTACTGCCTTGTAGGATTAACTACTCAGTTCCCAGCAACTGCCTTAGGAGCTAATGAAATTGTTCAAAAAGCCGTTCTTCTGGCTACCGCATATGTCCTCCCATCTTAGACATTTGCTTCACTTCATAGAAAGACTTTGTGGCACCTTTAGATTGCTGGGGAGAAAGGCTAAAAACATTACATATTTGAAATATTAAGGTATGATTCTCAGGCCGCAGTTAATGTTGCTTGCGCTGGCACACAGACAAGAACTACAGCCAAGAGATAGATAATCTTTAGTTTACTCATTTGGAGTAAGTCATTTAGAGTAAACTAAAGATTTTGAGGGCTTTCTGCAGAAAAGTTTCTTTTTCACAGATATGTATGGATTTCAGTTTAATCTTCTGGTTAAGGATGAACTTTAACAATTGTTTCTACAGATATAGCAAATAAACCACTTTATGCTTCTATAAAACCAGAGTTCTCTATTAGGGGAAGGGAAGAGAGTTCTCTTGGGGTAGGGGGCTGACTGTTTGCCTCTGCTCCACCCACTCCACATAACTACTACTTAACAGGCTACGCCAGAGGCACAAGCCTCTTGGTGTGAGCCGAAGGGCGAGAACACAAGGGATCTCGTCCTTTTGACTCTCAGCCTTGAGGTGAGCACACTGGGGCCTCGGAAGCAGAGGGGTGGGGGAAGGAGCAGAGAAATAACAAATGAAACTTCCTTTGCTCTTATCAAGGAGTTAGCAACATAGAGCTCTTCTGAATGACTGTGGGAGTTGTGGGCCTGGTGTTATTATAACAGAGGAGCTGGGAGTAGTTGAGCTGGGGAGATGTGTCTGGGAGAGCAGAAGAATGGGAATGGTCTGGGGGCGGTGATTTCACAGGTAGTGGGCAGTCTGTTACAGGGGGAAGCAGTCCAGGCAACTGAGGCCTGTTCCTTTTTCCAGCTCTTCTCCCAGCCCTGCAACCCAAGGCAACTCTGGAAATACTCCCTCCACTTTTTCCAGCTCTTCTTCTTCAGGTTAACAGTCTCTTATGCAGAGAGAGGGAGAACATCTCAGTTTGAATTTAAGTCAGCAAGTGAGGAGCAGTCAGTCAGTCTTTATTATGGTCTTTGACCACTATCAGAACATCTAAAACAAATGTAAAATTTAAACATAGCCATGTTTAACATATCTCTATGTCTCAACATATCTCTATGTCAAACCCATATTGCAGAACAACAGAATTTCACAACTGTGTGTGTTTAATCTGTTAACTGTGTGTGTTTCAGCTGTGTGATTCGTATCTGTTATTTGACGTAGAATTTGTCCAATGGTCTGCTTTACAGGTTATGTAAAACAGGGTCAATTAACCTTTGCCTAAGACCTATGTAAAAGACACACTGCAGGAGCACATGGGCAACTGATTCAATCTCCTCAGAGTTACAGGGGCAATATCTCTGCTCAGTTGGATTTCTGCTATCTGCCAGCCAGTAGTTCCAAAGAGAGGGCAATTCATATGGGCCCTCAAGAAGGCCCAATGTAGGGAAGGTGAGGAGGAACAGATAATCTGCTGGGCGATTTCTCTTCCCACCCCTGAGCAGGTGGAATGGCCTAGATGTCCTCGACAGGTCATTCTGAAACTCAGTTTCCCAGATCCTTTTTAATCAGTTCTTTGGCCCTGACCAGTCCCACAGAGAGGATTGCCTCAGGTGAAAGACTGTAGGTACAGAGTTTCCTAACACAGTTCTTCCACCAGCTTGAGCAGTGCCTATCCAATAATAACAAGGGGAAGGAGACGAGAGGGCATTAAAGTTGATTCTTGCCCAGTTTATTAGTATTAGATACCAAGCTCTGACCTCTATTGAGAGAACACCCACTTCCAGTCTCAGAGTGACATTAGAAATGCATTTGAGGGTCAGAAATAATGTTCTTAAGAACCTGGCTTAGATCCGCTCCAGGAGAGAATAGTTAGCATAGGGTCCCAGTTGTGCCTCATATAACATCTGAGCCATCGACTCTGCCTTGAATAAGTTGATGGCAGCTGGAATGAACATCCCTTCTTGCTGCCTGTGGAAGTTGAGAGTTGCTGACACACTTTTCTGTGCCTGAGCAGCAGCCTATCTAATCTGGGTGGTCTTCCTCCCAGAATCCTGAAATACAACCCTCAAATACTTAAAACATTTAACCTGCTCTATATCATGATTGTCAATCCTCCATCTATATATTTTTCTCCTATGGGAGAAGGCCAAGATTATAGTTATCTGATAATTAATGTCCAATTGCTCTTCCTTGCAATAGAGGGCTAAGGCCTTAGAGCTCTTTTTATCCCCCCTTTTAACTGGGACAAAATGACCACATCATCTGCATATAAAAGAGCAGAAAACTGCCTGTCTGCCAACTTCGGGGCATGTATATCTAAGCTTTGCTGGCAATTGATTAAAGAGTTAACATAGATATTAAACAATGAAGAGGCCAGAATGCACCCCTGCCTGAGCCCCTATAGGCCTATAAGATGTCCTTATAGACATAAGATGTCCTTATAGGCCTAGATAACTGACCCTGCCAGTTGCATCTCACTTTAAGACTCATGTTGTCATACAGTTTAATCAGCAGCACCAAGAGTCTCTTATCAATCAAGGTGCTACAGAGCCTGGACCGTAGGCGTACTCTAGAAATGAAATCGAACGCAGCTTTAAAGTCTACGAATGCAACAAATAAGGTAGTTCGGAGGATATTGTGTATTTCTCAATTAAATGCTGTATAACCAGACAATGGTCAATCATAGAATGCCCAGGTCTGAAACCTGCCTGCTCATCGTCCAGGAATTTCTCCTGTTCCAACCAGTCCATGAGTTTCTGATTTAATAGCCTAGCATACATTTTGCTAATAATATGAATAGACTTATTTATTTAAGGGGGGGGGCTTTGAGAAATGGGATGGGTATTTATATACTATATGCTGCTGAGAGGGGGGAACATTGGTGATCGTCAAGGGAGAAAGCAGGTTCAACTCTGCCTCCGCACACACACACACCCCAGCTTTCCCCATGCCTATGACTGGTTGTGTGCACGACCTCAATATCATCAAGAATCTGTATATAATTACCATTATTACAGCATGCAGCAATTTCCTCATGACTCACAGGCCACCTGATGTTGGACATTTTATAACGTATAATATTGGGAAGAATGTAAAAAATATATTAAACCATAAACTTTTAAAAACATTTTAAAAATATTTTTATCTTCGTTGTATATACTGGCTGACATCCTGATAAAGGAAGCACTGTTCAACAGGAGAAGCACCAGTCCTTATGAAAAGTTCAACTAACTCAGCTCCACTGCTGGATCAGTGGTGGGGGGAAATTTGGATGATCTCCCCTTCCTCAGAAAACACAATGTGCCACCTGAATATGTCCATGAGAGTCATGAAGCCCTCAGGGACACATTTTCAGGTGACTTGCAGGGAAATGGGAGGTCATTGAAATTTGCACACAAATACTAGCATCAGTGCAACATTAATCTGGAACTCTTTAGATGCTTCTCATATTGCACTAGTGCTTCATTCGCCAGGATGTCAGACACTGGTTTGGATGGATTGCATTGCCCTTACATTTCTTTCTGTTTTTGGTAGCTTAATTTCCTTTGTTTAATGTAGTGTATAGGAGAGCTTTTGTTTGTTCTTTTGGTTTGTTGTGGTTAAATGTTAACTTCTTACACTACTTCTAATGCGAAGCTAAATAAAGTTTGGCTGATGTTTCCCCTTAGCCAAGTGTAAAGAGCTAAGACCAGTACTGTGACTCTTAAAACCCATAAGAAGCTCAGCATGACAAAAGACTGTTGGGTCACATCTTTTTAAGTGAATGTGCATTGCAATATTGTGTAAAAGAGCTTTGGCTTTGAATGAGTTGCAGAAGGAATCTACATTTTGAATATGTTGTTTTTACATTTACAAATACTGCTCTTTATCTGCATTTCATTTTTTAGTGAATAACAGCTGTGGATGTGACACAAAGAACCATACAGTTTGTGCCAGGCATCCCAATAGGCTTTGTGATTCTGTTTCCCAAGGAACAGTCCCCTTTCTTCACAGCAAACAACCTTTGAATTTGAGAGGGCTTTCCAAAATAGTACCTTATGTGTTATATACCATGGGGGTCTCCTGTTCAAATTTTTAGAAGTCAGAAATATCAAAGGACATGAAATTAACTCTTTAAATTCTAGCCATTATAAATAAAATCAGAATTTAGCAGAACACTTTTTTAAAACAAGGAAAATGTAGGAAAAAGATTAGGCTGCCTCTATACTTTTAAAAGAAATATACAACTAATTCTTCAGAACATTTTCACATTAGATAGGATGTTCACATATTTTGTGGTGATATACCTGTATCCAAATACAAGTCATGTAAGAATTAGTTCTAAATCTGTTCACAGACGCAAAGATTAATATGAAACTGTCCACATAGGTCAGACCAACATTCAGACTAGCACTAGGGATGTACATGAAATGGATTTTGTGATTCATTTCAAGCTCAATATGAATCACAAAATCCTTGAATTGCTTCGTCCAAACAGTGGCCAAGCAAATTCCCCCAAGTTGTTGTTTCGTTTTTAATTTGCATGTCCATCCGCTGGTCTCATTGAAATGAACTTTCAAGTAACTAAATTATAGCTGCACTTACTTGGTGTACATCACATTAGTGCCATTTCTGACCATTGAATTCACTTGTTATCATCTCCCCTCTATCATGTTTTCTTCCTTTTGTGCCATGACTATTAGAATCTAGCTAAATGTTACAAGAGACTTGGAGTTTCCACTGCTCTAGGACTTCCTAGCACTCTTTCTCATGTGATATGACCAGTGATGGGGGCAAATTTAGAATTGGAGGTATTTGAAATAGAAACTCCTCCAGTTCAGAACACCTCATCCCAGTCATAGCTGTGCTCAGACCCTTTCAAATTTGGGATCTGGCTCATTCACTTGCCCAGTTCTACTTCTAGCCAACCTTCACTGCCAGTTCTAACCTTTCCTGAGGGGCAAAAGGTGCCTATGGGCTGGGGTGACCAGGGACTAAAAAGCAAGCTCAAGGATATCATTTCATGCCAGGAAGCATAAACTGAATCATAAGGCACAGGAAAATAGAAGTCCCATACTTCCCCAGCTGATGTTCTCTCTTAATCGCTAGATTTGATGTTATCATGCTGGGCGTGCCCCCGACATCTAGGAATATGACAGGAAATAAAAGCCATGATGAAGCACGCAGAGTGATGGAACTTCCATATCTCTCATATAATCAAAGGGTTTACTTAGGTGCTAAATCATGCTAACAGGGAACTCATAAAGCATCTGCTTTGCATGCAGAAGGTCCCAGGTTCAATTCTTGGCATCTCCAGGTAGGAATGGGTGAGAAACCTGCCTGAAACCTTTGAGAGCAGCTGACAGTCAATGTAGACAATACTGAGCTAGACAGATCAATGGTCTGACTTGGTATAAGGCATCTATCCTATCACATCACCTCTTGCTTCCTAGGGTTTGTTTCTATTCACTATATGCCCGGGCTATAGATACACAAATAACTTCATCTGTTGGACCAATCAAAAATGTGCTGCATTTTTAAAAAAAGTACATTTCTCATGACAATCCTTCTGAACCCCCCATCCCCGCCACCTATGTTTTTTTCCCTTTGAATATACACTCCAGCTAAATTTTATGAAAAGTAGTACAAAACATCAGCCACTAATTGGTTCATGACTTGAGAATACAAGAGATATTTGTTTAAAAACTTGTGGCTCTTGGTATCACAAGTGCAGAAAAGCTGTGCATGTTTGAAGCCAACTGAAAATGTAGCAAAAATCATTAAAGTGATGTTCTTGTGGGAGTAAGAAATGGAAACCACTGCAAAATTGCTCAGAAATGAAGCCATCTCGGGAAACACAAAGTTGATGATTTTCATTCTGTATGAAGAGACAATGTACATGATATAGAAACAGAGCCAAGGCAGTGGACAGTGCAATTAAAATACATTTTGCCCATATTTTCAGAAGGCATTAGTTCTGTTCAGCAGGGTTTGTTTTGTGAGCAGGAATGCATCTAATCGGCCTGTAACATCTTCAGTGCATTACAGAAAAAGTAATAAAAATGGTGTATATTTTAAAGACTAGGATGCAGCTACATCAGCGGTGGTTATGGTTTTGATTTGTAAGGCAGGGAGTGGGACCACAATAAAGCCCATTTCCTTCTATCAGATGTGATGATTAATATGTGGTAGGCTGGGGCTCCGGACTGTTTTTTTGCTCCTCTTTTCACTGATCAGGAGCCAAAGCTTGTGGCTATATAATTACATTAGCTGGAAAATTAATGCAGGAAATGGCTTGTTGATTCAACTGGGTTAAAAAAAAAATTCTTTCAATGCACTTTTTAAATCTGCGCCCCCCCCCCCCAGTTTAACTTGATGCCAAAAAAATCAGGTTTAACTACATCTTTGCAATTTTTTTAAAAAACTCAAGGGCAGCCTTCTTTTTCAGCCTTTGCAATGTGCAGTGTTTATATCAAAAGGCAGTAAGCTTAAAGTAGTCAGTTAAAGATCTCTACAGGAGGTAGAGGACGATACATTAACACCCCCTCCTCTTTTTTAGAGGGGCTCAGGTGTTGAGTCTGTATGGAAATTTCTGGAGGATACAGTATATAAGTACATTGTGTAGGCATAGATTTTAAATCGCAATGACAGGAGGCCTTAGTGTATGACTGCATGATGTGTATACAAATTGGGAAAATATATGTGTTCAGAGATGATCTTTGACTACACAAATAACTATATGGCTTGGGTGAGAGCTTTTCTTTGCATTGGATGAATTTCACCAAAATGTCAGTATTTTATTTATTTCTGTTACATTTCTGTAGTGCAGTCATAGTTCTCTCTATCAGCAGTTCATATACAAATTAAAGAAACATCTCCATTTTTAGCCTGTTTCAGCAATTACCCATTTCCTCAATTCTCCCCCTTTTAAAGGCTAAATTTAGTGCTACCTAATAGGAAAGCTAATGTTTCACACAAATCCTACCAACTAATGAGAAAGGACATCTTGATTATGGCTGGATAGGCTCTTCATGAGCAATTAACCTTGCTCATTAAATCTTGTTTTGTGGTATATCTCATCCTACTGAAATATCATGAAATCCTACTCCTGAGTAGGGTCTCTTATTCCAGGGCAGTTCAATTGGCTACATTAGATGCCCTCCAGCTTTTCCAGACCACAGAACCAACAACAATGGTATATTTTGCTTCAGGGGAGTGCAACAATGCTCCTCCAAGCACGGTGCCATGTGTGACCTCACAACTCACAGAGAAAATGAGTTGCTAGCTAAGAAAAATGAAAATTTCAAACCCAGCAGTAATGCAGATCTAGACTTCAACAGCTCAGTTCTCAGCATTCCAGCTGAAAGGAAGTGTGACTGACCTAAAGGCGGTCATTGCGGATCTGGTCAAGTACATTCTACAAATTTGCTTCCCCAATCATCACATATTTTATTTGATTCCCTGCCAGCTTTTCTTGGGCGAAGGGAACAATACCCAATTTTGGATGCAGTGCTGCATTTAGCAGCACTTAGAGGATGATAACCCAGTGCAGTTCATCCTGCTTCCCCCCCCTTTTTTTTTTTTTTTGCTGGTTGGTATGCTAGGCAACTAACAGTCTTATTTTTAAATGGGCTTGTATCTTTCCCACAGATTGGAAAGGAACAAGCACCATCTCGTCCTTGTCCCGTTATTCCTAGTCTGGATGCCTGGACAAAAAGACAGTGAAAGTTGTAATGGCAGCATCATGTTGAAAAAAGGACCAATGGCCACCTGTTGGTCTTTTGTTGGCAACTGTATATTCTTACCAAGTGATCTAGATCAGGGATTCTCAACGTTGGGTCCCCTGGTGTTATTGGACTTCAATTCCCATAATCCCCAGCTCCAATGTCCTTTGGTTGGGGATTCTGGGAGTTGAAGTCCAATAACACCTGGGGACCCAACATTGAGAATCCCTGATCTAGATGGTCAGCTCCATACTTTGTCCACTGTATTATTGGAACTAATAATAATGTGCATTTCCTCTGCTTCTTCCACCACTATATCATGATGCATGGTTGATAACAGAAGTACAGCCTTGCCCATCTTAGGTACATATGATATCAATGTCTCATCTCTTCACTCAAGCTTTTTCAGCTTTTTAAACTTGTAGGTTTTAATTTTATGCTGATTTTAAATTGTTAAACTGTTTTAACCTTTTATATTTGTTTTAATAGTTTTTATGTCATTGTTAACCACCCAGAGATTTGGGCGGTATATAAGTTAAATAAATAAATAAATAAATAAATAAATAAATAAATAAATAAATGTCTTCTGTCCATCCGTACAGATGAAAGTAGTTCCATTTGTGAACATGGATACATCTCTTGTGGTATGTCTAGCTTGTTGTGTCTCATGTGGCTGTTGTTGGTATCTATCTTTTTAAAAAGAGATTTATTTATTTATTTATTTGCAGTATTTATACCCTGCCCCTCCAGTGCACTACTGCTCGGGGTGGCTCCTTGAAACCCTTTGGGGAGAGGACACCATCTTATTATTATTTTAAGTGTAAAGCACTTTGAGAACTACTTTGTTGAAAGACGTTAAGGTTATTCATACAACACAATTGTGTGGGGCTTGGAAGGGCGGGGGGGAGCAAGATCGCACCTACCTCCCCCCCCCAGCCAATCTGACATCCTCTTTGGCTATGCTGCTCACATGCCCATATAAACCATGCTGCAGCAGTCAGTGCAACCATCTGGAGGCCAGGGAAACACAGCCTGGCCTTCAGAAATCCCACAATGCACTGTGCAAGGACCTCTATGAATGCTGCAGGCAGCCCAAGTGTTCATATAGCCGGGGACTGGGGTAGCAGGGCATGCTCGTGTCCTTCTATCCCAGTATAAGCCCAAGTAAAAAGCCTGGGCTACCCCAGCAAAGAGCACTGGGATCGGGACCAATCCTGGTGCTCCACATGAGCAGCCCTACCCGGGCAGGATTGTGCAAGCCCAAGTAGGGCTGCTCATGTGAATAACTTAGTAATATAATAAAAATAATAACTGAAGGAAGTTTTCCAGTTCTTGAAGCCTGGCAGTGGCTACTATCACTGGATTTTAGGAATGACATAAAGGAATGACTTTTTTTTTTTTAAGGTAAAAGGAATATTTACTATATAAATCTCCCTTACATGTCTGAAGGTGAAAATCAGCTTCACCTCCGCCATGAATCTAACCTGCAGGGAAAGGTGAGACTTGTTGCCCTTGTTAGCAGGTCTGGGAGCAGATGAGTCTTCACAAAATTTCATTTTGCTTCAAGAAGTTGGAGGTCATTGTTCAAGGAGCTGCTCTGCTAGCCAACCCATGCATTTTTGGCAGGATACTTTTTCCTGAAAAGTTTTCTATTTTTTCCATAAACATTTGCATTACAATAATGCAAAAAACATTCTAGTAAGTAACCGGTACTGTTAAGTTTCGAATTATCATATGGATGATGTTCACTACAAACAACAAATCAGAATGGGACTCAGCCCCTCAGCACTTGCTTCAAAATGTGAGGTTTTCACCAGAGGAACCATGGCTCCAGTATCCATACAAGTCCTGTTTGACTCAGACATTTTTCTTCTTCAGTTAAACTGAAATGTTTACAAATAATCACAGCACACAAAACAGATCACTATAGTCCATTTATTCTTTTTTGAGGCTGCAGTAATAGTTCTTAATGATAGCTGGCATATAAAGATCTTCTGTGTACTTCTGCCTAATGAAAAATGTATTCCCCACACCTCAGAGCAGAGAACGACTTATGGAAGGACATTGTGCTAGCACAACATTGTTGTGCTAGCTAGTTGTACTGACTAGCATTGTGCTACTGCAAGCAAGCTTCAGAAAGTTGTGGAACAGTTGTGCAGCTGTGGCACACCTAATTTGCTTTAATAAGGGAACATTTGTGCAAGAGTGCTATAAGGCAATAGTGCAATTGTCAACAGATCCAGGCCCCAAGAAGACACAGACAACAAATTAGTGGGTAAAAGGGACATAGCTTTATTGAATAACTATTGAAGAGGGTAAGCAGACTGGATAGGGGTAAGACCCCTCCCCAAGACAGTGCGGGGCCTAGCAATAGCCAGGTTTGAACTTCCATGTCCTCCCTCACACCTTGCTTGGGTGACACACCCTGGCTCTGGAATGCAGCAGGTGAAAACCTGCTCCCTCCCCTTCATAGCCAACCCCCAAAGGGGGCCTGGATCCTTCAAGGTCTTCGCACACCCCGGACCATGAAGCCCAAGGGTTAGTGAAGTCCTGAAGCAGGTTTCATGGCAAATTGTCCTCCCTGGGCCACACAAACCACAAAGGAGCAATTGACCAATCACCAATTCAACTGGCCAAGGGTGCTCACTGATGTTCCAACCCATCTACTTACCACCCAAACCTACCACACAGGGAGGTTAGCCTAGCTTGACCTTCCTGCCCCAACACTCTCCAACACCTCCATAAGCCCCCTCCAGATGTTATGCAAATACTGATCACTTCAGACAAATGAACCCCATCTGGCCGGAATAAATGGGGTAAGGTGGCCGATAGGCCTGGCACCACCATCCCGCCTGTTGCGACTACGAGCCTGCCTATGGCAGCAGACACCTTGAGTCGGGCCTGCTCTATCTCTCACAAAGATTGAACCCCACGCCACACCCTACGTTGTAGCCATTCCAACCAAACTATCCAGATCCCAGGGAAGCTGCTACGCAAGGCAGCAAGATCAGAAAAGGCCTGTTGGATTATGGAGAGCCCAGTCTGCTTCCCAAGGTCGTTTTCTCCTAAATGCAAAACTATAATGTCGGGACAGGTGAACCTATCTACATAATCCCAAACCGCAGGGAGCAACTGACTCCATAGCATTCCACGTATTCTCAGCCAGGACACCCTGTCCCGCTGCCCCAAACTGAGTTGGGTGCCAAAGCGGGAGGCGCTGGCCCTCTTGCACACCCAAAAGACCAACGAATGGCCACAGATAAGCACACAAACTGGAGCCGCTGCTCCACCAGCACTTGCCAAGAGAACACACAGATAAACAAACCAGCCACCACTGATGAACTGTTAGTGCACATAGCGCATAAAAACCTTGGATCACCATCAACCAATCTTCATGACCTCCTCTGCTCGCAGACCGAGTTGACTGGCCATGGTTACTGCCCCTATCTTGAAGGAGTGCATACTAAAGCCCCTTGTTTTCACCGTGGCCATGGTCAACACCTTCTTCAGGACTGACCACAGCTGGTATTGCGTAAGTGGGTCCCCACCCTCGTGGACAAATAGACAGCCCAATGGGTTGGGGCGCCCAGCCACATACTGCCTCAGTGCCACCACAGGACATGCCCATGCATCCCGAGCTTCATTCAGATGGATGACCTGCCCCCTCCCCTTCTGATCAGTCTTAGAGGAGCACAGGATTAACATAGCTCCCCGGCCTTCCAATGACAAGTCTGCAAACTGCAGGCAACGGTCAGTAGGTGAGTGCCTGCTGCTCGGCAGGACCTCACTGGGCCTAAAGGCCCCCCCAATGAAGCTAAAGATGCAGCCTTAATCAGCACCACCTCTCATGGAGAGCTGCAGCACGCTGGCAGGTGCCCAGCCATAATCATCACTACACTAAGCGTCAGCGGCCGCCTCTTATCAGGATGTCTAGGGAGACCCCGAAAGCAGCCCTCTAACATTCTCCTCACCCGGGGATCACCTGTGCTGTCCCGCACACCCCTGGCCTGAGCTTCAAAGGCCAGGGCCGATAAATAGCCGCTCATGGTAGAGACGACCTTACCAGCCCCATGAAGGGACACCAGGAACTGCATCAGGTGTTCTACTGGAACTGGCCACTCCTCAGCGAGGCCCTCCCCTTTCCTGAAAGTGGCAAATGTTGCGACCTTGGACCAATAGATGGACCCTGCGACCTTGGACCCTGGTGCTGGGCACCAATGAAGCCTCAATAGCCTGATGTGCCTCTACCTGCCAAGCTGCCAGAGGGAGTCTGGCATGGGCTCTGGGTTCAGCATGGCTTCATGGCTCCCTGAACCTGTCCAACTGAAAGCAAGACAGGGCATCAGCGATGTTATTCTGAAGCCTGGGAACATGTCTAGCTAAAAACCAAATGTTGGCTCTTAAACATTGCAGGACAAAAGCCCTCAGTAGGCCCATGACCTGCGGGGAGCGGGAGGTCTGGGAGTTGACCACCTGGACCACTGCCTGGTTGTCACACCAAAATCGGACCATGGAGTTAGCAAACCCCCCGGCCCAGAGGTGCACAGCCACGACCATGGGAAATATCTCCAGGAAGGTGAGATCCCATGTAATCTCACTATGCTCCCAGCTTGCAGGCCACCGTGCTGCACACCATCTTCCCCTGAAATAAATGCCAAAGCCTATGCCACCAGCTGCATCCGAGTGCACCAGCATTTTGGCCTCGAGGAGCCGGTCCCACCCCTCCAGAATGACACCCCATTAAAACCATCCAAGAAGGATTCCCACAGTACCAAGTCTGCCCTAGGGATGTGCACGGTCCGGAGAAGTCCGGACCGGCACCGAAGGGGGGCCTTGTTTTTAGGGCGGGGAGGGCTTGCTTAGCCCTCCCGCCTCCTTGCCCCCGCCAGCGCCCGTATTGTACTGTATAGGGGCGCTGGAAACCAGCCGCCCCCCCCGCCGCCGCGGCGAAATAACCCCTAAAACCAGCCAGCCCTCCCTCCCTCCCAGCTACCTGCCCACCCGCCCGCCCACCCACTCACCCAGTCGCTCACCCCGGTGAGTCACCCGGTCGCTGGATAAAAAGCGAGAGGAGCTCCGGCACAGAGCTCCTCTCGCTTGGAAGGCCTCCAGCAGAATGGTGGCTTGCGCGCGCGCGCATGCGCGCGCCGCAAACCACGCCGTTCTCCGGAGGCCCGGTCTACCCGCCGGGAAAGGGCCGGGTAGACCGGGCCTCCGATCGCTGGGTAGACCGGGCCTCCGATCGCCGGAGGCCCGGTCTACCCAGCGATCGGAGCCCCGGTCTACCCGGCCCTTTCCCGGCGGGTAGACCGGGCCTCCGATCACTGGGTAGACCGGGCCTCCGGCGATCGGAGGCCCGGTGCGTGCGCGCGCAGAAGCCTTCCTAAAGTCTTTTGCAGCCTGAGCCCAGCAGGGAAGGGGGCGGGAGGACATCTCCCCGCCGCCCGCTTCTGAAGAGTCATCTCGGGGCCCGGGCGAGATTTAAGGAGGCGGGAGGGGGCTTCAAGAGGGCAGCAGCAGCAGGGGGCCGGGGCTTCAAGGGGGCAGCCATTTTTTTTAAACGGAGCAGCCATCGGAGGAGGAGCCATCGGAGGAGCAATTTTTACAGTAAATACGGCAGCAGAGTGTGGAAAGCGCGGGAGGGGTAAGTAAAGCCCCCCCCTGCCCTTAATGGAACCCCTCAAACTACCCTTCCGAACCAAAACCACCCCGTGACCGGACCGGTCTGGAGGCCTTTAGAATGGCCTCCGAACCGGTCTGTGCACATTCCTACACACAGGAGACCGAGGAACCCATAGGAAGTGCCCAGTCAAAGTAAAATTTACCTGCGTAGGCAAAGCCCAGCAGGTCAAAATCCTCAGGGTGCATGGGCAGTAGGCGGAAGATGGATTCTATATCACACTTTGCCAGCAAAGCACCAACCCACCGTTCCCTCACCATGGCCACAGCCACATCAAAGCATGTGTAGTGTACTGAACAAAGGTGGTCCAGTATGCCATCGTTAACAAAAGCCCCTTTCGGATACGAGAGGTGATGAATTAGGTGAAATTCACCTGGGGCCTTCTTAGGGAACACCCTTAAGTTGGGAAAAGGGGGTTCGTCAAATGGGCCAGACACCCTTCCGGCCACTACCTCCTTATTAATCTTCTTAGTCACCACCTTCTCCATGCCCGCTACGGACTTAAGGTTGCTAGATGAAAAGGCAACCCAACGCAATGTGGAGGGAATCCTAAAGCCATCTTGAAAGCCTGAACTCAATAGGGCAACTGCTTTCTTATCAGGATAAGTGACCAACAGCTGCTCCAGGACTCCCAGCCTAATTGGACTGGGCCCCTTTTCCTGCAGGGCCACCTTTTTTGGTTATTGCCAGGCCGGGACCAAGATCCCACCCCCCACCCCCTAGCCCACGGGCAGGCAGAACTCGCGTGCTTGGCCCCTCACATGCCACATGCATGCCTGAATCTGCAAGGTGATCTACCACAGCGCCCACTACTGTTGTACTCCCAGCACACCAATTGGGGTTGAACCTACTGCTGGCCAACCCCGGACGGGGGTGCTATGGCCGGTGGTCTAGAAAGTAAGTGTCCGCTGTCGGACCTATCGCCCTCTATTGGGCATGTCAGGGACATGATCAGCACCCAAAGCTCCAGGAGGGGTGCGTCCCAAGGCAGGGCGGGGTCAAGCACTGCTCACAGCCCACAGCCCCATAGGGGACATGCTGGGATGAAGGCAGGACCCCCCTGGGATAGAAGCCTGACTCCTGTGCTGTACTCACCGCAGCTGCACCAGAAGGTGGTGCTGCACCCTGCCAGACCTATCAGCAGCCCCTTGTGTGCTAGCCAAAGCCCCACCTCCCCAACCATTGGCCCTGAAGCCTACTGTTGTGTAAATGGTGCCCACCATGGGGTGATCCTCCAACACCTGGCGGCAGGTATTGGCCAGGGGAATACTCGCCACTGGCCGGTATTGCCGTGTGGTGCAATTGTCTCATGCTCACCCGATGGAAGAAGTGCTGCTGGCTCCGTCGTACTAGGTCCTGCCGCTCCTTGAGGTGTCGCCGCTGCCACATTGGATTTCCCAGGAACCACTACAGCTTGGTAAGGAGGGTTGTTGGGTCCAGCTGGCCTGGTCATAGGTGCCCCTTGCTCACCTCCAATCTGTCAGATAAAGATTTTAGCAATTGCGCTCTGGCCGCACCCCACGTACACTTCTTAAGCTTGTTAGGCGCCCCAGACAGACCTACTCTCTTCTCAGTTGGATTTGTTCTTGCCCGTTCTGTAGCCTCCATACGCTGTATTAGGCCATGAATAAGAACCATCTCCCCATCATCTTCGTCAGACAAGGATGACTGCGGTGCAGGCTGCCGGGGCGGGGGGCTAGCTCGCCAGCCGCCAGTTTTGCCCTTAGCCTTCCTTGGGGGCATAATCAGGGTGCCCTGAAAAGGCAGAACTTATGAGGCCCCAAGAGCCCCTTACCCCGCCCAGTCATCAGCTGGGCTCACCGTTTAGGCTAAAATCGATAGGGGACGGCCAATTCCGCCAGCCACCAACCTGGCACCAAAGCTCACTGTGCAGCCCACTGCACCCAGCCGCTGTCGCCAACCACACCTCCCAGCTGCTGGCACCACCCTGTGCCAAAGAGCCCACAACCCAGGAACCTGCCACTGCAGAGCCTGCCGCTGACCAGCCACCCAGCTGCACAGCCCCCATCAAGTGAAGGGAAGGAAGTGGCCTGCTACTGCCGGGCCCGACAACCCCGCAGGTGCTGCCACAGACATCCCCCCACTCTCAGCGCACAGGCCACGAACTGCTGCACTGCCCCTCGATGCTGTGGCCCACGTGGACCTCCAAGGACACCAAGGCCCAGGCCTGCAGAGACACCGCTGGTCCAGAAGGAAGAGGAGCTGCTGAAAAGAGCTCCTCTTCCAACAAAATCTCACTCTGGACTGAAGAACTGGGGCTGGGAGACGCTGAAGCTTCCTCCAAGCCCTGCCCCTGAAACCCAAGGCCCAATGGGAAACTTCCTGGGGCCTCGTGCAGGGGCTGGGACAAATCGCCCTCCCCTCGCACGAGACAAGGGGAGGAGGCATTCTGCAAATCGCTGTGTCTTAGCACAATTAAGCAAACATCTTGTGCTGTTGAAAATTTGCTTGCACTGCCAGTGGTTCATTGCTCTGGATGTCAGCCACTGTGTGCTAGGATCTTCTGGAACCTTTTCATTCACAAAAAGAAGTGCTGATGTAGTCATGGGCAGGATCATTGCTGAAAGAAAGAACTCAACCTTTGATATTTATTTATTTATTTATTTATTTTGTCATATTTATATACCGCCTAATATGTGTATCTCTAGGCAGTGCACACAGTTTAAAACAACAACTATACAATAGAGTAAATCAATTAAAACAATTTCACAGAACAAAAAGTTAAAACAATTTCATAGGATAAAAACAATTAAGCACTTTAAAATTAATTTCAGTTTTAAAAGCCTGAGAAAACAGGTGTGTCTTGAGAGTCTTTCTAAAAGCAATCAGAGATGGAGATGTTCCCCTTTTGACTGGAAGCATATTCCAAAGCCCCTGGGTAGCCACAGAGAAGGCCTGCTCCAGTGTCGCCATCCAACGAGCTGGTGGCAACCGTAACTGCACCTCCCCAGCTTATCTTAATAGATGGCTGGGTTCATGCCAAAGAAGGTGCTCTCTTAAGAACCCTGGACTCAGGGGCTCTATAGGTTATAACCGGCACTTCATATTTCGCTCTGAAACATATTGGCAGCCAGGGTAGCTCTTTCAGAATCAGTATTATATGGTCCCTTCAAGTTATCCCAGAGACCAGTCTGGCTGCCGCATTCTATACCAATGGTAGTTTCTGAACTCCATTCAAAGGCAGCCCCACATAGAGTGCATTACACTAGTCAAGCCTGGAGGCTACCAGCATATGAACCACCTCCAGAAATGGGTGTGGGTGATATATCAGCCAAAGCTGATAAAAAGTGCTCCTGGCCACTGCCTCAACCTGAGAAATCAGAAAGAGTTTGGGATCCAGGAGCACTCCCAGACTACAAATCTGATCTTTTATGTGGAGTGTAACCCCATCCAGAACAGGCAGATCTAAACCATCTCTCAAGTCCTGATCCCCCACAGCCAGTATCTCCATGTTATTTGGACTCAACTTCAGTTTGTTATCTCTCATCCAGCCCATTATTGCCTCCAGGCAAGCATTTAGGGCAGTTATGCCATTTCCTGATGAGGTTGATATGGAGAAATAGATTTGGGTGTCATCAGCATATTAATAACACTCTGCACCACATCTCCCAATGGTTTTGTGTATATGTTAAAGAGCATTGACAGTATGGAGCCTTGTGGAACTCCACACTTTAGATCTTGCTTTGCGGAGCAACAGTCTCCAATAGGGGTGTGCACAAAACTGGTTTGCCCAGTTTGGTTCGAGTCCAGACCAGACTCAATTCAGACCGGGCACATTTGGTTTTGTGCCCCTGAACTAGAGTTTGGCTCGAGTTTGAGCCAGTTCAGGGTTCTAGACACCTCTCTCTCTCTCTCTCTCTGGTCTAGCAGTCTACTTGGGGTGCTGCTGTGGCCACGGGGGGAGGGGTGTCCTCCGGAGGTTCCCCCTTCCCCGCTGGCCTCCCCCGGTCTTATATGGCCCTATTTGGCCAGTTTGGGGGCCACCATACATGTGCACTGGCCATTTGTATGGCTGCAGCAGCACTCCACAGAAGCTGCCGGACTCACCAGTAAGCTTTAATTTAGATAGATAGGGGGAGAGAGAGAGAGAGAGACATACAAACATACATACATACTGATGAAAACAAGTCTCTGGGCGTTTTACAACAAAACAATAAAAACAACAAGTAAAAATGTTAAAACATTACAACAATTTGAAATTTAAAACAACAATGAAACTATTAAAAACCATCAAACTATTAAAACATTATCTAATTAAAAGCCTGGGTGAACAAATGTGTCTTGACTACCTTTTTAAAAGTTGTAAGAAATGGGGAGGCTCTTATTTCAGCAGGGAGTGTGTTCCAAAGCCTCGGGGGAGCAATTGAAAAGCCCATCCCCAAGTACCTACCAGATGAGCTGGTGGCAACTGCAGACAAACCTCTCCTGATAATCTCAATGGACGGTGTGGTTCATAGCAAAGAAGGTGTTCTCTTAAATACTCAGGGCCCAAGCTGTTTAGACTTTAAAGGTTATAACCAAGACCTTGTATTTTGCCCAGAAACATATTGGCAACCAGTGTAGATCTTTTAAGATAGGAGTTAGATGATCTTTCTGAGATGACCCAGAGACCAACCTGGCTGCTGCATTCTGGAGCAACTGCAGTTTCCGGAATATGTACAAAGGCAGCCCCACATAGAGCGCATTGCAGTAGTCAAGTCTGGAGGGGACCAGCAGATGTACTACTGTTCTGAGGCCATTTATCTCCAAAAATGGACATAGCTGGCATATCAGCCGAAGCTGATAAAAGACACCTCTGGCCACTGCCTCAACTTGGGATACCAGGAAGAGGTTTGTGTCCAGAAGCACATTCAGACTGCGTACCTGTTCCTTCTGGGGAAATGTAACCCCATCCAGATCAGGCAGATTAAAATCATCTCCCTAGTTCTGACCACACATAATAAGTACCTCCATCTTATCTGGGTTCAGTCTCAGTTGGTTATCTCTCATCTAGCCCATCACTGCCTCCAGGCAGGCATTTAGGGAGGTAATGTCCTCTCTTGATGATGCTTACATAGAGAAAAAGATTTGGTTGTCATCAGCATACTGATAACACCCTGCACCAAATTCCCTGATGATCTCTCCTAGTAGTTTCATGTAGACGTTAAACAACATCAGAGGCAATATGGAGCCCTGAAGGACACCATACTGAAGTTGAGATTTTGAAGAACAGTTCCCAAGGAACACCATCTGGAATGTGCCTGAGAGGTAGGATTAGAACCACTGCAAAATAGAGCCTCCCACCCTCAACCCTCTCAGACATTCCAGAAGGATACTATGATTGATAATATTAAAAGCCACCAAGAGGTACCAAAGGACCAACAGAGTCACACGTCCTCTGTCAATTCCCAATTGGAGATCATCCATCAGGCCGACCAAGGCAGTCTCCACCCCGAAAGCCAGTCTGAAATGGGTCTAGATAATCAGTTTCATCCAAGACTGCCTGTAGTTGGGAGGCCACCACCCTTTCAATTGCCAAGCCACAGAAGCTTGGAGCCAGGCCTATAGCTGCTTAACTCTGACAGATCCAACGCAGGCTTCTTCAAAAGAGGTCTAATAATTGCCTCCTTAAGGCAAGGAGGCATCCTGCCCTCCCTCAGAGAAGCATTTATGATCTCTACTAGGCCTTCTACAACAACTTCCCTGCCAGATAGTCTAAACCATGTTGGGCAACGGTCAAGAGAATAGGTGGTAGGCCACACCTCTCCAAGCAGCTTGTCCACATCCCCACGAGACCCCAAATTTAGGCATTCTTTCACTCTTGCCTGCTTTAATGCTTTACCATCAGCGGTCAGGGATGGCAGATATAGGGGAATTCCGCTTAATTTAAGGGATTAAATTCCACAATCCATTTGGAATTGGTGCTATAGAAAATACCTCTCACACAATTTTGTATTGTGAACTTTAAAGGGATTATCATTTAAAACTGATTGCTCCCCTGGTGAAGTTCCTGGGTGACTCTGATGAATTTTATTTAGAGTTATTATTGTTTAATTGTAGTAAGGAGAACTCTTATAATGTGGCAAGGTTTTGCCATATTGTATGTAAAATTCATTTGGGTTTTATGTAATGTCTGTGTTTGCCTGTTTTTTTCTTTTTGACTGATCTGTGATCGTAATAAAGTTCTGTCTATCTATCTATCTCCAAGCAGCTTGTCCACATCCCCATGAGTCACAAACTCAAACTTCATTAGCATTTCGAACCCTGAACCAGCCCTCAGCTGGCCTGGTGGTGATGGGAGGGGCGGGTCAGCTCAAGGTCGAGCCTTACCGGGCCCAGTCTGGCTCGAGGACAAGCTCTGGAGCCGGCCCAGTTCAATGGCATGGCAGCTTGACCTCGAACTGGTTCGCAGATCCCTAGTCTCCAAGCGACACCATCTGGAATCTACCAGAGAGGTAGGAACAGAAGCACTGTAAAACAGTGCCACCCAATCCCACCTCCCTCTGACGACCCAGAAGGATACCATGATATTTTGCTGTGCATCAGCATTCACAAGCATGGTTTATCTAAATGATAAATTCATGTCAATGAAAAATGTGCAAGACCAAAGCATGCATCCTCAGTAGTTTTAGAAAATGTCCATATATGAATGTGTGAATGCCATAGTCTTTCTTGTCATAACATGACAGAGACATGAGTTCTCGAAAATACGCAAGTGACATCTTTGCAGAACACACACACTCCAGCTCAGCAGATTATGGTTTGGTGATTTTTGAATCCCAACTGTATTCCTTCCACCCCCAGCAATTACTAAGCTGCCTCCACCTCTTCATGCTACATGGCTTACATGGCTTCTCCCTCTGTGTTAGCTTTCCAGAAATAACTTCAGATTAACCTATTCCATTCATTGTTCCATCTAGTTTGCTGTTTTTCACCTGTCTTCTTTGCAAGCCATAGCACTGTGTCTCTTTTTAAATTTTTATTTTTTAAAAAAGAGAATCCCTTTTGTTACTCTATTGCCTTAATCCCCTCAATGCCATAATTCTCTCATTTTCATTCCAGTGCATTCATTAGTTGTCTGTGATGACTGAGTTTTTGCATGATTCATTAAGTCTGAAAGGTCAGCTCCCTTGTGGTATATTGACCGCTCTAGAAAACAGCTACACTGCCTCTTTGTGGTTTTAACTCTCTCATTACCCATGAATCTCATTCATTACCATCCCAATTGATTGCTGCTTTGATTATTTTATTGTATTTTAGAAATTATTTTTAAAGGCATGCATCTTCAAGATTAAAGGCAGTTAAGCCTAATGGAATGGGCCTGAGATATTTATGAGAATGCCTTCTGCTTCAGGATCCCCACTGCTTAACATATTTGGGAGAGATCCACCTTTGGCAGGCCCCAGCTCTTCTGGTGGCGAATCAGGATCAGGCCTTTTCTGTAGCTGCCCCGAGGCTATGAAACATAGGAACATAGGAAGCTGCCATATACTGAGTCAGACCATTAGTCTATCTAGCTCAGTATTGTCTTCACAGACTGGCAGCGGCTTCTCCAAGGTTGCAGGCAGGAATCTCTCTCAGCTCTATCTTGGAGAAGCCAGGGAGGGAACTTGGAATGTAGATGCTCTTCCCAGAGTGGTGCCATCTCACACTTCTAGTCTCCCATTCATATGCAACCAGGGTGGACCCTGCTTAGCTAAGGGAACATGTCATGCTTGCTACCACAAGACCAGCTCTCCTCTCTGACCATACGTATATCATGTATGGTCAGCAATACATGTAGATACTGTAGTAATTACAACTTCTGGAAGCCCATGCTGGAATGATATCCAAATGCAGAAGCATCAGTGTCTTCAGCAACCAAGACTAAGTTATGGATTTTACATCTGGAGAGAAATTCAGAGGGAGGGAAATCTGGAAGATTTTTCATTTTGTGCCAATTTAAGTTGATCATTCCTAATATTCATGGAACACTTTATTTTAATGCAAGTATCCAGCAACTTCAGGAAAGAACTGAATTTCTAGAAAACGTTGAATGCTGCTGTTTTTCTAAAATCAGTTGATCATACTTGACACGAGACTCTTCATTTCTCAATGATCTTAGTCTTACATTGTAAGAATCTAAGCTGCCACCTTAACAAGAAGGAGGATTCCATAATGTTGGGTAGTTAAGCAATTCATCATCCATAATGTCTCACTATCAGGCATGCTATTGTCTAACTGAATTATAAAGCTTCTAATGCTTAGCAATATTCAGTGCATTACTCCAAAATAATGTCTATTTATCATGCAGTTTCAGCTTCAGGATTACAGAAGACAAACCTTTAAAATCACGCTTTGACATGTAAGCAAAATGTGTGAGAATGGATGTAGCCTGTACTTTCTGTTGACAGGGGTTCTGCTCTGTGCTTTAGCTCCTAGAACTGATAGGACTAGAATATATCCAAACATCATCTCTTGGCATTCCTTCACTGGCCTGAATCTTGCCAAAATGTGGCAATTTGCAACAAATAAGTAGGGATGTGCACGGATCGATTTTTTCAATATGATTTGTACCCAAATTGAATCACTCCTGATTTGTTTTGGGTCCAAATCTGCCCCTCCGAATCACCCCAGATTTGATTTGTACCCTAACATTCTGAATCTGAATCTGAATTTATTCAGATTTTTTTAAAGGGTCCAGGGGTCAAAAGAGTGGGATGAGTGGTCGTGCCCAGTGGGTGGAAGGGGTGATTTTTAAAAGAATTTTTGAAATCTTTATGCTTTCCCCCATAGGGAATAATGAGGATTTCAGAAACCTTTTAACTCCATGTGGGGGGCACCAGGGTGGCCCAGAGCAGGTTGTAGTGGGTGGTATTGCCCAATGGGTGCAAGGAAGCTACCACCTGGATTTCAAAGAAATTTGTCAAAGGGGTGTTTTAAAAATTATTTATTTTTAAAGTTGGCATGTCTTTGTGGCAGATTTGCGGCAGAAAAGGGGTTTTGGGGCAGATGATCAGGGTCAGGTGGTAGTGCCCCAATGGGTGCCTGCTACCACACAGAGTTCAAAGAAATTGGTGAAATATGTGATTTTTAATCCCCCCCCTGAAGTTTGCACGTCTTTAAGCTTTCCCCCCCATAGGGAATATTGGGAATTTCAGCAGCCCCATAACTCCATGAGGGGGGGCACCAGGGTGGCTCAGAGCAGGTTGTGGTACAGTGTACATAGGGTGCCAACAAACCCACAAATGAGAGTTGTTTCTCTCATTTCCTACCAGAGAATCTACTATCAAAACACCTCAGAGATTGAAAGCAACAAAACTCAGTGCCCCATGGGCTTGTTGTTCTGGGGGTGATTGGTTGTATAACTGAAGTATAACTGATGGAGAATTGATTTGGATATATAAGGATAGGAAATTTGTGTGTGTGTGGAGGGGAAATTATGCTTCTGAGAAATTAATTGAAGGGGATTGTTTGTAGGATATGTGCAGGAGATTAATTTGAAGAGATTTAGAGGTGGCAATTGTTTTTTGGGGGGTGGAAACTAGGGGTGTGTACAGAACCACTCCAGGCAGTTCACTTCGTTCAAACCAAACTCAAATTGAACTGGCTGGTCCCGGTTCATTAGAACGGGCCAGTGGTTTTGTTTGTGCCTAGAACGAGGTCGAACCAGTTCAATCCAGTTCTAGTGCTTGTAAAGGGGAATCCATTAAGGCCTCCGGATTCAGTCACTCTAATGACCTCTGTGCTTGCATGGAGGCCCAAACTGAGACCCTGCTGGCCAAGAGTGATGGGGGAGTGCTGGCAGGGCCTAGAGGTGCTGCCGCTGGTATGCCAGCTCCGAGGAGCCATACCACTTCTGTGGCATGTAAGTAATCCTTATCGGATTCCCCTTTGCAAGCACTAGAACTGGTAAAACCAGGCCAAACTGGTTCAAATTGGACCTAGTTCAGCTCAAATTTGGACTGGCCTCACTTTTTGGAGGACTGATCTGTTCAAATTGAACGCAGTTTAAGCTTGAACCAGTTCACACACCCCTAGTGGAAACATTTAAGGAGAATTAATTTGGAAGGGATCTGAATGGGAAATGAATTTTCAGTGGGGAGTTGGAAAGGAATCCCCCCCCTTAAAAAAATCTCTTTATCAAAACAAACTATTACAATGCTAAACAACATTAATAATAATCAAAACCCCGATTATCCATAATAATCAAAACCCCGATTATCCAAACTCTGATATGTGTCTAAAGTGGGAAAACAACCATAATTATCCCAGTTAGTGTAAAGAATAAAAACTGACCAGATAACATAAAAAACATTATTTGTGGTCTGATTTGAATGGGATCAAATAATAGGAGTTAGCTTTCCTGAGATCATGATATACCATATAAGAATTGGAAAGGAAATGAATGGGGGTTTCTTTTGCTTTTGTTTTTTGGTGGGAATTAATTGAAGGAGGAAAAAAGTGAAGCAATTTTGGCAGTTTCATGTTTCAGGCTGGAGCCAGTGCTCTGCTTGGTACTCCCTTTGTGGCCTTGGGCTAGTCACTTGTTTCTCAGCCTCATCTCACAGTGACAAGTTCCCACTCTTAAGGAGTGCTTCTGAAGCTTGAACAGCCTTGGAACTCTTTGTCCTCTGGCACAGCAGCATGTGTGCAGGACTGGGGGAGATGTGCGAGGGTTCCCAGCGCATCCCTTCAGGCCCTCCGAATGCATACGCTTTGTTAGGATGCCAGCCGTTATCCTTTTCAAAAGACTCAGGCTGCCTCGTGATCCAGATAAAGTATGGAAGTCTCTTAAACTTCCTCCTAAACTTCCTCCATGTAGGAGTCACATGGTGACTCATCTCATGTACTGAATCACCAAGCACAATCGCCTCTACTTGTCAGAATATTTTTGTAAATACTTGGAAAAAGAGGAGGAAGGTTAATATTTAGTATGAAATATCTTCCTAGAAATACTTCACTAAAGGAGTGTGTGCCCATACACACACATACACACACACACACACACACACACACACGCAACAGTGGAAATTAATCACTAGTGGATTTGGGCTCAAATTCTCCAGTTCTTTCAATATAGAATACTGATCTGAAAATGTAGGCTTTATAAAAATCCTCTGTGCTGTCATTTTATCTGCTACTCATTCATCCATGAAGTTTCTAGTGCTTATTTGCACACACAGACATGAGCAGTCTTCTCAAAGAAGATTGGTGTGAACTCATTTTGTCTGATATAAAAAACAGATGGAAGCTGTGACAAAAAATGTTGTAGATCTGAAAGCTCATGAGTTCTACTGATGAGAAATGCACCGGGCAGGATATTGATGGGCAGCAGAAAGGTGAAGTATAGAGTTGAGAGGGTCTTGTCTAAATGGTTTTCTTTATTTTCTGGTTTGGTATAGTATATTTTGTTGGTTTCACTTTTTCTTCTTTTATTTTTGTTAAAGTTTGTTTCTTTTTCTTTTTATGTCCTCTCTTTTGAGCTTGGCATTTTCTGTCCCTTTCCCCTTTAGATGGTCTGTGTCTTTTGCAGGGGCACTCTTTGGAACGGACTTCCAGGATGAAGTCTGGGGCCTCCAAATGACTCCCGGAGGGGCCTCCAAGCAGCCCGCTGCATCTGCCCATTGGTCTGTTGTAGGTGGCAGGGCCGCCGAGAGCTGGTTCGGGCTAAAGCGCCTGGCCAGGATTGGCCACTCATGACTGTGCAGTGTGACCCACTTGCATCAAAAGTGCATCATGTCACGTAGTTGCGATCCTCACACCTGTGCAGTGCGACTTGCTAGCACTGCAAGCACATACGTGACATGCTTGCAATGTTAGCGGGTCGCGCTGTGCGGTTGTGAGTGGCCAGGCGAGTTACACCGCTTGTGTAACTGTTACATCTGCTGTCAACCAGCTGTCAATAGTTTCCTTTGCTCCCTCCCTCACCTGCTTCTCCGAATCCCCCCACCCCCCCATGTCTAGTATTATTGGCTGTGCCCTGTTGATTGACAGGAGAAGCATTGTTGTTCAGAAGCTTCATTCAAGCATTCTGTGACTGCAAAACTATGTGCTCTCTCCTTCTTCAGGGGTGTTTTGGGGTTCTGGGGCAGCGGTAGGTCTGAGCCCCCCACCCCACCCCCCTGGTAACATTTTTGGACATGCCCTGTGGTCTTCTCACCACACTCCACAAATGCCCCCTCTCTTAATGGAATGTTCTTAATGGAACATCTTAAGGAGGTTCTGTGCCTATCCATGCACTCTGCTAGCAGTCGGCAATATATTAACAAGCAATGTAGCTCAAGCAGTTAGATATACTGCCTGCGCCAGCACTCCCAGGCACAGCTGCATGGGAATTTCCAGTGAATCTTGTTAGGCATGTTTCATGCAAAATCAGAGACACAAGATGTCATGCCCCTTCTCTGAAAACATCCTCATATTGTCTTCCATGCACTTTAAACTTTATGCACTGTTGCAGACTCTTCCACTGGAATCAGCACATGAGAACCGTGGCAGGGTGGAGGCGGAATCCCTATGCAGAACACCCTGTTGATCAGCCTGCATGCATTGATTGGTACTCTGGTTGACCTAGGACAGGCATGTAACAGCCACATTCAGAAATCTGAGAACTGTTAAACTTCAGAACAGAAGATTTTGAAGTACACATGTGATGTTCTGTCATGTCAAAAGCTCCCTGCTTGCAGACAGACAGCCTGCAATGACAAAGAATTCTAGCCTGCTCTTCTCCCTGATATGCTTTGTACTGAGAAGTTTTTTAATAGGGGAACATCCAATTATATGGCCCCACCAGCTACATCCTGAAGCAGTACTTTCTTTCCAGGCATTAATTGGGTTTTAAATCAGTAGTATTCTTGGGGGAGTGGGTGTGAACTCTTGGGAGAGTAGGTGTTGGTTAATTTCTTGTGTCATATTGCAAAAGATTAACTGCAAAGGGACCTTAAAATATATTATATTTATATATTAAGGCTCTCCACGTGAGCAGTGTGGAGAGCCTAAGAGGGTTCTGCGGGGAGAGTGGGCTTGACCCAGTCTCCCCACAGACGAGCAGGCAGCTCGCCCTGGGTGGCCAGATCAGAGCCTGTTGGTGTGGTGGGGATCAGGGGCCTCACGGCCCCCAGAAATCTCAGCATATCCCACGCAAGTGTGTGGGGCATTCTAGGGAGCCACCCGACACCAGGAGGCTTGTTGTAGCCTCCTGGTCAGAGAGCTACTTGTGAACGCCGCAGCATGAAGCCACACTGCGCCGACACATGATCAAGCAAATGGGGCGCATGCTCCGCTAACCTTGTTTTTTGTGGAGGGGAGGGCAATTAAGCAGCCTTGTGGTGGAGACACATGCGGTGGAAACGGGGCTGGGCTCCCTTAGCCCGGTTTCCATTGTGCATGAGAATAGCCTCATTGATTTGTCAGGCCAAATGGATGAAACTGCTGAGCAGCTTGGCCTAGTCCAGTCTTTGAATTCATTAGGCATGTGCTGTTTTCTTATCATTGTTGACTGACAACATAGTTGTACAGTGTGATAGCCAAACAGTGGATTGAGTGTTAGGCTTCAACCTGGAAGACTTCTAGCCTACATGTATACATGTTGAGTCAGTAGTCAGTCCCTCTGAGTTCAGTGGAGGTGGCTCCCAAGCAACTGTACATAAGATTGTAGCCTGCGCATGCAACCTTATACCCCAACTATACCAGTCCAGGCAGCATAGGATTTGGCAGACACCCTCATCTGCCAATATCCTCAGATATGCTTCTCCCATAACCACTCTGTCGGTGTACTTGCTCCATAAGATTGCTCTGTCTGGTTGCCTGCTTAGCCATGAAGCCCACTGAATGGTTTTGAGGCAGCCGCTGACTGACATTCTGACTAAGGAAGCACCTGTGTAATGAGAAAAGTTGTACGACTGCAAGAAGTTAGTGTGGTTGCACGGAAGAAGTGGGGTTGTGCAGAGTTGCACTCTGACTCAACAGTTTCAGTTTGTTGTAATGGGGACTGTTGAGTAAGAGTGCAACTCTGCATATATCCCCCACTTCTTCAGTGAGGGGGTGCCACACAAATGAAGCATGCCGCAGTTGCACAACAGTAGTCTGGAACACAAATGTCGGACATAGTGCAATTAGCTTGTGCCCAAACATTGCACACGTGCAAAGTCCTCCTGCAGCTAGCTTTGTTAATCAGGATATTAGCCACTGTTTTTCCAGGATTAGGGGTGATGATGAAGTGAGAACACATACTGAGGGCATGCAGGTAGGGCTATCCAGATAGGGCTTCTTGTGTGCAGCGCCGGAATCAGCACCAATCCTGGCGCTGCCCTGTTGGGTAGCTTGAGTTTTTTTTACTCTGGCTTCTTTTACTGAGGTAGAAGGGTGCGAGTGTGCCCTTCTACCTCTGTTCGCAGTCATTTGGCTGCCTGGGCTGTCTAGAGTGCAGAGAAACCTCCCAATGCACCCTATTCGTCACGTGGTGCATTGTGGGATTTCTGGAGGGTGGGCTGCATTCCCCCAGCCTCCAGATGGCCATCCCGCTCCCAGCAGCATGGCTTGTGTGGAGCACTGGAGTGCTGCTGCCAAAGTGGGTGGCAGGATCATTTGGGGGGGGGGTAGGTGCAGTCCTGTCTTGCCCCCCTACCAGGGTTTCCTCTAATTTTTTTCATCTGTGTGCAGAATGAGTTTTGTTTTGGGTGGCAGCATCAAGGCAGTGTGGGCACACATAAATGAAGAGTTGGGCCTTCCTGATTCAACCTGGGCGGGATCGAAAATTAACCAAGTAGACATCAAAACACTTGTGAGCGGGCACACGTGTGCATGCCTTAGAGCAGGCCTGCTCAACTTAGGCCCCCCCCAGCTGTTTTTGGACTACAACTCCCATAATTCTCAGCCACAGCAGCCAATAGCCCGGAATTATGGGAACTGTAGGCCAACTTCTGCAGGAGGGCCGAAGTTGAGCAGGCCTGCCTTAGAGGGAACACTGCCCCCTGTCCTCTCCGCCCTGGATAACAAGGTCATGCAAATGACCTGTCTATGTGTGGTGAGAGTTGTTTAGGGGGGGATTTGAAATTAAAATGTGTCATTGAATTCTTGTCAGAAGAAAGATAGGGGCCGCTCTATCTGGAGAGCTCTTTTAGCTGGCATTGAGCAATCATGCATTTATACAGAGCAGACATGTTGGTTTTATGTATTAAAGGTAAGAGTGTGCCATCGAGTCGGTGTCGACTCCTGGTGACCACAGAGCCCCGTGGTTGTCTTTGGTAGAATACAGGAGGGGTTTACCATTGCCTCCTCCCATGCAGTATGAGATGATTCCTTTCAGCATCTTCCTATATCACTGCTACCTGATATAGATGTTTCCCATACATACCAGCTGGGAAACAAACCAGCGGGGATTTGAACCAGCAACCTCTGGCTTGCTAATCAAGTCATTTCCCCATTGCGCCATTAGGTGGTTTCCTTTTATGTATTAGGGACTGTAAAATTATAACAGCCCAACTGTCACCTGTCTCACTGTGTATTGCTCCAGCATATCAATAGGCCAAGAGAAAAAAAAGTACTTATTTAAAAAGCTGATTATGTAAATTCTCCAGGTGGAATGGTTTTCTTGTTCTCTCTAATCAGTGCCCCCCCCCACAATAAATAAAGGGTGCATCATAAGACAGTGGTAATAATTAATAAAAATAAACTCCAAGCCTTCCCAAAGTTCTCCAAAGGAAAGGCCTGCAGCAAAAATTTTAAAAAAGTAAAATGAAGTTAAATCAGCTGCTGAAATGTTATATAGAAACATTATTGCTTTATTTAGTCAACAGAGTTTTACAGCAAACTTCCCTCAGGGGCTTTTCATTAAATTAAAAAAAATCTGGTATCCATTTTCACATCACACTGTGTGCGCTTCAGGCTGAGATTTAACTTTGTATATGTTGTTGCTCTTTATACCTCACAGTACCACTCCCCCGGCCCCAGGCTGGCTTCTTTTTCTTCTGTGCAAAGTCTACAGATGATCTGAAGGCAGGATTCTGATGGATACGGTGTTGCTAATTTACAAAATCTCTGCCTTCTTAGAGATTATTCTGTTGAAATTAGTGTAAGCATTGGTGATCCCAGATAAGAAGAAAGAGTGTTAGCCTGCTTATGCATTTCTTCTGAAGTTTGGAAATCCAATTTTGAGACCAAATTAAACGTGATTTAGAGACTCCAGCAGTGTTATTGGAAACTTCATAACTGAGGATTGAAGTATCAAAAGTCGTCGTAAATCAGAACTTGTTTTTTCTTTGGTGTGTGGAATCTGAAGTTTGAAGGTGGCGAATCGAAGGTTGGATAGGGGTTGTTTGCTTCATAAGGTGGGCATTAGAACCACACTGTAGTGTGTAGTGAAATTCTGGTGACTTCAGAATTATGAAATCAAGAATATTTGTGATATGGACTTTCTCTGACTGCTCAGCAGATAAAAGTCAATTTAAATATTACAGCCCCTATGCGGAAGTTGCCAAAATGTGCATTCATGTGCCGTGGTAGTTTCCAATCTCCTTTTTGGGCAACATCAAAGAGATAATGCAAAGCCTCTATAACAGTGTTGCACACCACTTGAAGCACTGGCACTGAAGTCAAAACACAAGGCTGTGATGCAAGTGATAAGGAAGCTTACAGAGCTTATGGATTCCACACGAATGCAGCCAAGCAGAAATGCTCTTCAGCAGAATAACCAGTTAAATGGGCTCAGAGCCAAGTTCAGAATAAACAACCCAGATAATTCAGTCCCAGGATGTGGTCTGAGGGAATATGATGCAGACCCCTTGCTAAAGCTAAGGTCTAGATCTGGTTAGTGCCAGTGTTCCCTCTAACAGGGATTCCCAGATGCTGTTGACTACAACTCCCAGCATCTTCCGCTGCAATGGCCTTTGCTTGGGGATTATGGGAGTTGTCGTCAACAACTTCTGGGAATCCCTGTTAGAGGGAACATTGGTTAGTGCCTGGATGAGTGCCTGGGAAGCCCATGTGAGCAGTCTTGCGTTCAAGTATGGGAATAGGGTTGTAGCTCAATGTAGAGCATCAGCTTTGCATGCAGAAAGTTCCAGGTCCAGTCTCTGGCATGTCCAGGTAGTGCTGAGGAAGACTCCTGCCTGAAACCTTAGAAAGCCACTGCCCCAGCCAGTGTAGATAATACTGAGCTAGATGGACCATGATCTGACTCTGTATAAAGCAGATTCCTATGTTGCTAACAGTCTTACAAGACTAAAGTTTCTGTACACAATTTCCCCCCTGTCAGTACCAGTTCAGTAGAAAGCCTTTTGGTCTTTAGTGAATTCCAAAATTCTTAGACTAATTCCAGACCTAGAAGTTGGGGTAAGCAGAAAAGTGGCCAAATTTGCAGATAATACTGAAATATTTAGGGTAGTGAAATCCAAGAGAGAACTGCGAGGAACTCCAAAAGGATCTCTCCAAACTGGGGGAGTGGGTGACAAAATGGCAAATGCAGTTCAGTGTTAGCAAGTACAAAGCGATGCATATTGGGGCAACCCCCCCCCACACACCTATACACTGATGGGATCTGAGCTGTCGGTGACTGACCAGGAGAGGGATCTGGGGATCGTGTTGGACAGCTTGTTGAAAGTGTCAACTCAGTGTGGGGCAGCTGCGAAAAAGGCCAGTTCCATTCTTGGAATAATTAGGAAGGGGGTTGAAAATAAAACTGCTAATATTATAATGCCCTTATAAAAAATCTATGCTGCAGCCACATTTGGAGTACTGCATACAGTTCTGGTCTTAAGAAGGACATTGTAGAACTGGAGAAGGTGCAGAAGAGGGCAACCAAGATGATCGGGAGTCTAGAGCACCTTCCTTACGAGGTAAGGCTAGAACACCTGGGGCTTTTTTGTTTAGAAAAAAAGAGGACTGAGGGGAGATTTGATAAAGGTCTATAAAGTCATGCATGGTGTGGAGAAAGTGGATAGAGAGAAATGTTTCTCCCTCTTGCAAAACACTAGAACCAGGGGTCATCCCATGAAATTGCCCAGAAATTTAGAACCGACAAAAGGAAGTACTTTTTTCACAATGCATAATTAACCTATGGAATTCTCTCTGCCACAAGATGTGGTGACAGCCAACAGCCTGGATGGCTTTAAGAGGGGTTTGGATAACTTTACGGAGGAGAGTTCTATCAATGGCTACCAGTTTCGTGACTATAGGCTGCCTCTAGCCTAAGAGGCAAGATGCCTCTAAATACCAGTTGCAGGGGAACGACAGCAGGAGGGAGGGCATGCTCTCAGCTCTTGCCTGTGGGCTTCCCAGATGCATCTGGTGGGCCACTGTGTGAAACAGGATGCTGGACTAGATAGGCCTTGGGCCTGATCTAGCAGGGCAGTTCTGATGTTCAGACACTTAAAAACATGAAAACTAGTATTGTTTACTGCAAGAATGAGTAATACAGTTTTTAGCCTTCTGTGCCATACCCCAAACTGTTCTGGAGGGTCTCCAGCACCTCAGGAGTAACTTTTGGCAGGGGGCACAACGAGGTGCAGCACATATAGGGAATCAATGTGGGAATCAGTGATCCTGTCTTGCATAATAAAAAATGATTTCTGCTCACAGAATAGCACCTTTGGTTCAAAGCTGCTTTGCTATGGGGAGCAGGGTGCTAGATTTGCAATGAGGAGAGTCAGTTTCATTGCTCTGCTGAGGTTCACAGATTATTTTAGATCCACTTCTTTCTAACAGGGTTATCATGAAGCTAAATGAGATATCTGTTGCAATTCTGTGCATACTTATTTGGGAGGAAGGCCCACAGAACTCAGTGGGACTCACTTCAGAGTAAATGTGCACTGGATTAAGTATTTATATCACACCTCTTCAGTAGGATACTGCTCAGGGCAGCTCACAAAGACAATAAAAGAGATAAAACAAGACAAAATCAATAAAATTTAGTTAAAAACTAGGCCCAGTTCAAATCAGATTTACAGATTAAAAACGTACTGGAACAAAGAATAAAAACTAAAAAGCCCCTCTAAAAAGATGGGATTGTGCTGTTTCTAAACAAAATATGCTTCAGATAATAATGATATGTTTTAACACTGCAGGGGTTTTGGGGGGGGGGGTTGTATCTTAGGGGGATCTTAGCAAAGTGCATAGCATGGAGAAAATAAGATGAAGTCTTTAAATGCCAAGACATATAAGGTTGGAACGCTCAGAACTTTAAAACAACTAGTTGGCCTAATAAAATATATCTTCTTTTGGCCTTTCTTTGCTTCTCTCCTACTCAAAAATGCCACTTCAGTCAAAGATAAGAAAAGATTAATGGAGTCTGGGAGAGCAAGGAAAAGACCAGAGGCATTGGCACTCTTCAAGAGTCAGAGCAAATGGCTGAAATATTGGAAGATTATTTCAAATTACCCATTTATGCAATTATGTTCATGTCTGCCAAGACTGAAACTGGGTAATGGTAGGCTTTGCAGTCTTTTCCCTTGTCTTTTTATGACAATTTAGAGATGAACTAAATGTTCAACACTATCTTACCTAACAGGAGAGAAAATATTTTGATTAACTTCCGAAGCAGAAGTTATTTGAGATCTATTAACTTGGAGAACATGGGTCACTATGATTATTTGATGCTGTGAATTTTGTAAATTCACCTCTTTTTTAAATAATGTCAGTGACATCTCTCAAATTGTATTCCTTATGGAAACAATATGAGTGTTGCTGCAAAATTCTTCCACTCCATGAAAGTGGTTATGTAAATGCAGTTCTTACTTCATTCATCCCTATCCCTTCATTTCTATTGAGAGACCTGCTATGAGTGCATAAAGAATACAATGGAACAGCATATTTTTGTCTACCCAGAAATGACCCCCCAAATGTATGTATGTATGTATGTATGTATTTGGCATTTTTCTATAACCACCCAAAACTTGCGTCTCTGGGTGGTTTACAATTAAAATCATATGAACGTTAAAATCATTAACATTAAAATCATTTAAAACCAAACATTAAAAGTATTAAAACTATAAATCTAATTAAAAACTATGTCTATGTCTAAAAATATGTATACAGTACCTTTAAAAAAGTTGCCCAAGATAAGAAGGCTCTTATCTCAACAGGGAGTGCATTCCAAAGCCCAGGGGAAGCAATGGAAAAGGCATGTCCCTGAGTAGCCACCAGACGAGCTGGTGGCAACCATAGACGTACTTCTCCAGAAGATCTCAATGGGTGAGGGGCTCATGGCGAAGAAGCCCTCTGACACATTCATGCAAAAGGCCTCTCTGTCTAGGTATGAAAATGTCACCACTCTCATATTTCACTAAGCCTGTTTATCCAATTCTTCTAGTTTCTCTCAACAGAGTATTTCTTCCACTTCTGGAGTCATCAGTGTTTCCCTTTGCACTTTTGACTCGAGTAGCTTCACTTTTTTTCCTAACTTATCCATTTGTCACCATCTAGTATGCATTATTCCAGGGGTTCTTGAACTGTGAGTTGGGACCTTTCCCCCTCCCTCAGGAAGCCACTAGCAACTTTAACAGGAGTCAGGAAGCAGCTATCCCTAAGATGCTGGGCTGGAGACAGGCAGAGAGACTGGAGTCAACCACTACCTGGCTCCTCTACTGCTCCCAAAGCTGAGTACAGGCACACAATGACATTTCTTAATGAAATGGAAGCATGTCTCTTCTTGGAAGACAAGCTCTCCTGAGAGGGAATGCTTTCCCAGTCTGTTGGCCAAAGAAGCACTGCTGCTTTGTCTGCCCTTGGCTTTGTGAGCAGCAAAGGAGCTGAGTAGTTGTTGGCTCCTCTCCACTTCCCTGCACCTTGGAGATGTTACAGTTCTTCAGGACCACTTTTAGTTTCCAGTGATGTCTCTTCCTGAATTTTGGATTATTGTGCAAGTTGGATTATTGTGCAAATTGGATTATTGTGCCAGTATAAAGAGCAAATGGTGATCAAAAACAAACTTGGAGCCCAAAATTGACCATCTCACATATAAAGCCCAGGTTTGAGAAACTAAAGCAGCAGCACACAAACCTGTTATTCTCATTGAAAAGGTAAATGTGCTTCACGTACCTCTACTTAATCAAATCAGTAGCTTTAATCGATGTTGGGGGTGGGGGTAGGTTAACATAACTTTATATATCATTTTATAGGGTCATAGTACCAAGATGTTTGAGAACTTCAGTTATTCCATCCTTTAAAAATGATTTTCTGGAAACAGAGCTGGTTAGATTTAAGACTGAGGGAGAGAGAGAGATTTCCAGCTGATGAGAGAAAGGGAGATTCATATATTTATTTCCCAGTAAAATACTTTGATCTTTCAGAGTGCACATTAAACCATACACTTGTAAAATGAAATAGTAAACAGATCACTTCTCCACACAGAAAACTAAAAGGCTATTCACACATGCAGCCTAACCCAGGCTAGGGCAGCCCAGCCTGGGTTAGGCTGCATGTGTGAAGCACCAGGATCTGCATGGATCCTGGAGCTGCCTGCCCAACTGACACAACTTTTTACGCTGGCCTTCAGTTGAGGTTAAGGGCGCAAGTATGCCTTAGACCTGGTGCTGGGGTTGTGTGTGTGTACTCGAGCTGCTTGCAGCCCAAGCGGACACACAGACAGGTGCCTAGAGAGGCCCTTGCACAGGGTTATCCCCCAATGCACTGCGCTTATTGCGCAGTGCATTGTGGGATACATGGAGGCCAGGATGCATCATCCCAGCCTCTGTGTAAACCACCCTGAGCCATTTTTGGAAGGGCAGTATAGAAATCAATCAGATGGATGGAATCAATCAGATGCAGCAGCATGGATCCATGCTTCCCCCCACCACTGAGGATCAGCTGAGGGGAAGGTAGGTTTTGCGCAGCCTTCCCCCTGCCTGCTCACCCTCCCTGCCTCCCACTTGTGTGAATAGAATAGCTTCATTGTCTTCCATTCTTTTTATTATTGTATTTTATAGGGGGGGGGGGTTAAATGATGCAATCAAACAATCTTGACTGCACAATTTTAATACTTGCTTAAAAAAAACTTTCTTTGAGCATGTGGCAATGAAATTAGCTACTTGCTTTCCCCATTAGCCCATGACGAGAAAGACAAAGCAAGGGTAATGGGTGCTTCCCCCTCCTTTATCCACAATTTTCATTTTCATTCTGAATGATTGGACATTTGATAAAAGTGTGCACAAAACCTTCCCAGAATTCATCCACTTCCAGTCATGCTAATTACAATAATTTAGTTGTCATCATATCAGCACATACCTCTTCAGTCCTATTATCAGAGGCTGCGATCCAGTGCTATCCATGCCATTTAATTGTTGGTGCATGAAGGAATTCTCTGCAGAACTGACTGGTTGGCAACTGGTGCTTCATCTCCAGCCTCCCACCCTTGACCTTCCCTTACTACTTTTCCTTTTTAAATTCAGCGTGATGCATAGACAGAGACATCAGTCTGTACTATATTCCAAAACTGAGTGTTGTTATTATGTGAGGTCTTTTAACAATGCAAAAAAACTTATAATATAATGCATCTGGAGCCCTTCTCAAACAACTGGTGAATGCATGCTGGGAGCAAGACTGAAATCCTGGCTGCTCTCCTGCTGCCCATTGACTTATTGGTCACTCTTTTTATTTCCTGATTGCGCTGCACAGTGTCTCATAGATCAGGGATTCTCAACATTGGGTCCCCAGATGTTATTGGACTTCAGCTCCCATAACCCCCAGTGGTCTTTGGTTGGGAATTATGGGAATTGAAGTCCAATAACATCTGGGGACCCAACATTGAGATTCCCTGGTAGATGATAGTGGTTGGAAGCAGTTGTGAATGGAGGATCCTTACCTGTTCATGGCTAAATGCTGCTGGTAGTGAGGGACTAGCAACTCTTCACTTACATAGTTATGTACCTCATTATGCACTTGCATCAAGAAATAAGTGGATGGCAATGAGTGTAACCAGCAGCAGTTCTCATGACTGTGGCAGCAAGAAAAGGTGCCACCACAGAGGCTCCAAATATCCCTGTTTACCAGAGTTAGTCCCTCTTTCCTGGGATTGGTCTCTGGTAAATTACTGTCCCTATTCAATCCCCCTTTTTACCTCTTATTTTCATGTGAGTGGTCATTCTTCAGAATCAAACTTCTTCCTCAGAGTCTCTAGAAATTAATCTCCAAGAGCAAGGGGGTATGGATGTCTCTAGGGTCCCTGCAGGCAAATGGGTACACAGCACTAAGGCAATGTGCAGTGCACAGCATATAGTGGGTGGAATCCTGTCATAGTGGGTGGACAATTTGGGCACTAATCTTTGTTATTAGAATTAACAATTCTTACCAAGTGTATCCCTGTTTCACTAAGGGAATAGGTATCATGATTAGGGGATACAAGTGTATCACAATTTCATCTGCTAAATGTTGGAGAAGAGGGTACTGACTCCTCTGCTTTAGAAATCTGGAATAATGCACTTTAGTATCTTTTTCCCAACTGTGGCATGCTGGTAGTCAGAATTGTATGCCACACCTCCCAGGTTGCTTGGCCATGCCCCTACACATTCACAAGCATGTCCCTATTTTCGTTGGAAGGCATGCCACCATGAGGACTGCTACGGACTTTATCCAGGACCTAAAAAGAATACACAACTAGATCCATACACCAAAACTGGCTTTAGTCCTGTATTTCTGCAACAGCTGTTCCCTACCAAGACCACAAGGACTTGTTTTAAAATACATTGAAAACAGAGTAGAGGTTCAAAAACACTTTGAGGTCATTCACACAATCAAAAACTCTGCTCTACCCAGATTTGGGAGTTGTGTGTGCTCCCAATTTCTGGTTGTGTGGAAGCAAGGCAAGAGGAAAATCCAGGTAGATGTTATTGTGTGGATGTAAGGTAGGAGGAAAAGCTGCCCAGGTCTTCCTTCTACCTTGCTTCCACACAATCACTTCTATCTAGGTCTTCCTCCTACCTTGCTTCCACACAACCAGAAATTGGGAGCACAAACAGCTCCCAAACCCGGGTAGAACACAGTTTTTGATTGTGTGAATGACCTCTGTGTATTATGGTAGACAATTTGCTGTTCAAAATGCTTCACTCTTTTGATCCTTCACCAGACTGACTGCTTGCTTTATATTGCATTTCTCTACATGAGTAATTACCGTGAATCCAGGGACCTTGGGGATTGCTTGTGAGAACAAAAATCTTTAGTGTGAATTGGGCCCAAGTTTTCAGTTTTCAAATATGAGCACTAAGGACCTAACTGAAAATTGCACAATTATTGTAACAAACCAAAAGGCTGTTTGTTTTGTACTGTTTTTCATTGTGTGTTTGTGTTTGTTTTTTTGAAAGCAGCTTCAAGAAGGAAGCCATCCAGAGTGGAGAAATGATGTGGGGTGGGTGGGATGGGGGTTTGCTTAACCTTTCTGTACCCACTGCTTTGCTGCTCACGGTCACAACCCCATGTTACCGGTCAGGGTTCTGAACATGTTTGCAAGGCTAATGTGTGTTTGAAATCCTGTTGGCCAGGGGAAGCAGTCAAGGACTGATACGGAATGGGAAACAGGCTGGTTGGAAAAGGGTTAAGCATTCTGTTTCCCACTTTTCTGATCTAAACTGCTTCCTTCCCAAACTATTTGTTGTTTTTTAAACAGTGCAAACAGGGTCCAGTTACATGCATATGCATGCAACATTTTGTTAGATCTTTAATATATACTGTATATATACATTGAGAAATACATTTTTAAAAAATTGCCTTCAGGAGAGAGTGCACTGGCATCACCCTCTGGGTTAACCCAATGTACTTAAATGAAGCACTTTACAAATAGTTCTGATCTCCACATCTTATTCACTGAATGTTTACCTATAATTATTCTTTCCAGCCTTCCCTGAGAGCTTAGAACAGCTGAAAGAAAGAGAACCACTCTTTACATTATTTCTGTGTAAATACGAAGATTTAGTTTAACTGTGACACCTGTACTACCATATCAGCAGTTTATACATTAAAGGAACGAGAGAGGAAAAGTGTGTGTGTGTGATCACAGTTAAAATTGATTCTTAAATCAGCCTGAATGTGAGCATAAACTTGTTGAAAAGCTAGAAAAAGTTCCCCTAATTAATCCCTTGGAGAATAATTAGTGCAGCTGAAAATATAAAATTTAAACCTCCCAGATGGATTTCTTTATTATGGTCTCATGGAACACTAATAAAACTACTACACTTCTCCTAAGAGCTAATGCGCTTGTAAAATGACCAGAGCATAAAATATTTGTGTAATAATCCAGAGAACAGAGCGTGAAGCAAGAAGCCCATTTAAATAAACACAGCGTCTATCACAAAGAATAGGGCACCACTTGATTCTGTTCTACTATTTAGAATGGTTGCATTTTAGAATTTCCCTTTTCCTGCCTTTCAGTGATGTGGTCATTTACTTGATGGGAATGACAACTCATTTATATAAGATTAGGCATGATGTAACTTCATAGTTCTGTGGAAAACTGTGGTCTCAGAGTCACACCTGCCCCTCTCCTATTCCAACAGGTCTGGAAAGCACCCAGGTGGTGTTGGTTCTACTGGATTAATTAGTAAGGGTAGGGTTGTATGTATATGGCACATAAAGTGGTAGATGAAACAACACATCAGCTGAGGTTGTATGTCTGTGTATATGTGTTGTTTCATCTACCACTTTATGTGCCATATACATACAACCCTACCCTTACTAATTAATCCAGTAGAACCAACACCACCTGGGTGATTTCCAGACTGCATGGGAAGAAGTGGTATAAATACCCCTGCTAGCCTGGCAAAGAGGCACCTTTTAACATGGTGATTCTCTTTATTTAGCAGGGGGAAAGTAAAGGGCCCTCTCCACCCCCAGCACAGTACCTCCAGTGACTGTTTCTGATGTCTATCTTATGTTTCTTTTTAGATTGTGAGCCCTTTGGGGACAAGGATCCATCTTATTTATTTATTATTTCTCTGTGTAACCCACCCTGAGCTATTTTTGGAAGGGCGGTAAAGAAATTAAATTAGATTAAATTAAATTAAAATCCTATGGCAGACCCTAACATTTTGAAGCTGGTTAGAGTTAGCCATCAGATTTTATACCACTTCCTCCCATGCTGAGACTTTGAGGGACGAGGAGGGGGAGGGTGACATGATGGCTTCTCCTACCCCCTTCCCTCGGTGAATTTGTGCAAGAGCACCAGGTTCTTGCAAAAAATAAAATAAAATTGGCATTTTTTTCAGTACCACTGGTAACACTGGTACTGTTGCACAAGATAATAAAAGCAAAAACCAAAGCAAAACACACGCACAAGCTGTCTCCCAAGATCAAGAGCCAAACAGGTCATTTCAGTTACTTACAATAATAATAATAAAACACACAGATACATACACACACACACACACCTCTAAAAGGCACAGAGGGAAAAATACAGCTGCAATCCTATGCACTCTTACTGGGAAGCCCATTGAATAAATCATTTACTTCTGAGTAAACCCAGCAAGCCTGCAAACTGTTCTCAAAACTTAAAAAATCAGCTACTATTCTATCATGCACATACAATGCTTTAAACCTGAAACATCAAGATAAGATCTGAATACATACTGTGGCTGTGCAAATGGCACCTTGCTGTTCCCGTATGCAAGGTGGTGCCAAAACCCAGATTGTACGAAAGTACACCAAGCCTATACATAGCAAAGCAATTTTAAGTTCCCGTCTGGAAAGCACCCTGGTGCATGGATTAGAATCATAAGGCTCTACTGAAAGGGCAGTGAGGGGCGGGGGAGTACAAAAGTGGTAGAATTAGGTTGTCTTTAAAATGGAATCTTTCACCCAAATAGAAAGGTTTGGAAGCTCTGCTCTCTTTTAGGATTTCAGAGATCCCATAAACCACATCTCCATGCAGCAATAGGGCTCAAGGACTGCGGAAACAAATATATCTTCACCTTATGGCAGAAGACCATCCGAGCTAGCGTTCGGAAGGGTTAGATTATTTAACGGCCACACCTGCAGCAGAAGTGCCCAAGTAAGAGGAGCACTGTTCATCAACATTGTCAGGTGATGTGCAGTTAAAGTTTTCAGTAAAGTAGTTTATTTAGATAATGCCTCGGAGAGATAGTTAGCCTACATCTCTAGCTGCTAGGCACATCAGGAGAGCAGGGAGGAAGAAGGTGGAAGTCTGTCTCTCAGGTGAGAGAATGAATCCTAAGACCATCAGTCTAACAAAGCAGTGACAGCAGAGTAGTCAGAGATCCCTTACTCACTGGACCCCTTCAAACGTTACAGGACCATGGGTCCAATGGACCTGCACTCCACAACTCCACCCCCTGCTCTCCCATCCACTTTTGGACATGCAGGAGAGCTGCCTCTCTGCAGCCAGCGATACAGCAGAGAGGCGGGGGAGCTGACTGGGCAGACTTCCTTCTTGACAGAAGGACAGCCCACACAGCCAATTGGGGTAGAATGAGGGAGCAATTCTGGCTCAAAGAGGATGAAACTGTGGTGCCAGCATTCAGATGTAATGCTGGTGCCACAGAACTGGAGTTGGAGACATTCAAACTCTACTCTGAACCAAAGTCACTCTTGCCTTCATCTCTGGTTTCCCAAATTTGGACATGTATCCAAGGAAACCAGAGGTGAAGGGACCTCCAATTTTCAGTTATGTCTGAATTCAGCGACTGTCTCTACCCCTAATGGCCCTAGTGGTCAATGGAGTTGCTGGTGCTAAGAGTGGTCCTTCAGGAGCTGCATTCCAACAAGAAGATGCAAGTGGATCCCTTCTGGGGAGACTATTTCAAAGCTAAAGAGAAGACCCTGTTTTGTGTTCCAGTCGACACATCAGATATTGGCAGAACATGAAGGAGATCCTCTCCAGCAGATCTTAATGCCTGAAGGATGATCTCTTAATGCCTGAAGGATGATCTCTTAGGGAATGGACAGAGGGAGTGTGAATCTGTTGGTTCTTTTGGACCTTTCTGTGGCTTTCAATACTATTGACCATGGTATGTGGCTTTCAATACTATTGACCATGGTACTTCTGGAACATCTGGGGGATTTGGGAATAGGTGGCACTGTTTTGCAGTGGTTCCATTCCTATCTCTCCAGTAGAATCCAGATGGTGTTGCTTGAGATAGCTGCTGAAACAAGAGCTATTGTATGGTGTCCCTCAGTGCTCCATCCTATCTCTGATGCTTTTAACACCTACATGAAACCGCTGGGTGAGATCATCAAGAGATTTGGAGCAGGGTGTTTCTATTTCTATTATGGAAATCTATTTTCCATGGCATCATCATCAGGAAATGGCATAGCCCCCCCCCCATGTCTGCCTACAGGCAATAATGGGCTGGATGAGGGATAATAAATTGAAGCTGAATCCAAGCAAGACCAAGGTACTCATGGTAAGGGGTCATGCTTTAAGGGATGTGATAGATCTCCCTGTTCTGGATGAGGTTGCACTCCCACCGAAGGAACAGGTAGGTAGCTTGGGAGTGCTTCTGGACCCAGACCTCACTCTGGTTTTTCAGGTTGAGGCTATGGCCCGGAACACTTTCTATCAACTTCACTTGATATGACAGCTGTGTCTATTCCTTGAAAACAGTGATCTCAGAACTGTGGTGTGCTCTCTGGTAACCCCTAGTCTTGACTACTGCAATGAGCTCAGCGTGGGGCTGCCTTTGTATGTAGTTCAGAAACCTGAGTTGGTTCAAAAATGCAGTGACTAGACTGGTCACCAGGGTGTCATGGAGAGACCATATTATGCCTGTTTTAAAGCAACTGCATTGGCTACCAATAGGTTTCCAGGCAAAATACAAAGTGCTGGTGATTACCTTTAAAGTCCTAAATGGCTTAGGACTGGGTTACCTGGGAGAGTGCCTTCTTCTGCATGATCCCCACTGCACATTAAAATAATAAGAGAGATCTGTTTCCATATACCACCAGTTTGTCTGGTGGTGACTAGGGAGCAGGCCTTGTCTGTAATCGTTCCTGGGCTGTGGAATGCCCTCCCTATAGACATTCGTTGCTTGACATCTTTGCCAGCCACCTTCAAAAGAGCCCTTAAGAAACGTGTGTTTTTTTTCCAGCCAGACTTTTAGTAATCTCTGAATGTTTTAAATTTTCAAATTGTTATTTTTAACAGGGGTTTTGTTGTGTTGTGTTGTGTTTATTGTTGTGAACTGCCTAGAGCAGGGGTTCTCATTGTTGAGTCTCCAGCTATTATTGGACTTCAACTCCCATTATCCCCTGCCCCAGTGGCCTTTGGTTGGGTATTATGGGAGTTGAAGTCCAATAACATCTGGGGATCCAATGTCGAGAATCCCTGGCCTAGAGCCTTTGGAGTCAGGCAGTAAATAAATAAATAAATAAAAACAAACAAACAAACAAACAAACAAACAAACAATGCTTTGGAGAGGCTCATACAAGAGAAGACGGCCCTTCTGATGTCTAAGGGTTGCACTATCCATTATGTGTGAAAACTTGCAAGCGCCCTGTCTAGTTGTCTTGGTGTGTTTCTCTTCTATACAGTCTCCTCATGCAAGATCTACATCTTCCCATGTTTGCCATGCTGACTGACTAACAGTTGTGGGTGCAGTGCTTTTGCAGGCAAGAGAGTGTTGGTTGAACATACATCTTTGCCTCCAATTGCTTGCCTGCCAGAAACAGTTGGGTCTTCTGTGCACAAAAAGAGGGCTGGGGAGCAATTGAACAAAAGGAGGTAGTCTCCACACCCACCCACTCTCTTTCTCTCTGGCTTGCAAGGCTGAGGAGGATTGGACCAGTGGGACTGCTAGGAGTGAGGACTACATTATTCTCTATGTGTAGCTTTCCACATCTGTTTAGGACTAACCAGCACTTTGAATTGGGCTTGGAAACAGACCAGAAGCCAGTGAAGCTGTCATGTTGTGCAGGGCAAGTAGGTTTGCAGACCCAATTTAACTCAGCACTAATGTGTATGAGACCCATTGGGATATGGATGTTGTGAAGTCCCTTTAAAATGATATATGCTGGAAGGAACAACCGGCCAAACACCACAAGAAAAGGCGTGGCAAGGCAGCGAGCAGGAGGGGATGAGTGGATATTTTGGAATGTCCTTAAAATAGCGTCTTTTGCTGTGACTGCAAATACCATTTTGTTCCTAAAAGACAATAGCATAGAGATTTCTCCAGGAGCCAGCCTGCCTCCATGAGTGAATGCAAGGAGAAGAGATATAGTGTAACATCACTTGTAATGAACATGGCTTTCTGCCTTAGTTCATTGAGCTGAGGCTAAGCAAGCGTGGAGGGGAGCCAACCACCAACAGAACCTTGAGAGGTTATAGAGGCCCTCCATTTCTTGGGAGTTTATCTCACAAACTGTTGTGGTATCTTTGTAGGGAATACTGTCACTGAGAACACAGAAAGGCAAGGGAGACCGTATTTCTTATAATAAACAAGAATTGGGAAATTACATTTTTGACTCAGTCAGGCAAGGGCCAAATGTGATTTAAAAGGAGTGTGTGTTGTTTGTGCACAAATTCCTTTTAAAACATGTAGTTAAAGGGGAAAGGTAATCTATAGTTGGAAGATTTCATGACACACCTGTCTTATTGCTTAAAAACAGTCAGCTCAATCCAGTCCTGGTGGAGCTCCACTTAAACTAACTGAGCCACACAGGAGAGGGCTTTAGATCAATAAGCTTGTATTGACATAAAGTAATGCTTATATATCTGCCATTAAACCAATGACCCCTTTTGCCTAACTCTGTATGCTCAGCTGCAACTGTAATCAGAGGGACAAAATCAAGATTGGAAAACTGCAGAGCTGAAACAAAAGCTTTTTTGAAAAAGAAGAAGAAATAGCAACCAGAAATTAGTAACTATCATTCAGGTAACAGAAACATTTGCTTGCATCATATTGACATATACACTCAAAAGATACCCGCACAGTGACATCAACAGGCAGTTATGGGCTAGTAAATCTTTAGAGTGTAAACTGACCTTCAGCTCTTGCTCATTCCTCTGATTAAATGGACATATTTACCTATGATACAAGGTTGTTCTAAGCTTTGTTTAACCCCTGCTTCTCATTCACATAATCCCACACATCTGAGCAGGCTGTGAACAAACTTCTCCCAGTGTCGTAGGTACTGGAGTTAAAGGGGTGTGGAAGGTGAGGCTTTCAAGGAAAGGAAGAGAGTCTCCCCAAACTCTACAGAACCTATGTGCATGTAACACATCTATGCTGATGCAATTCTATTGCTGAAGCTAGCAGTCTGATTGGATGCTGTTTTGGGTTATGAATTTATTGTGTGTTTTAACTGAATGCGAGTTATCTTGGGGGCCCTTGTTAGGACTGAAAAGTGACTGATGACTAGATAGATAAAATAAATGAGCAAAGAGGCATCTTTTAAAAGCAGCTATTCTCTTTATTTAGCAGAGGGAGAGCAACTGGCCCTATCCATCCTCAGCAGAGCATCCCTCAGTGACTGTTGCTGGTACCTATCTTGTGTTTTGTTTGTTTTTTAAGATTGTGAGCCCTTTAAGGACAGGGAGACACTTTATTTATATCTTTGTAAACCGCTCTGGGCACTTCTGTTGAAAAGTGGTATATAAATATTTGTTGTATTCGTATTAAGCTGAATTGGCCAGCCCTGCACATTGCTTGAATGGGGCCCTGCCTGGGAACTGTATGCAAGACACTCTGAGCTCTTAAGAGGAAGAATGAGTTATAAAATAAATTAAATGCTTTATTCCATGCATCCAAAAGGCAACATATGGTTACTCTCTTTCCCACTTATTACTCTCTTATTCCACTTGTTTCTTGCCTAAACTCACTAGCCACCATCCAGTAGAAAAAAAAAGCATACTTTAGCATTTGTAACTGCATTGGACTGTGGCCACTGCGCTGAACTATTCACACACTTGATGCTTTGGAGCTTGATCCCAACTCAGTGCTTTGAAAGTGTTTTCTGCTTCACCTTGCCCCCATTAACAGTGGTTGCTTCAATTCAGGGTGGTGCAGTGGAAGAATGGGCCAAAGTGGCTGAAGCATGTTCAAAGTGCTTCAATCTGAATCAGCTGTGATTGCTTCAATTTGGACTATTGTTCCAATGGTCTGCCAATTTAGATTTAAATAGAGCAGGAGATGAAGGTGTACTCCCTCTTCTGCCATGACTCCCCTGCAACTGGAGTAGCATATAGCATAAAGCCATCCAGGTTGTTGGCTGTCACCACATCCCGTGGCAGAGAATTCCACAAGTGGATTATGCATTGTGTGAAAAAGTACTTCTGTTTGTTGGTCCTAAATTTCCCGGTAATCAATTTCATGGGATGACCCCTCGTTCTAGTGTTATGTGAGAGGGAGAAGAATTTCTCTCTATCCACTCTCTCTGCAACATGCATGATTTTATAGACCTCTGTCATGTCTCCCCGCAGTCGTCTTTTTTTCTAAACTAAAAAGCCCCAGGTGTTGTAGCCTTGCCTCATAAGAAAGGTGCTCTAGGCCCCTGATCATCTTGGTTGCCCTGTTTTGCACCTTTTCCAGTTCTACAATGCCCTTCTTTAGCTGTAGTGACCAGAATTGTACGCAGTACTCCAGGTGTGGCCACACCATAGTTTTGTATAAGGGCATTATAATATTAGCCATTTTATTTTCAATCCCCTTCCTAATGATCCCTAGCATGGAATTGGCCTTTTTCACAGCTGCCACACATTGAGTCAACACATTCAACAAGCTGTCCACCACGACCCAAAGATCCCTGTCCTGGTCAGTCACCAACAGCTCAGATCCCATCAACGTATACTTGAAGTTGGGGTTGTTAATCCCAATGTGCATGCTCACTGGGGTCCCATTCTTGCCTAAAGGTGCAAATATGGACACCATAAATAAACAAACCTTACTCCTATGGGAATCCAGAGGTTAGGTTCCTACACAAAAAGGGGCTAAAGGTGGAGAGGAGGCAGAAATAAGAGCAATAAAATACTATACCTTGCTCTTCAGGTCTCCAGAATGCCACCCCCCACCCCCAATTCCTCTGATTTTCTGCAAAAATTCATGAGATTTTGTTTATTTTTTTTAAGGAGCCACCAGATGGCTCTGCACTGTAAAATGGCACCTGGAAATGACATCAGAAATCATTCCTGGGTCATTTCTGGCAACTCAAAACTGTGTATATGCTAATTTTAGCCTATTTTTTCTACCGCTAATAAAGAAACCGAGTCTCTAGGACCTGTCCACGGATACACAAAACCACAGTTGTTGAAACTGCGGATAATGAGGTTTACCTGTACTGTCCTATTTCTTTTTGTCCACCTCATCTGCACTACGAGGAAAATCTCCCATACAGAGCCATTTATAAGAATTACTGATATGTGTGTGTGAAGTGCTATTTATTTTGTGTGTTTTAAAAAATTATATCCTGCCCTGACAAAAAGTCAAGGCAGCTTACAACAAGCATTAAAAACCATAATAAACACATCCTAAAAATTAAACAATTGATTGGCATGATTGCAGTTTAATAGAAGCTTTTGCTTCTAATTCTGTTTCTTTTTGCCAAGAAAAAGCCAATGAAGTGTCAGTTATGAAGAATGGTCATAACCTGGTATACAGCCATTTTTACAAAATGTCACACAGTGCAAAATTGTTTTTGACTGGAAAAATCGTTGTGTGGAGGATTGCAAATGCCTGAAAAGCTCTTACTATTTTCAACAAGCATCAGAAAGTGGTTGAAATTTCCATAATCCATCCTGTAATTTGGGAGAATAGCATTCTTCATTTTGTCTCTACTCAGATTATACTTCTAAATTGTATGTTTATAATGTGGCTTAATTGTGACAAATGCTTTAACTGTTCCCTAGTGATAGCAGGCACCTTTTTCAGATGTGTCTGATTTTTTTTTTTATGTGTATTAGTGTTCATCATCTCCTTTTGTGCCATTTCTGTTAATCTGCTTGTTGGTTACTTGCCTGGTTGCTTTACTAAATTATAACTTAAAGCATCTGCATTCACTGTTCATGAATGAAGGCTCCAACATTATTAGCTAATCTGTTTCCAACTTATTCTTTTGGGGAAGAAACCTTGTTTGATGGTGAAAAACATCAAAGAAGAAAAACAAGAGGTGAATTTGGGGAAGCATTAACTACTACTTACTTTATGTTTTTTTCAATTCAGCTAATTCCGTTGTTCAGCGATGACTGTGGCCAATTCAATGTCAAAAGTCCCCTCAACACAGCTGCTATGATGTTCTTCCACAAGTGTGAAGTGAGTTATAAGTAACTGCATTGGCCATGTTGATTGCTGTCATGTTTCTAAGTTTCCTGAGGCTGGTGGCTGGACCGTTCTCTTCCTCTCTTTTGGTTTTACATTTCCAGCTTTCAGTAGCTTGTGAAAGCATATCTGAAAGCAATTTTTATATGGCAAAAGAGAGAGAAAGGAGCAATATGATTGTAATGTTTAGTTTAGTTAGCTGTTTGGAGGGAACAGACAAAGAATTTTATATCTCAATAGAAGCAAGAAAGTGCCATAATCTTCCATTTTGTCATTTCAGAATAGGAGAACCCTCTTATTCCTAGGGGGTGTGGCCAAGTCTTAATTCTCGAATGATATTTTTGTGGGGGCATAATTTGCTTTTGAAATTGAACTTTCTTTGGGGATACTTATCTTGTTAAATTTTAAAGACATATCAGCTTGACAAATTCAATATTTTACATCTGGGGAAGGAAGGAATTTTTAAAAGCTTAAGGTTGGAGCCTAAAGGATCCTTCCTTGACTCCTTTGTTTGAAGGAATGAATCTTTTCTCTGAAGGAAGAAAAGGATCTAGCCTAAAAGCCCAATGAAATATACTTCAGCAATATCAATCAGCTGTTTAGCACCAGCCCTAGCTTTGTTGTGGGTGTTTTCTCACAGCAGACTTTACTGCAAGCAGTTGCAGAGCGAGACTGGAGGTATCCTGTGTCCGGCCGCCATGGCCCCCTGGTCCCCCCCCCACGTCTGATGTCAGATGCAGAGGGTCATCTAGCCATGCCCCCGTGCCTGACGTCAGACGCGGAAGCATTAATGGAGATCAGCCTGTGCTGCATCGGGCAATGTGGGCCAGAGCGACTCTCCCTGCCTGTATAGGCGGGGAGAGCTGTTCTGGCCACACTGCCAATGCAGCACGGGCGGATCTCCCTCCCAAACAGGGCTGCTCTCCCTTAAGGCAGGGAGAGTTGCTCCATCCCATGCTGCCAATACAGCGTGGGCTGATTTCATTCCCAAATGGGGCTGCGTGTCCCCGTTTGGGAGTGAAAGAACACTCCCCGCATCTGATGTCACATGCTCGGGGTGTGTCAGGGCTGCAAGACGTGGCCCCTGATTGGCAGTGGCCCGGGTTCTTTGAAACCATTAGCCCTATGGTGGCTGAGCCCCTGACTGCAAGTTAAAGGTTGCCCCCCAAAACTGATGAAAAAAGTAGGTTTAAAAAAACACACAAAAAACCACCTGGATATAAATCTATTGGGCTACGCTCTAATGCACAATGAAAAACCCAAATCGTGTGTGAAGTGCTCCCCAATAGCTCTCAGGGACTTCGGGGTAAAACTGGACAATATGTGAACGCACACCTCCATTCTGGAGGAGATGCAAACTAAAAGCCCTGTGTGGAAAAACTCCATGGCTTCCTATTATCTTCTGATCACAATCCAAAGTGCTAACTTCAGTCTGTCAATATTTCCGGTTTGTTGTTGTTGTTTTTTGATCTCCGACTTTACATTTTGTTTTCATCCATGTCCCATGTAACCCTGAAGCACTCTTTTAAACTGTAATTCTCCACTCCAACAGGTCCTGAAAAATGGACATAGAACTCCCACACTCATGTCACCATGAATGACAGGGCCCATTTATTTATTTATTTATTTACATTATGTCCTGCCTTTCTTCCATCAACGAGAACAAAGAGGCATGCGCAGATTGCAGGGCGTTTCATCTAGGCACTGACCATCCGCAGAGACCTGCTTAGCTTCAGAAAGGTTGAACAAGTGAAGCTGCCTTATACAGAGTTTGAGTCAGTCCATCTAGGGACTGGCAACTGCTCTCCTGGATTCTATAGGGTCTCCAGGGTGTTTCCTAACGAAGCCTGGAAATGCGAAAGGTTGGTCCCGGGATATTCTGTATTCAAAGCCTGTGCTCTTGCATTCTTACGACCCACTCCGAACCTGATGCACTCAGGCCGCACCACGTACCTTGTTCAAATCATGCCCTGTGCCATCTATTGCAATACAGCATGTCTATGTGTCAAATGTGCATTTGTACACATGCATGCATATGTATATTAGCCAGTGGCCAATGCATGTTTGCTGACAAGTATATCTGGGGCAGGCCTATGTTGAACTTGACTTCAGAATTCTAGAGCACTGAGCCGCAAAGACTGACATTATACAAAGAAGGATTTTTTATTTTATTTTTTGCATATACTTCAGTATTCGTAATCCGAGAGAAAAGAGATAATGTCTTCCAGATGACAACTTTCTGCATGGGAGTCTGAAGCCTTAAGCAAGAGAAAAAATTCATTAACATTCAGATTACATGTCATTTTGATTCACACTCTCTAAGGAAGCTAATTTGGACTGCAGCCAGCCTTACAGTGTGATGACAACACAACATGTTCCCCCACTTCTCTTTCATTGCTGATGATTCCGTGAATGGCAGCATGGTCTCTGAGCTCAGCATGACACTTCACCCACCAATGTCAGAGTTGCTGTGTTCTTAGCTGCAGTTTCCCCCTCATGCAGCTGGCCTTGTACCACCTCCTGACTATGTGCATATACACTGAAACACATCAAATATACATTTCGGTTTATCTAGTGCTTGCTTTATTGCGCCCTGTGTATTGTAGTGAGTCAAACGGTTTATTTCTAGCCACTCTACCTATTACAGTCTCTGGAAGATTCTAGCAACTGCTAGAAAAAGAGCTGCACAATAAAACTCAGAAAGTCATGTGATACAGATTCCTTTATACTCAGTTCCTGAAATGGCATCCCCTGACTCCTGGAATAGCCATTCTCCAGGAAAGGGTCTTGCTGTTGATTTAGTAATTACTAGGGCTAGATCAGTCTACACAACATCCTGCCTAGCTGACATAATAAATAGCCATATATGTTGAAGAAAGGGAAAGAGTGAGTCCCTCTGTATGTATAGGGATTCCATCAACACAAGGTCCTCTGTGTGGTGTGCATTGCTGTGAGGATTAGTGATGGCAGGCATTGGGTTTTGGAGTGGAAGGGCTGGACACTCAGAAAGGCAAACTCGGTGTTTCACTGGTTCACTGCCACTATCAATCAGTTACAAATTGGGATCAGATTCCTTTGAGCTTTGGGCACAGTTTCTAATGGCATTGCCCTCTCCACTGCTTTTAGACACCTCTCTCCCCTCCCTGTGGCTGTTCAGTAGGTAGCAGTACTTGGCAGGGAAGAATGACAACATGACCCATCAGTGAGTCACTATACAAGGCACTATTGCATTTCAGTGGCAACCCATAGCTTGTGAACAATTTATTTTATAGTTGTTAATAAGAAAGTATTGTTTTTCATACAAAAAGAGGAAATCTTTTTAGCTTATACTGAGACAATGTGGGTAGATGATACTGACAATTTTGAATGGGCGATTCTAACAGACCAAGCAGAAATATCAGATTGTTTGTATACCTTCCAAGTAAATGTTTGTTGCTCTTGATGAATCTGGCTTTCCACCTTGATTCTTTGTGCACTATTAATATTTAGGACTTGGTTTAATTTTGCTGATTCTCTCATGTTCTTTTTGATGTAAATGTACATAAGCCTTTTTCTGTGTGAACAAGATTTTTAGCATAATAAAAGCACTAGGGTGAATCCGTGGTTACTGGCACAGAGCAGAAAATTCATCCATTTTATATCAGAATTTAATTTTAAAGTCTGGATTACTTAAAATGCATTTATTACATCTGACCTACTTTTTAAATCTTTAATATTCCAATTTTTTTCTTCGCAACATGGTGCTTCAAGATATGTCCGCTCCAGCCAGCTTCTAACTAGTAATGTTGCATGTGTATGATGGGGTGCGGTGGGGGGAAGGGGAAAAAAGTTGTTTTACAATAGCAGGCCAAATGAGAAAGACCAAGCACTCTTGAAATGTCATTGCAGTATTGACAGGCATTCATATTTTGGCTACAAAACAGTTTCTGACTGTTCAGGATAATTTCAAGTGGGAACTTTTAAGGACTTAATGAATGTAAATTTCCCCGGTTAAATGAATTTTTAAAAAGAAACAGTTCATTCTACACTGAGAGCTTTTAGTTGCTAACAGAGTTGGGCCAGAGCTCCTGCTTCACTTTTAACTTTCCTTCTCTGCCTGCCTGTTGACTGTGATGAGGATTTTCTTTGGTCTGTACATTCATTCTAGCCATTACTTGGTTGACAACTACAGGATTGTAATATTTTGGGCTGGAATGAACAATGCATTAGGGATGTGCCTGAAGACTCTTCGGCACCAGCGGGGGTAGCACTTTAAGGGTGGGGGAGAGTGTACTCACCCCCCCGCCACGTTTCCCCTGCCGGCGCTCTTCAAAGTCCAAGCCCCTTGGGGTGGCAGTGTTCCTCCCTGCCGCCCTGTTCCCCCCGTCGGCTGGAAGTGGCTGAAAGTTGTGAGCGCGCGTGCAGGGGCATAACAAGGTTGGAGGGGGCCCAGAGACAAGATTTTAAAATGGGGCCCCCCACCTGCCATCACCGCCTACCACAAAGCGGGGACTGGGCAGACAGGTGGCACAAAGAGGGGAGCGGGCGGGCGGCACAAAGCGGGGACTGGGCGGGCGGGTGGCACAAAGCGGGGACTGGGCGGACAGGCGGCACAAAGCGGGGAGCGGGCGGGCAGCACAAAGCGGGGACTGGGCGGGCAGGTGGGCAGCACAAAGCGGGGACCAGGCGGGTGGGCAAAGCACGGGCCAGGAGGAGGAAAGCCGGCCCGGCCAGGAACCGCGGCCATGGAGAGGCAGCCATGCGGACGGGCGGGCGGGGAGAAGCGAGGACTCGGGGACCATGCGGGCGGGGGAGGAAAGCAAGGACCATGTGGGTGGCCAGGGAGGGGAAAGGAGAACGGGGAACCATGCGGGCAGGGAGGGGGAAGGAGAGTGGGGGACCTCCACTTCCAGCTGCAACCTCCTCTTCCTTTCTCGGCAGCACGCGCTAGGCAGCAGCAGCAGCTGAGCATGCGTGTTTCTCTGCACCAGCAGCAGCCAATGGGTGGGGAAAGAGGAGGAGCCCCGTCGGCCACAGAAGTAGGCAAAAGGGTGGAGGGTGGGCGGAGGCAGCAGCAGGCAGGAAATACGGCGCTCCGGAACAAAGGTGGAATTTTTAAAAAACATTTTTTTAAAAAATACACTGAATCGAGGAAGCTGGGGCCAGCGCTGGGTGGGAGAGGCACGTGACATGTCTCTCGGGTGCCCCCTAAGCTGTGGGGCCCCCAGACAACTGTCTCCCCTTGCCCGATCATCGTTACGCGCCTGCGCGCGTGTGCCCGTCGTTTCCATGGTCCAGATGAAATTGCGAACTTAGCATGCAGTATGGTCCTATGTGAATTGGATTATAAGTCCTGTTTGAACATCCACACCTTCATGGATGTTTGGGGAACATGAGAGGAGGAGAAAGCAAGCTGGGTGTGGGCAGAGAACATGCACATTTGCTCCCCATCACATGTCTGGAATGGATCAATGGATAGGCATTGTCCAGTCTGGCCCTTTTGTAGAAGTTATGGAATCAGGTACATAAAATTACAAAATAAATTTGTATTCTGTACAAATGTAGGGATGTGTGAAATTTTGCCAGTCTTTTTGAAATGTTTTGTCCTTTCTCAAAATTAAGTTGAGGTTTTGTCCAAATATAAACTTTCATAGTATCTTCAAATTTTGCTTAAGGCAATATTATTGTTACCAGAACTGCCCTGGAGTGCTGGCTAGACACTAGGGTTGTGCATGAATCAATGTTTTTTGTTTTGATTTGTACCCAAATTGAAACACCCCCAATTTGTTCTGGGTCCAAATCTGACCCCCTCCGAATCACCCCAGATTCAATTCGTACCCGGATTTTCTGAATCCAAAAGCTACCACCCAAATTTCAAAGAAATTGGGCAAAGGGGTGATTTTTAAATGATTTTTAAATTTTATGTGTTTTTAAGCTTATTTCCATAGGGAATAATGGGGATTTCAGCAACCTTATAGCTCCATATGGGGGGCACCGGGGTAGCCCAGAGTGAGATTTGGTGGGTGATAATGCCCAATGGGTGCAAGGAAGCTACCACCCAAATTTTGAAACAACAACAACAATAATAATAAAATTAATTTCAAAGGAATTTGGCGAAGGGCTGATTTTTAAAAGATTTTTGAAGTTTACGCTTCTTTAAACTTTCCCCCATAGGGAATAATGGGGATTTCAGCCGCCCCATAACTCCACTTGGTGGGCATTGGGGTGGCTCATAGCGAGTGGTGGTGTAGTGCACATAGGGTGCCAACCACCCTCATACCCACAAGCCCATGAGATACTGTTTTTTGTTGTTTCTGAGGTGTTCTGAGAGTAGATTATCTGGTAGCAAATGAGAGTGGATTCATTTTGATGCAGTTGGGGGTGGGGGTAAATGGGCATAGGGAATAGGCTAGAGTCTGTACCTTCCTGCCCACTCAGAGCCTGTAGGCTGCTGGGCAGAGAATATTCATACTGACATATTATGGGCACAGAGGGCTGGAGGACAGGCTTCTGGTTTGTTTGTTTTTAATGCCAAAATATATATATTTGGAATAGGAAAAAAGACAGAATTGTTTTTTAAAACCACGAAGCTATGCTACCCTTCTAACCACCTACTAGTACGGGGATTCCTCCACAGACAAAACCCCTATTTAAACTCCTAAACTAAACAACACACAACTTTTAATATGATTGCAAGGCAGGCTGGCAAGGCAGAACAATAGACAGCAAGGCAAAGCAAAGCAAAGCAAAGTTCTCTCTCTCTCTCTCTCTTGCTCGCTCTCTTCTCCCACGAGGCAGAAAGGCAGAATGGTGGCTGCTGCCTCTTTAAATCTCTTTGAAAATCCCTTCTTGAACTCCCCCCATCCTTGCCCCTTCTTCGACCTTCCCCTGTCCAATGTGGGGTCATTTAGCACTTTCAAGGGCCAACAGAGCCAATCTGGAATAAGGAGACAATTGTCAACTGATCTATCCATGCTTTCGTTTATCAATCTGAAGCCTGGAAGGGTGGGAATTTCAAATCAACTTCAAACACAAAATGGAGACTACACACAGAGATCACCACAAAATGGAGGTCCGAAACAACAAAACATTTGGCTCTGAAATTTGGGCGATTTGTTTTGGAGCCGAACCTTTCAGGCAGGGGTGTAGCAAGGTTGGAGTGGGCCCAGAGACAACATTTTAAAATGGGCCCCCCTCACTGAAGCTCAGCTCATGAAGTAAAGAAATCTTAAATGAGGCTGAATAGTGGTAACAAAAAGCATAATAAAATTATATATATATATATATATATATATATATATATATATATATATATATATATATATATATACACACATACACACACACACACACACACACACACACACCCATCCCTATGTGCCACAATAGAACATCATCCTAAATTTTTTTTTTTAAGGTTTTTTAAATTGTGGATGATGAAAGTCATTTAATGGTACTAGAGAAAGACATGCTGTTCTGGTAGCTCCAGGTCTTAACACCCACATCAATTTTGGAGGATGAATACAACTGAAGGAAGCCCGGGCGGGTGTGCAGCTGGGGGAGTCAGTCATGTGACTTGCCTCTCCCCCTCCCCAGGCAGTGGTCCCCCAGACAACTGTCTCCTCTTGCCCTATTATAGTTACTCCCCTGCTTTCGGGACTTGAGGAGGGGCAATTTGTTTTGTGCACAAATCGCCCCAAACAGGCAGATTCGGGTACAGATCGTTCTGTACCCGAAACATTTTGCACATGCCTACTAGACACTCCAACTAAGCTTAAAGTGGGAAAATTAGCTTGGTTTGGGAAGAAGTTTGGTATTCATTTAATCAAGTCTTGGTGTGTAGGAAAATATGAGGAGGCAGAATTACAGTTTAAAGCTTTATTATGTTACCAGCCACGGTTATTCTACCCAGCTCCCGCAAGCTTCCTTGCTGCCTCCTATTAAGATCTTCAGGGGAGGTTCATCTGAGGGTGCTGCCAGTTCGTCTGTTGACGACTCAAAGGCGAGCCTTCTCTGTAGCAGCCCCAGAGCTGCGGAACACACTTTCTGCTGAGATTAGACCTACTCCATCCCTGTTGGCTTTTAGGAGACGACTAAAGATGCATCTCTTCAGCCAAGCTTTTTAGCTATTTGGTAGTTTTATGGATATTTTAATTTGATCTTTTTATATGTTTTAATTGTTAAAATTTCTGTTTGTTTTTATTGCTGTAAACTGCCCAGAGACTTCAGTAGTGGGCAGTATACTAATATGTTAAATAAACAAGTATGATTTTATTTTGCGCAAACAAATTCTTCCACATATATAATAGATTAGTAATCCTTTCAACAGGCCTGTATGGTAGGTCAGAATGCTCTTCTCCCACTGAGGGAGAATGTCCCTACACAGAGAACGACACTGAACTTCCAGGCCAAAATCTGTGACTGCCAGGGTAGGCTGAAGACCTGGCACATGTGTGTTAGGGATGTGCATGCAATGCATTTTGCATTCTGTTTCAAGTTCAAAATAAAATGCAAATGGCTGAAAATTTTTGTCAAAACAGCGGCTGACCCTAGCTGTTTTGACAGAACAAACGCGACACGTTTTGGGTGTTTTGGCCATAGGGAACAATGGGGAAACACGAAACACCCCATTGTTCCCCATGGGTAGCTCCTAGGTACACCAAAGTGGGTTGTGTGGTAGGGCATGATGGATGCTACCTACCACCCAACCCACAAAAGAAATGGGCAAGCGGGAAATTTTAAACAAATTTTGAACCTTTTCCTAAAACCCCCACAGCCATCAGTGTCCATTTGTCATCACAACACTATTCTCACAAGCAAAACAAACTACAACTCAAGGCAGGCAGGCACCCAAGTTCTGCCTTTGTCAATCTGAGATCCAGCAAAACCAGACAGTTATAGCAGCAACAGCACAGCATATTGTACTCAGTGCTGAGGGGGAAAAACCCACAAAACCAAAACTTCCTACCTCCTCTCTCTTCATCTACTCTCTTCTCCTCTTCTTCAAGAGAGGCACACTATAAGGGCTCTCTCTGCCTCTTAGTCCCTTTGAATACCTTTTGAAATTCCTTTGTGTGTGTGTTTGTGTGTTCCCATATCCCTGCTCCCATCCAAGAGGGGGGCACAGCTGCCCATGACAACACTTGATTTCTATGATTGGTAGCCAATGCCAGAAAATCAATCAGCAAGGGGAAAACAGGCCTCCAAAATGGCACTTGAAATGTCAAAACGTTTCAATCAAAATGGGGTTGTTCTGCTCCAAGCTTGGAACAGGCCTTTTATTTGAAGGGTTCTGTTTCAAGCTCAAAATGGCCCATTTTGAGTCAAAACATTTCGATGTCAAAAAATTCTGCACATGGTGTGTGTGTGATAAATTGCATGCTGGGTACACCCAAATACCATATATCTTTGAGCTCAGATATCATTCTAGCAATGACATAATAGTGAGTGAAACCAACAGATGGGGGCAGAATGAGATAACAGTAATTTAAGCATGTTTTCCCTAGGCTTTCTCACTAGCAAGACAGGTAATCTCAGTGGATAAAGTTTAGTCCTAATTAGAGTAATGTCAGTGGAACAGTTATTGTCACAATCAGGGGCACCAGCAGACAGGTGGTGGGTAAGAACATGTTATAAAGGATGTGCTTCATATAATAAAGTCCCCAGAGCATATGAGGATCTTGGTGTTCTTTCAAAAATTGCCCTTTTCACTGACAATCAGGTCCCAAACCTATATCTATTTTTTAAAGCCAGTATGCAAAATACCTTTTATACACATGGGCTATTACGTACATCTCTGTCCTTTGATGCTGAGAGAATGTCAGATATATTTTACTTCATTTTCAGGCTATTTTGTCCCCTGCTGTACAGATTTGATACGAAGAATATGGAGGGAACAGCTCAAAAGCTCCAGTCCATAAACTGTAAGACTGAAGAGAGGTATGCACAACAATGGGGGGGATGGACACTTAGCCACATTCCTATTGCAAGTTTTACGAGATTTCCTTTCTCATATACAGAGATTTCCATATCTTTATATACACTGTACAACATAGTGCAGTGCCCTCACCTGGCAGAGAGGGTAAGTCAAGAGCCACAACAATCCAGGCAGGATCCATACACAGCCTGTAGCTATCAGGACCATTTCTGCACTAGGTGAACCTGTAGTAAATTTGGATTTGGCGTGGTATCACTTGTTACCATACTATAATTCACCCTATGGCTTTGGTAATTGTTCATAATGTAGTCCTGCCTCGTCCCCCACCACCGTGGGAGCAAATTTCAAAATCAGTAAATCAAAAGGGACATCAGCTTGCTTTTCAGTGGACACCAAGAATGTGAATCACAAATCCTAAAAGAAGATTTTAGTTTAACATGATACAGTACAGTCTTTCTGTCTGCTGGCCTGCTCTAGAACAGATTGGAGTCTTTTTAAAGCCTCTTTGGGGCACAGAGCACAGAGTTAATCAGACAAGAGGAAGTTAGTTCAACAAAACAAGAGAGATAGTTTGGATTTGGAATTGATGGCTAGCCAAGGGTGGTGGACTAAGGTTTAGGCAACTGATTCAAGAAGAATCTCAAATCTAATGGGTAAAGCCAAAAGTGGTTTCGTTATTCCAGGACTGCTCAACTTCGGCCCTCCTGCAGAAGTTGGCCTACAACTCGCATAATCCCTGGCTATTGGCCACCGTGTCTAGGGATTATGGGAGTTGTAGTCCAAAAAAAGCTGGGGGGCCTAAGTTGAGCAGGCCTGCATTATCCAGTGCCAGCATGAGTAATGATCCATTTTCAAGATGAACAATTTTCAGAGAAAAATGATGATGTGGCTGTTTCATTTTGTTGTCTTCCAGATGATCCTAGATTCTTAAGGTGTGCAGGCGGAACAGGTCCACCCAGTTAGTGCATGGACAATTGCTGAGCTGCCTTAAGATCATCCATGTTCCAAGTTCTCTTTCTGACATGGTGAGAATGCTTGGGAAAACAGTGGACAAGATATATTTGAAGGTGCGAAAGAGGGATTCTTGACACTATCCCAGATAAGTCAAAAGATACTCACATTGTCCAGTATAACATAACATAGTAGCATTCCTTAGTGGCACATACTCATGGTTACTGATTCTGGCCATTAGAAGTATCTGTGCATAGTAAGCCTATAAGTCCACTCTATCACATAAGCTGTTCATAATGGTCAGAAAAAATGCCAGTTTTCCTTCTACATATTTGCTGTTTTAGAGCTGCTCTTTGATGAAATAAGCTTCACTGATACCAATACATCTCTGCACATTGCAAACACTGTATTTTGTTTGTATAAATACCTGGCAGGCTTTTTTGGGTTCACAGGCTTTCAGTTAAAGCTGGCACCAAAAGCAGAGTTTCTCAAGGATACAGAGCAGAGACATCATCGAGTGGAAATATAAACTGCAGATTGTTTAAAGATGAGGTTGTGTTTTCTTAAGCAGTGGGCCACACCACTGGACCCCAGCTCTGGTGAAAGTTGTGAATTTTAGCTGCTTGAGCATGTATAGCTTTGGAGGGGGGAAATGTATATTGGAATTATTTTGAAGCTGCTTTTAAAAAATGTGGTACATGAGGACTTCATCAGCTTGGCATATCCAAGGAAAAAACCCGGTTAAAAGGATTATGGAGCAAAAGCCAATTCTGACTTGGTATGCTTGGCTTGTCGAGGGTGCTCTGTCAATAGTAAAATAGTTCTAGTTTGTTGTAAGTATTGCTAATTTTCTTATAGGATATCATCGGATGTTTCAGTCATATTGTTTTATCATGCATTCACTTTGGTCAGCTGCCTTGGACATTCTGATGAGGGGGGAAAGCATGATAAAAACTATAAAAATGAATGAATGAAATAAATGTCTGTCAGAATGCACTTTCCTGCTGTATATTCTTCTGTCAGCAGCAGGTGTTTGCCAGATCCTCACTATTAAAAGTGGCATCTAATTTTACATAAAAGTCATATTTATTTGCATACATTTACTTACTTACTGATATCCATTTTACCTTATACACAAAGTTCCTGGGTAGTCTCCCATCCAGCAACTGACCAGACCTTGGCCTGTTTAACTTCAGCAAGTTTCCTGCATCATGTCCCTTCAATCATACTTTGAGGTTGTTCTCATGATCAGCACTTCCAGGGTAGGATACAGTAAACACACCTCTACAAGCTTGTGTGAAGCCACAGGACTGCTGCCTACCCTGCTGCCCCAGACCAGGGCTACCCGACTTCAATACCTTGGTCTTTAATAAGGTAAGATGGGGAAACCCCATCCTACCTCACATGATCGGACTGTTCTCAGCAGCTCCCTGCAGTGGGGCATGATCTCCACTAGGGAGGGCTGTATTTAGAGTGACCAGGAAGCCAGGAGCTGCTGCACTGTTGACATAAGCAGCCTCTCTGCTGCCTGCATGATGTATTGTGGGATACTGGAGGACTTCCTCCTCCAGAGCCCTGCTCCGGACATCGCCACTGTGCCACTCACATGGGAGCATGAGTGGCAGTGGCAGGAGCAGGTTCAGATCATCTGGGTGCAGTAAGGTAGGATCCTGCATTTCCCCCAGCTGACATGAATTTGGTTATGTACATGACCTTTATGTGTTAATCAAAGGCTAATATCCTTTTCCCTATACATTTTCCCCAGAAAGCAAAATATACCAGACAGCATCCAGACTAATGCTGCCCTTTCACATTACAATGTTTCAGACACACGGCAATTGTTGCTGATCCCCCTTTCATTTGCTGCCACCAATGAATGTCCCTAAGGTCCCTCAGCCCTCGGAGACATATTTTCAGGGACGGGGATTGGAAGCAGCAAAGAGAAAGGGGGATCAGCAAAAATTATTGCACACACACATGAAATGTTCTAACATTAGGGCATCATTAACTTGGATGCTGCCCACCATTTTAAATTTGCAATTGTCTTTATAAACTACCTTGAATGTGAAGTGTTTTGCTATTACTCTAATTTCATAAGAACATTCACGTTTGTGGAAAGGATATGAAAACACTTGTTTTCATATCCTTTAAAAAAAAAAAAAAAAAAAAGATGGAACCTTTCCCCGCTATATTTTGAACTGAAGTTGATTCTTCATGTGTAGGGAAAAGCAATTACATACTTTGAACTGCTGACATGTAAGATGACTTCCCCCAGCAAAGGTCCTTTTCCCATTACCAGAGCTGCAGGGATGCATGACCCTTCTTCACAAGGCAGGAAGGATTCAGCTTTGACTTGCATGTGATTGATTCAGTTTGTAGTGTGTGGTTGCTTTGGTATGTCAAAATGGTTTGAAGGCATTTTTATTGTGCAAAATTCCCACTGGACATGTTCTGAAAATGCGTTAGCTCATTCTGATGAATAAGCTTGATACACAGTCTTTACGGTATAGGAGATGATGAGATGCCCCTTCTGCTTGGATGGAGAGATTATTGTAAAGAGTTACTGATCAACATCCAGTTCTACTAGAGGACTACTTTCAGGAAAGGTTGAGCAGCAGCATTTGCCCAGAGCCCTGCCCACCACAGAGTGCACTACTAAAAACTCTGTTTAGTAGTATTGTTGCTCTCTCTAAGAACATAAGAACGGTCCTGCTGGATCAGGCCCATGGCCTATCTAGTCCAGCATCCTGTTCCACACAGTGGTCCACCAGATGCTTCTGGGAAGCACATAGGCAAGAAATGAAGGTGCACCCTCTCTCCTGCTGTTGCTACCCCTGCAGCTGATATTCAGAGGCATTGTTACTGTATATCTGTCCTCCATAAATTTATCTAAGCCCATCCAGGCTGGTGGCTGTCACCACATTCCCATGGCAGAGAATTCCATAGGTTAATTATGCGATGTGTGAAAAAATGCTTCCTTTGTCCTAAATTTACTGGCAATCAGTTTCATGGGAATGACACCTGGTTCTAGTGTTATAAGAGAGGGATAAAAATTGTTCTCTATCAACTTTCTCCATACCATGCATAATTTTATAGACCTCTATCATGTTTCCCCTTAGTTATCTTTTTTCTAAGCTAAAAAGCCCCAGGTGATGTTGCCTTGCCGAGTAATGGAGGTTCTCTAGGCCCCTGATCATCTTGGTTGCCCTCTTCTGCACCTTTTCCAGCTCTATGTCCTTTTTGAGATATGGTGACCAGAACTGTATATAGTAGTCCAAATGTGGCCGTACCATTTTAGTAAGCGCTACTCCTTCCTGTTTCAGGCCTCTGTGCAGACATGGAGGCCATTTTTGGGACCTCCGTGCATGAGCATGGGCCATTTGCATGACCACGATCCACAAAATGCATTGTCATGCAAATGGCCCATCTGCATGTGCACCGAAATATTACCTATACACCTGCACAGAGAACTGAAATGGGCTGGAGTACACCTTAATCGGGCTGCTGCCAGCCCAGGAGACTCAAGAAGAGGCTGATCATTTTCCATGGTTTGGCCCGAATTTGAACCACACCGCAGGCTCACAAACTGGTTCAGTTGAACTGACCGGTTGGCTGGTCAGTTCAATGAAACAACTTAAACTGGTTTGAAATGGTTCACCCATAGAGAATAATGCGGGACTCAAACCATCCTATTGTTCCCCATGGGTAGCTCCTAGGGACACCAAAGCCAGTTGGGTGGGAGGACATAATGGGTGCTACCTACCACCCAACCCACAAAACAATCAGGTGATTTTTAATGAATTTTTGTATTTTATATGCGTCAATAGCTCACCAATCCGACATCTTTCGGTGTCTTCAGCAGGAGTCTAACCAGGAGCTCCAGGCAATCAGGCTGAACACACACTGGCACTTAACAGCTGTGGGGAGGGCAAATGCAGGCCAGCAGTTGGGCCAACCACTCACCAAAAAAATCAGAAAAGAACAGAAAAAGCTGCAGGGTGGGAGTGGACCACCACCAGCAGCAGCAGCAGAAGAAGAAAAACCACAGCAACCAACTAAAGTCATTGGAGTGCTGGTAACTTTAGGAAAACAAAAAGCAGTTGGCTCTCTCTCTCTCTCTCTCCCCCCCCCCCCCACTAGCAGGCCAGTGAGTGATTCAGCATGATTCAGTAGCAGCTCCCTGTGATTCAGCACAGCACAGCAGCTTCTTCCTCTTCCTTCCAGAGGCAGAATGAAGCCAGGCATGGCAGTGTCTGCCTGGGCTTTAAATACAGTTTGAAATCACCCTCCGCTTTTGCTCCCCTCCCTCATACCTCTCCCCCCAGCCAGTGGAGGCAGAGTTGCCCTGAGCACACATGATTTTGAATAATAACAAGCCAACCATGAAGAGAAGAGATTGTAAGCAGAAAACCAATCAGCAACAGCCCTCCAAAATGACACCCAGGGCCGCCACAACCACTCAAATAGTCAAACTGGTTAGCTTAGAACCGGGTTTGATTCGGCTCTATCTTGGACTGGCCCCCTTTCCTGAAGGCCAGTCGGGTTCACAGTCGAACCGCTCGAACCAGCCAAGTTTGCAGTGGACCGGTTCACCATCAAACCGTTCTGCATTTCTCTGCTTAAATGACTTATCCCATTGAAATCATTGGGACTTTGAACAGCTTAACTTTGACTGAATGCAATATTCATAGTTGTGGCCATGGTAACAAAATTTAGAGCAGTCTAGCAACTGTTGTTTGAGGTGTATGTATGTGTTTCTCTGTATGTGTGTCCGTGTGTGTGTGTGTGTGTGTGTGTGTGAGAGAGAGAGAGAGAGAGAGAGAGAGAGACTGTATAATTTATCTGGGCTTCTTAAGAAACCACTTCAAAATTACTTCTTAGCCTTTATTTGGCACTGAGCAAGTGGTACATATGATTCGGAGGGCAATGCCAAGGCTTCTCCTCACAACATGCCAAGTTCTGGCTTGGTTGGGGTCTCCCCTGCACCACTAGGAGAAAGCCCCAGCAACCTTTCAAAGAGAACTGCTGCAACAGTTGTACTTCATAGAAGTCCAGCTGGGATGTAGTTACCTAAGCCCCAGACAGTGAATAAAAGATGACACTCGGCGATATATTATTTTGTGAGGTCAAGTATCAGGAACATGGTAAGCAGAGAGATGACAGGAAAGCTATCAGTCAGGATGGGCAAGTGAACTGCAATAGCAGAGTAATCAAAGCACTGAAGAGCCCTTGTACATCTGTGCCACAGCCGCCCAGGCAGCGCTTGTATAGAGCACTCCATACAATCCAGGGGTAGCGGTGGGGATGAGTTTGAATTGGCGATAATGGTGTGATTTTTGCTAACTCTTTACATTCAATCATAATAGCACACCATTGTATAATTCCTTTCAAGTGTTCCAAGTGCTTCCTACTCATACTTCATTGTCAGTTCTGCTGGTTCACGAGTGTCTGGCTGGCTGGAACAATTGCATACACAAGCGGTCCCGTCATGTAACTGTGATAACTCTTTCCCAAGGAAAACTGGAACTTGCGGTTTTTCTTTTTGCAGAAGAGGATCATAATCTTGGATGAGCTGCCAGCTATGACGTGACGTGCTGCGCCTGCAACTAGGCCACATGCACGGGCTGTGTTTTGCACAAGTCCGCTTCTGGTACATCTCCTGGAGGGACTCTCAGTCATTCTTATAACAGCCCTGTAAAGCACACCCATGTTATTGCTCCCATGTGGCAGATGTGGGGGCCAGGGAAAATGGACTGAGCCTGAGAACTGGTGGTTTCCCTAAAGCCACCTAGTTAGTTCATAGCTGAGGTGAGATTGAGGCTGCAGTCACCCCAGTTCTCTCTTAGCCCCGAATCTGAATCAGTGTTGCCTGTGGGCTCCTGCCCAGAGGCATCTGGTGGGCTACTGTGTGAAACAGGATGCTGGACTAGATGGGCCTTGGGCCTGATCCAGGAGGGCTGTGTTGGAATGACACTACAGAATTGGGTTAACATTCAAGATGGAACCTTCAGCTTTAGAGCAGTGCTCTCCATTATTTTTCAAGCAGGAGTCACTTTGGCAAAAGAAACGCTTTCAATGTGAGGGCCATGCCACACTGTGCTGCTGACCTCAGCACTGTAATGCACTTTCCCCAGTGCTGGGAGGGCCCATTAAGAGAGGCAGAGCCCTCTCTTAAGAGCCCTAGGGAGAAAGTGCTGGGAAAGGCTACACTTTCCAGCACTCTGTGCACGCCTTCCAAGATTGTGTTTGGGGCACAAGAGGGCTCTGTTTCCCTTAAAGGAGCTCCACCAGCTTTGGGCAAGGCACAGCACTGCATGGTGGGAGTGGTCACCTCCGCAAGGTGCTGGGAGACTGTGCAGAATATCCAGCTTTGGCTGAAGATTCGCACAGGAGCCACACTTAGGGCTGATGCCAGCCGTCACAGGCTCTTGGGCCTTACAGTTAAGAACAGGCTCTAGAGCAGTGATTCTCAAACCTGGGTCCTCAGGTGTTATTGGACTTCAACTCCCATAATCCCCAACCAAAGGCCACTGAGGCTGGGGATTATGGGAGTTGAAGTCCAATAACACCTGAGGACCCAAGTTTGAGAATCCCTGCTCTAGAGCATAATGCTCTTGCATAGCTAAGCTGATATATCTAATGGTAAGAAACTACAGGCCCAAGAGCTTGACTCAGTGGTGAAAGAAACTGAAGTGTCCTTTTTCTGGAGAAACCTTACACTTGCTTTTTATCTGAATCAATATGCTTATGTGTATTGCTCAATGAATGATATTAAAGCTTATTTAGAGCAAGTTCTTTTGAAACATGGGGCTGCTGCTTCATGTTTTTAAACAGAGGAACTGATTCCTGGGTACAAAATGCACAAAAAACAGTACAGAGAAAGGATGCAAGCATGTATGGAAAGTGAGACCTCTTGCAAGGGAAATATATACACAAAACAGCTTAATGTTGGGCAGAAGGTATACATGTGTATTTCGTGCTTGGGAATCTCTTCTTAATTACAAGCAGTAATACATTAAGGTTGCAGTCTTCTTAAACTTTCTTCCTAGGGAATCAACCCAGTTGAACACAATGGGATTTACTTCTGAGGAAACATGCATAAGATTGCTCTGCAAGTAGCCCTTGCATTCTGTTATTTCTGTGCTATTCAATGAGCCGATTCAGAAAGTGACCATTTCAAAAACCTAAGAGGGACCTTGAAAAAAACAGCATTTACATTAGCTGTCTTCAGCATTTTCAGACCCAGTCTGCAACATGGGAACCATTTTATATTTTTTATAGTATACAATCATCTGTCCCTTTCTCTCTCCCTTTCCTTCTCCCACAACCGTTTCTTCCTTTCATCTGGTCTCTGTCTTTGGGTAGCTTAACAAATTACATTTATTAGGTGTACATATAAGATGGTTTTTAAAAAGGAAATGTGATAACAACAAACACATGTATGCAAACATGAATCCCATGCAGGTACACTTTCAGGACAGCTGGGATTCCTGCAGCTCTCTTGCCAAGTGTATGCTTGGCAGAAAACCAGTGTTTGCCATTGTGTTGTGTTGTGTTATGTTTTGTGATTCTGCCCCTTATCCTTCTCCCCATCTTTCTCTTCTTCCTTAAAAACTCCCAAACCATCAATAGAAAAATGATTAGTGGTGCTAATGTAGACCCTCTTAGGTTGAGACATGATCCACCGTTAGGAAGTCCAATCTTTTATCTTGTTCTTAAGAGAATATAGAATTGCTATTAGGTTATTTTTTCTAGTCATGAATAAATCATGCTCTGCAACTTTCCCTGTTTTCCCAGTGTAGGTACTGTAGTGCTTTGTGCCTACTTTCAACATAATACTGGAACACGGCCTCCAAATGTACCAATTCACCCAAGAAAATCCCATGTTTTCTGTTCTTCAACAAGGCTCTTATTGTAACTGCTGTTGTTAATATTCACTAAACAAATAAAGTCTGGAAGCACTAACACTTCAGAGAGAATTTTCAACACTGAATAGCACAGATTTGTGTTAATTAGAGGTATGTATATAAGTTTGGTAGAGGAGGGCTCAGGAAGATCTCTTAACTCATTTATGAAGTGATAGTTTCGTCATGCATGAGCTTTCTTCTCATTAATTTCTTCCACTCTGGGGAGTTGAAAAAGCTGTTTCATCATGAGTCATTATGTGATGAGTACATTACATACCCAAGCTATCAAGTGACAACTGCCATCATCATGTTAACACATCTGTATCCTTTCTAGGTCATAGGAAAATGTATACTTTGGAGTAGCTTGTTCTCACGGCTTGCTCTGTACACCATTTGTTATCATAGTGTAAAATATGCATTTAATTTCATTTGTAAAATGTTGGAGAGAATATAGAACCCCCAAACTCTCTTCTGTATGAAGAAATATGACTTTAAAATATATAGCTATAACTACACATATAATATGCATAATAAGGCATTAATGAGAGAAGGATTTTGATTGGATTAGTCTGCAAGGATCAAAATGAAGACAAAGTTGTAGTGGTTGTGCTGATAAGCCTCTTTTTCTTTTTCTTATATACTGCCAAGATGAATATTTTGACTATGCTTTTAATTAAGATCATTACCTGAATAGCTGAGTAAGGGCAAAGTGTTTGGAATTAAGGACCACTTACATCAGTGAAACTCAGGGACAATGCACCCAGTTATGAGGATATGGCATACCCTAGATGTTAGTTGCAATGCATTTGCTGGTATGGCAATCTCTGGCTCCTAATACAGAAGAGAAAGGGGGAATGTTTACCACTGGGGGGGAAAAAACCCCTCTAAAAAAGGAACATCTCTAGCTCAAGCTCAAAACATTTATCAAAAGATATAACCATAAAAGTCATGTATGCAAAGAATCCACATAATGTATGGCATATCAATTTAAAACCCCATAAATGTCCATATGTTACAATACTATGGTTTCAGTCAGTTCCATATGCTGCTGGCAGTCAATTCCACATACATTTGTGTGTAACTTGTATAAGCAGAACGAATATTGTAGCTGCAATGAAAAATTTCCAGATGTTTTCCTGAGCCAAGCTATAACTAGTAGGCTTAACTAGTAGTAACATGAGTTTGGATTGGTCGGTCCACCCAAGGGCCAGTTCATTCATTTCCGTGCTCCAATTTCTCACCACTCTGGGCTCAGTGTCTACTCAAGGGTTGGCATCTCACCCAATTATATATGTAGTGTTGTTGAACAGGACTAATTGTTGAAGATGGAGGATTTAAAAAAAAAATCAGTAATTTAATTGTCTGCTTTATGTTTCGGGGCTAAGAAAAATGGTCTATCTATCTATCTATCTATCTATCTATCTATCATATTTTAAGACCATCCAAAACTTACATCTATCATAGCCATCTCAAGAAGATTCACATCAGAATACTCTACTTTTTGTACCATACAAGATCACCCTAATCCAGGAGTGCACAATTCAAATGCCCCAGTGGGCTGGAACCAACCACAATGTGGTGTTTCGGGGCCAAGGTCAGTTTCCGCTGTATTACTATAATAATATTAATTATTAAAAATATTAATGAAAGCAGTTATTAGTTACTTGTGGATTATTTTTCTCTTGTCAAGGGACCCATAATTTTAATTAAGGATAGTGGCCAGCAAATAGGCTCAGTCTGTGGGGCTCTTGGAGTGCATACCAGCCCCAAACAAATCTTATTTATTTATTTGTTTATTTGTTTATTTTACATTTATATCCCGCTCTTCCTCCAAGGAGCCCAGAGTGGTGTACTACATACTTAAGTTTCTCCTCACAACATCCCTGTGAAGTAGGTTAGGCTTGTCATGCCATGTCCTCGCCTCTCGCTAAATTGCTGTTGCTTTCAGGTTGCACTCCTGGGCATGCTTACATAGGAGGAGGCCTCAATGGGAACACTGTGGGAATATTTCAGAGTAAACATGCATAGGATGGTACGATAAGGCAGTTTCACAGAGGATGGCCCCCTTGGAGAAGAGAGAAAGACCCAAAGAGTGACCTTCTGCCTTTCTGGGTTGCAGCAGACTATTCCTACCTTTGGGTCAGCAAAACAGTCCTCGTGGGCCAGATCCAGACCTGGGTCTTATATTCTGCAGGCCTGCTCTAATCCAACTAGCTGTGCAAACATGAGTTTGGATTAGGGTATCTTTATGCCATGGCTACATAGAATAAAGCTCTTTGAATGAATTTGAGGGTCAGCCTCAGCAAAGCATCTGAAAAATTTCATGGGAAGCAAAAAGAGTCTTAAGGCTGCCAAACGTTTTCCAGGAGTAAGAGATAGAGGTTTGCACTGGTTAACACTGGCTTAATGTCACAGTGCCCTGCCAATTCAAGAGCAAGACGTGTGTGCTCATTCTGTGTCATTGCTGCAGTGATGAGCCTCCTGTTGGGAATAGTGGCAGGCTTGTTCCTGTAGCAATGATGCAATCATCAGCAGCGACAGAGCCTGTTTGAAATCAGGAGAAGCGAAAGCATGGTTTGCAGAGGCACAGACAGGGCCATCCCGAGGAGGGTGTGGGGCTTGGGCAAGCAGCACTCTCTGTCAGCCACACTCATTCACTGCCGCTCCTTAGCCCTCTGCCCCACTGAGGATCCAGCATGCACGGTGCTAAAGAATTTGATTGCCTCGGTGCTGATTTGAGTGATGACAGAGGCAAGTGAACTTCCCAGCGTCGTGTGAGCTGGATATTAAATAGTAGGCATGAGGTGCATGCCTGCCTCTGATTCAGTATCCAGATCACACAGCTCTGGGAAGCAGTGTTCCCTCTAAGGTGTGTGTGCGTGTGTGTGTGCACTCACACATTTTTTTAATGTCCACTCAGTTAATTTTAGATCCTGCTCAGGTTGAATCAGGAAGGCCTCACTCTGAATGCACATGCACACACACGGCCTTGATACTGCCACCCAGAACAAAACTCATTCTGCACACAGATGAAAAAAACTAGAGGAAACACTGCTAGGAAGTTCAGTCGCCTCTCCCATCACTCGGATGAAAAGGGAGGCAACCAAATTTTCTCAGCTCTGTGGAATTAGGCATCAGGGTGCATGTGCACCTCTCATTAGGGGTGAACATGGAACTGGTTGGCCCAATTTGGTTCAAGTCCAAACTGCACCTGAACCAGACTGGGCCAGTTCAGTTTTGCCCGCATCGAACCCCACAATTTGGTCCTGTCTCGGGGGGAGGGTTCATGAACATTTTTTTAAAAAATTCTTTTTCATTTATCTCCTCCAGGGGGCTTCACCGAGGTAGTGGTGTGTGTGTGTGTGTGTGTGTGTGTGTGTGTGTGTGTGTGTGTTCGCGCGGTGGTTTCCCCTCCCCCTGCCAACCTCTGTTATGCAGTAAATGGCTCCATTTGGACATTCTTCAGCACTTTCCAGGCCTTCCCTCCATCACAGTGGCCATTTTGGAGACCGTCGCACATGCCTAGTGAGCCTCTGCATGGCCGGGTCATTTTTAAAACATTCTTTTTGCAAACCCCCCCGCCAAATGGCTGGGGCGGGGCTCAGTCCAGGGTCAGACCAAATGGGGTGGTTTGCTTCGATCCCAAGCTGTTAAACTGAACCAGTTTGATGTTGAACTGGCTCAACATTGAACCGGTTTGCCCATCCCAACCTCTCATTTAGTATCCAGCTCATGTGGAGCGGGGAAGTTTGGTTGCCTCTCTTGTCATTCGAATGAGGAGGGTGACAACTAAATTTCCCAGTGTCATGTAATGCCTAATCAGGGTGCACACATGCCTCTCATTTAGTGTCCAGCTCCCACAGCACTGAAAAGTCCAGTCTCCTCTCTTCTCACTTGAACAAGGAGGGGGCGATGGAACTCCTTGGTGCTTTACGTATTGGATACTGAGCAGTTGTGGGGCGGGGGCAAGGAGTGTCAGCTGACAGGGAGTGTGTCTGATGGGGAGTACAGTGATGGTTGGGCCTGGGGGAGCACAGGGCTCATGGTGATAGACAGGCCTGGGCACAGAATGAGCATATGGGTTCCAGTCTTGGATTGGCAAGGCGCTGTGCTGTATGTAAGCCATCATTTTTGCTTCCCATGAAATTCCACAGATAAATAGGGATGTGCAATTAATGTAGATTCCTTACACACCTAATGCAGATCACTATCACCCTCTTCTGATGTTCTCAGTGTGAACAGTACTCACAATTAAACTGGGAAAGTGGGGAGGAAGCCCCACCTCCTTGCTGTCACTTACTCCCTCCCACCTGACAGACAAGCTAACGGTGCTATGTCTGTTATCATAAGCATACCTGTCAGGTGGGAGGGGGCAGGCACTGTAAGCGTGTTCACTGGCGATTCTGTGAGCTGCAACCTTGATTGATGGAGGTTACAGCTCACTGAATCACCGGTGACGATGTCTACGGCACCTCCCCCTTCAGACACATGGTGCCATAAGCATGTTTTCGGGTGTGTGTGAGTGGTGGCAAGGAGGCGGGGCTTCCTCCCCACTTTCCTTCCTGTAAGCATGTGAGTTGCTCATGCTGATAACATCTGAAGAGGGCTTCTATGCTTTGATAAATGTTTACACATAGTTATAGGTGGTTTGTGGATTTTGGGTTACTGTGTGTGGTTTTTTTAACCGAATTGCCTAATCAAAGCGAGGCAGCTCTGTGAAGTTCTGTTTAGGCATGCTTGCATGTGAAGCCCCAGTAGTCCAGTTCACGGCATGATAAACAGAGGTATAGGACAAGCAACAAGGACAGCCACAACTGCACTCTTCCAGAAACAAACCCTTTGAGCTCACTGACCTTGAGTACTGGGCTTGGAAATAGCTGATGCTTGTTTGAAATCTTATTGGGGGGCATTGTGGAATAAAGGCAAACATTACATTTTAAAGGTAACTAGCTGACACCGCACAGAGCATCTGTGCAGTTGTGCACTGAGCCTGTGGCATGCCCCCGCAGCTCGCTCGCTATCCACCCTGCAGCTCGCTCACTCACTCTCTCCTCCTGCAGCTCTCCCCATTGGGTGGGCCAGGGCCAGGCTATCCCGCTGCCACCTCCCACCTCCTCCTCCTGGCTGGTAGGGCTTTGCCTGCCGTCTGCCCACCTCCTCACCGCTGCCATAATTTTCCCCCGCCACCACCTCTTCTTCCTGGCCAGCGGGGCTTCGCCCGCCGTCCACCCACCTGTTCTAGCCGGAGGGGCTTTGCCTGCCGGTCCTCCACCTCTGCATCCTGACCACCACCATTATTTCTATCCACTTCAATGCTGGAAATCTTGCATGCTCTAGAACATCTGCGCATTAGTACTTGATTGCTCCCCTCACCTCAGAGATCTCCCCACCCTCACCTGAGCTATACTCCTGTTCCTCCTCGATCCCGTTGCTTCCATCCCCCTCACCCTTCTTGGTTGTGGCTGCAGCATTGCTGCCACCTATTGGCCAAGCTGCAGCCTCCTATTCCCAGAGACCTCCTCACCCTCACCCGAGCCCCGCTCCTGCTCCTCCCCCCAGGAGCAGCAGCAGTGGTTGACCGGGCCATTCCTCTCTGCCGCCAGCACCATGGCTGCTCGTTCCCCTCAGGCCACTGACAGGCCCGGGCCTGTCCCTTGCCTGCCTGCCTGCCTCCCTCTGACAATGACCTCGGTAGCCCCAACCAGCAGCAGTGGTTGCCTGGGCCCTTCCCTGCTGCTAGTGCTGCCATGGCCGCTCATTCCCCTCAGGCTGCTGACAGGCTCAGGCCCATTCCCTGCCCTTCCTTCTGTCTCTCTTCCCCCTCCCTTCTTTTTCTCTTTCTCTCTCCTCCACTCGCTCTTCCCCACTCTTTCTTCCCCCTCCCTTCATGTTTTTCTCTCCCTCCCTTCCTGAGTTAACAGATTTTGTTCATCTTGTTTCCTCATTTAATTCACGCAATGGCATCCTCCTTCTCCTGAAGGGGCTCTTTCCTCCCTCACGACCTGTCTTTTTGCAGACCCCTGCCTGCTATCCTTTTACAGTATATAGATAGATTCCTCTCCTCTACAATCAAGAACATCTTCCGACCAGCAATAGTTGCATTCCAACTGACCTTAACCATCACAGGCTCTTCCTCATCTGCACAGGGAATCCCCACTGCCCAATCACCATGGTGCTTCTGCTCTCACAGGCTCCTTCTCCCTATCTGCAAATGGAACCCCCACTGCCCAATCAGGTGCTTCTGCTTGCAAACTCTGCCAGCCAATCGCCTCCTTTCTATCACGTCCCCACTCATGGCCCATCTTGGAGAATTAATAATATAGATTTTAAGCAAAATGAATTCTAGCTATAATGGTAGAGCACATGTTTTGCATTCAGAACATCTTGGGCTCCGTCCCTGGCATCTCTCATTTAAATACATGTGCTGAGCAAGATCTCTCGCCCTGAGACTCCTGGAAAGCAATTGACCATGAGAGCTGACAATACTACTACTACTACTACTACTACTACTACTACTACAAATATTTATATACTGCTCTTCAACAAAATTCTCAAAGTGGTTTACATAGAAAAATAAATAATACATAAATAAGATGGTTCCCTGTCCCCAAAAGGGCTCACAATCTAAAAAGAAACGTAAGGCAGACACCAGCAACAGCCACTGGAGTGATGTCATGCTGGGGTTGGATAGGGCCAGTTGCTCTCCCCCTGCTCAATAAAAAGAACCACCACTTTAAAATATGCCTCTTTGCTCAGTTAGCAGGGGTTAATACTGACTTAGATGAGCCAGTGGTCTATGTCCATAAGAAGATGCCTTCTACTGAGTCAGACCATCTAGTTCAGAATTGTCTACACTGACTAGCAGCAGCTCACTAAGATATCAGGTTAGAGTCCTTTCAGTTTCTATATCAAGATAAATCTGAGACGTTCTGTGTCCAAAGCAGATGCTGTATCACTGAGCTGGGGCCCCATCCCTACTTAAATACATAGGGAGCTGCCTTATACCAAATATATCCTGTTGGTTTATCTAGTTCAGTATTGCCTACAGACTAGCATGGGAAACAAGATGCCCTTCCACGGAGGAGCTCCCACCTTCCGCACCTGGCTCAATATAAGGCAGCTTTATATATCTGGTTCATGTAACCAGCAAATGATGAACAGGAGCCAACACACCGACTTTTAAAGCATCCGCCACATGTCTTGGGTAATGTGAATCAGCTGTCCTTTCCAAATATGAAAAGCAGAAGATCTGTGCCATACAACAACTCAGAGGGTTCTAGGGTTTATCAGTCAAACACAGTAAAAAGTATGAATTCCTGCCATTTTCATCCATTTGTTGCCTTTTGAGAGAGAGCTCCCCCAGTAAACTCTGCCCTTCATGAGACTGGTTTGTACTTTGATTAACTGAAGTCATACGTTTTTTTAAAAAAAACTATGCATAAATATGAAATACCATCCAGACGGTGACTAGAGGAGTAGCCTGCAGGCATTTTAAGATAATTGTTCATATTTGTTTTGTAGCAGCTCTTTCTGTTTGTGCTGTATGTCATCCAGGGCACTCTTTAATGCCTCTCAAATGAGGTCAGCTATGATGGGATTACTTTAATTGTCTCAGATGTCTCTCCAGAATTCGTGAACTTAGACTGCTGACCTCACTTCACATGGCTGGGCCCTTGGAATGTGCAATAAGCTTCCTGCCAGTTAGTACCAACTATTCTTAGATACTTTAAGAAAATACTGTGTCAGCTATGATGTGTAACGGAAGGAGTACCGTGGTGGTGGAGGAATGCTTCTACTTCTGAGAAATAGCTGTGCTTTCAGGGTCATTTAATTATGTTTTGGAATTAGTTTTGGTTTCCAGTGCAAAGAATAAGACTATTTAAGACAAGGTGACCATACTCAAATGATTAAGGTTGCAAACCGAAGTATACTGACTGGGGAATAAGCCCTGTTGAGCTCAAGAGGATTTACCATTTCCCCCCAGAGTCTTTTAGATGCAATAAAAGATATAACATTAATAAACTAAACAGTAGTGTGCATGCTGATAAACAGCAGCCAGCATATAGAGGTAACATAACAGACAAGATATAGTTGATTATCAAGGTAGGCAAGACAGCTTTGTTCAACGAGCCATAGGAATATTAGGTTCATTAATAAACGTAATAATGTAATGAAAATAAATCCAGGTGAACACTCACAAGATTTTGTTGTTGTTACTTATCTGTGTATATATAAGGAAGGGGAACCCCAAAGATATCAGATTACCTAAGATATGGTCTTGATGTGAGATGAAATCCTATCTATTGTCAAGATTTCCCTCGCCTTATTGTACCACCCTTTGGGTGTTGAAGCCTTGCTTCACTTTCTTCTGGCAGGCTAATGGAACTTAACTGCCATGAAGAGCACAGCTATCAACCGCTTGCAAAGGGATGGTTCAAATGACCCGGCTGCAAGTAAGGTGGCAGGAACCAGAGGATCTTTGTGAGTTCATGCTCCTGATGTGAGCTAGGGATGTGCAAACAGGTTCAGCATTGAACGTGTTCGACATCGAACCAGTTTGGTTCAACTATTCGGGGTCAATCCGAACCATCCCCTGTTCAGTCCAACCCCTGACCGAACACCCCCCGACTGTTTGGGAGGTTCGCAGGCTTTTTTTTACTTATCCCCTTCGGGGGAGTTGTTGGAGGTGGCAGGGGGGGTCCTCAGAGGTTCTCCCTCCCTCTGCCAGCCTCCCTTCATGCCCATACCAGCCGTTCGGCCGGCTCTTCGGCCCATTTGGGCCTTCCCCCTATGGCATGGTGGCTATTTTGGAGTCTGCCGTGCCAGCCCAATTGGCTTCTGCCCAACATTTTTTTAAAATGTTTGTGAACCCCCCACTGAGTGAAGTGAACCTGGGGAGGGTGTTCAAGGGGGTGCCAGACAGAACTAGCCCAGTCCAGTTCGAGTCTGGTCCGGACTCGAGCTGAACCAGACCAGCCAGTTCCATGCACACCGATAGTGTGAGCCACAAGTACATTTTACCAGAACCTGGAAATATCGGATGACCAAGCAGCCCCACCATCTGACATCCATAGCCAAGATTTATTATTATTATTTTATTAATATTATTTCTTGTTTACACAGTCAGACAGGTGTTATTGACTGGTTTGTTTTATCCAGACGTCGAGTCCTTCCCAAGGACCTGGGGTGGCTGAATTTTATCATCAAGACTGTTGGTTATTATAGATATCGTCGCAGAATATAGGCTGTTCCCAGTAAAGCGGCTTTTTGTAATTGGCTGATGGTGATTTCTGTGGCCCCTATGGTGTTGAGGTGCTCTTCAAGTTGTTTTGGAATTGCACCTAGGGCGCCAATTACCACTGGGATTATTTGGGTCTTTTTCTGCCACAGCCTTTCAATTTCTATTTGTAGATCTTTGTATTTGGTGATTTTTGCTATTTCTTTGTCTTCTATTCTGCTATCCCCTGGTATTGCTATGTCGATTATTTTAACTTGTTTTTCTTTCTTCTCGACTACAGTTATATCTAGTGTATTGTGTGGCAGATGTTTGTCTGTTTGTAGTCGGAAGTCCCATAATATTTTTGCATCTTCATTTTCTACAACATTTTCAATGTTATGGTCCCACCAATTGTTGGCCACAGGTAGCTTGTATTTTTTTTGCAGATGTTCCAGTGTATCATCCCTGCTACCTTGTCATGCCTTTGTTTGTAGTCAGTCTGTGCGATCTTTTTACAACAGCTGATTAGGTGGTCCATGGTTTCATCTGCTTCTTTACAAAGGCGGCACTTGCTGTTTGTTGCTGACTTTTCTACTTTTGCTCTTATTGCATTTGTTCTTAGTGCCTGTTCTTGCGCAGCCAGTATTAAACCCTCTGTTGCTTTCTTCAAGTTGCCATTCTTAAGCCATTGCCAGGTCTTGGTGATGTCTGATTTTCCACTTATATTGTGCAAATATTGACCATGCAGTGGCTTATTTTTCCATTTTTCTGCTCGCTTCTTGACTTGTTCTTTCTTGTAGGCCTGCTTTCTTTCATTGGTGTTGAATAGTTTCGCGTTATTGACCATTTGAAGTGCATCTTCTTCGCTGCCCTTGATAGATTCTTCAAGACCTCTTTTCTCCTCCTCTACTGTTTGATGGACTTGCAACATTCCTCTTCTACCTGAGCTGCGAGGGAAGTATAGCCTATCTACATTACTGCGGGGGTGCAGAGCATGATTGATGGTCATTATTTTCCTGGTCTTACGATCTAACATCTCTAGCGCTGCCTGGGTCCAATCTATTATTCCTGCAGTGTATCTGGTAATAGGTATAGCCCAGGTGTTTATGGCTTGTATGGTGTTCCCGCCATTCAGTTTGGACTTGAGGATTTTTCTAACTCTCCTGATGTATTCACTTCCAATTTTTCTTTTAACTTCAGTGTGTGTGATGTTATCGGCCTGGAGAATGCCCAAGTATTTGTAATGTGTGTTTTTTTCTTCCAGGTTCTTGATGTTGCTTCCATTGGGCAGTTCTATTTCTTCCATTTTTCTTATTTTTCCTCTGTTCATTATGAATGCAGCACACTTGTCTAGTCCAAACTCCATTGCTATATTGCTACTGAATATACGGACAATGTTTAGCAGTGATTTGATTTCTGACTGGGACTTTCCATACAACTTCAGATTGTCCATGTACAGCAGATGGTTTATTTTACTTGATGTTTTAGATGTTTGGTATATGAGTCCTGTTCTGTTTCGTATTTGTGAAAGTGGAGTCATGGCTATTACAAAAAACAGAGGGGATAGTGAGTCCCCTTGGAAAATGCCTCTTCTAATGCTAACCTGTCCAAGTGTCTCACCATTGATTGTTAACTGTGTACTCCACATGCTCATTGCTTTTACTTGGAACCGCACCTTTTGCTGGGTCTTTCATTATGAGATGAGTTTTCCCCATTGTTAGCCATTGTTCAATATCACCTCCTTGCAAAATGTGATTGAACTGTTTTGATAGTTGTTTATGAAGGCTTGTTAGGTGTTTAAGCCAAAAGCCATGCAGTTCATCATCGCCTGGCGCAGTCCAATTTTTAATTTTCTTTGCTCGTTCACTTATTAATTCTGGTGTTATTATTAGATCTTGCATTTGTTGGTTACATTTTTCGACCTCTTTCACCCAGCCTGCTTTTTTATTATAATCTATTGGATTGTCCCATAATTTCCCCCAGAATTGCACTGTTTCCTCTTTGTTTGGTGTTTCTGTGTTTCTTCTAGTTTCTCCTTCTATGCTTTGGTAGAAACGTCTCTGATTTGACTGGAATTGGAGATTCTGCCTGTGTTGTGTAATTCTGGCTTCGTATCTGCTAATCTTCTTTGACACTGCTGTTATTTGCTACTTTATTATTTCCAGGACTTTTCTAATTTTCCCTGAATCTAGGTGGTATTTTTGGAGCAGATACTGTTTGGTATTTTCATTCTTCAGCTTCTTGTCTTTCATATATTTCAATTTACTAGCATCTTATTATTATTGTTGTTATTATTATTATTATTATTATTTCTTCAAATTTGTACACCGCCCCAAACTTTCATCTCTTTTGAAGTTGGGTGGCAGAGGTATGGGCTGCTTTGTCACCTGACATTTTTGGGTTCGTGTGACTTGAAATGCAGGCAGCTTGAGGCTTGCACTAGGAGGATGCACTCACCAGGGACCTCAGGTTCCCACCAGCTTACTTGCAGTGGGTCATCTGAAGCTTCCCGAAGAACTGGCATTTCCTCTTACTCCATGAAGCCTAGTAGAATCCATGATAGATCAAGTATTTAGAGTAAACATGCTTAGGGTTATGCTGCAAAAGTTGGAAAGTGATTGGTTCTAAAATTGGGAGTTTTATATAATGGCTATCCAGTTCCAATCCCTTTAAACTAAGGGATGTTTTGGACATGTTTGCCTCTGAAAGGTCAACACTCACTGGAATGTACAATGCTCCCCACCACACATGATATTCATATTTCCATGTGTGTGCACAATGCATCAATTGCAGCAACACTTAGAATGAAAAGGGAGACCCAAGGTACTGGAATTAAAATATGATTGTAAATCGTTTTGATTTACTAACTTGCTAACTTGATTTTGATTTTGATTTACCCCTGCTAACTTGGAAAAGAGGCATCTTTTTAACGTGGTGATTCTCTTTATTTGCAGGGGGAGAGTAACTGGCCCTATCCACCCCCAGCACAGTACCTCCAGAGACTGTTGCTGGTGTCTATCTTATGTTTCTTTTTAGATTGTGAACCCTTTGGGGACAGGGATCCATCTTAGTTATTTATTTATTTATCACTTCTTTGTATAAACTGCCTTGAGCTATTTTTGGAAGGGCGGTATAGAAATCAATCAAATACATACATACATACATTCATACTCCAGTCATGGCAAGTATGGAGAAGGAGTCCCACATATATCTATCTTGCCAGAAATCATGAATCCCTAGCAACTTTATGAAACTAGATGGGACAGGAATTTTCCTACCTCATAATGTGTTATGAAACAAACATGATTTCCCTCAGAAGTTTCTCTATAGTAACTCCTCTGCTCTAGAAATCTTGCCTTTACCACAATGCCTAGCTCAAAGGCAACCCATGAAATATCAGCCTAATTGAACCTCAGGAACAGAGAACTTGAAGGCTGATCTCCCCTCTCAAAAGACTTCAGACCACTACTAGAACTACACTCCAGTCTACCTGCTTTCTGACTACTGTTGTCTAGGGTTGTGCGTTTTGGGAGGAAGAAGGTGGAAGTCTGTCTCTCAGGTGAGAGAATGAATCCTAAGACCATCAGTCTAACAAAGCAGTGACAGCAGAGTAGTCAGAGGGGAATCCCTTACTCACTGGTTGCCTTCAGATGTAACAGGACCATGGTAGGGTTGTGCATTGTTGTTTTTTCTGTTTTGTTTTTGGCCCGAATCCAAAACACCCCCATTTTGTTCTTTGTTCAAAATCAGCCAATGCAAAACACCCCAATTTTGTTCTTTGTTCAAAATTGCAAAATCCGAATCTGAAACGTTTTGGATTTACAAAAATGGCCTTGGGGGAAAACTAGTGGGTGGGGGTGGTAGTGCCCAATGGGTGGAAACTACCACCCAAATTTCAGAGGAATTGGGCAAAGGGCTGGTTTTTGGTAAATTTTTGAAGTATAGGATTTTTCTCATAGGGAAGAATGGAGGTTTCAGCAAAAGTATAGCTTCATGTTGGGGGGAAAGGGGTGGCCCAGAGCAGAGTAGTGCCCAGTGGAGGCAAGGAAGCTGCCAGAATTATTTCAAAGGAATTGGGCAGAGGGCTGATTTTTAAAGATGTAATGGAGTTTGTGTGTCTGTAAAGTTCTCCCCCATAGGGAATGATGGACCTCCATAATTCCTGCCCCATAACTGCACATGGGGGGGCACCAAGGGTGGCCCAGAGCAAGTTGTGGTATAGAGCACATAGGGTGCCAACCACCCCCATGGGTTGCCCCATGGGGTACTGGGTTCTGTTGTTTCTGAGATGTTTTTAGTGTAGATTCAGATTCTCTGGTAGCATATGAGAGTGGATTCATGGTTTGTCATTGACAATCTCATATGCTCAAAATCCCAACCCACTGTTTTGCCCCTCAGGCCCCCTTTCTGCCCCAAAGACATGTCAACTTCAGAAATTCTTTAAAAATTAGCCCTTTTCCCAATTCCTTTGGAATCTGGGTGGCAGCAGGCACCCATTGGGGCACTACCACCTGAACCACTCTTCTGCCCCCAAAGCCCCCTTTCTGCCCCCAATCCACCCCAAATAACATCAACATCACACATCAACAACAGCAGCAGACCTTTGCAGAGAACAAAAGACCTTTGCAGAGATTTCCAAAGTTCATGCACATCCACCCCCCCCCCCCGAAATGCAATTGATCTACACACAACAGTGTGAAACAACAACAATAAAATGCACATGGCCTGCATTTTGCCCTGGCCAATGAGAGTAAATGCACACTGCCCCACTAGCCAATGAGCATAAAATTTACCCTTAAATTTGCTTAAAAGGAATAAGGAGGCAATTGCCAGCAGATCAACCCATGCTTTCGCTGGTCAATCTGCGGGCTGGAAAGGCTGGAAATTCAAACAGATGTCAGAATTCAAAATGGCTGAAGGAGAAAGACTTTTTGCGATTACAAAATGGAGTTCCAAAACAGCCGAAACAACAAAACGTTTTGTATACGAAACAGGGATGTTTTGTTTTGGCTATAAAATTTTCTGTTTTGAGCATTGGGTGTTTTGTTTTGGCTACAAAACAGCCGAAATGGCCTGTTTTGTGCGCAAAACATTTTGTATCCGAAACGAAACGCACATCCCTACTATTGTCAGCCTAGCTTTAGCTTACCCACAGGATGCTGTCCCAGATTCTGATTGACTTCCACTTCATTATCTGCTCTATTGCCTGTCTGCTAAACTCTGCAGGCCATTTACAGGTGGTACTGTAGATACTACATACATTCCTGCCATTGCTCTGGACCATTGCTCTGGACCTGCCATTGCTCAGTATACTCAGCCCTCCTAAGTATCCAGCCTATTGCTTGCATCCTGTAAGAAGCCAGACACTGCCTCCTGCCGGAGGTTACATGAATTACCTGGGGAAATGGCAGTAGCAAAACTGAAGGCTGACTATAACCATAGGAGTGTGCATGTGCAAGGAAAACATTTTCTGGCAATAAGCTTCAAGCAAATATATGGTGGAGAGCACTGTGCGCATACCAAAAAGAGTGGACTTTGGCACACTTGTTCCAAGTCACCCAAATTTTTCTTGTGCATTATTCTACAGAGATAGAAGTTCTTCTTTTAGACTCATAGTATGTCATGATTATATTAGCTGTAGTTCCTGATAAGGAAGGGTACTTTGAGCTGCACTTTCTCCTCACAAACATTTGGGACCTGTCAATTGAAGTCTGATTACCGCTGATTCTCACAGAAACCATTCATACCATGTGTAGGAGGACAGTAGTGGGATGGGAGCAAGGGATGCCTATTCAGCTCTTTATTCTGGTGACCAAAGGATGTGGTGAACATTGGACTGTGGGAGCAATTGGGAAAGCCCTTTCTGCTCTTTCTGCCTCCCTTCCATCCCCACGTTTCTTCCTGGTCTCAGGAGACATCAGAGGACAAAACAACAAGCATACATATTTTTCAGGCACGATGGGAATGTATTATGCAATCAAAGCCAGGTCTGTTAGGTTATTCCTTACATACCTTTGTGCCAGGGCTCTTTATATAAAATAGTTGTCAAGTTACTGATAAGAAGATTGAACTTACAAGATGAATTCCTGGAATGCTGTACTGCCCTTCAGGTTGGTTTTGGGCCAACTCCATCAGTTCTTAGTTTGTGCATGGAGCATGTGAAAATAATACATTCTTTAACATAATCAATCCAACCATGAAATAATTGCAGACAATTTAAATCTGCTACATATTCTGATCCCCCACAACAGAAAATCCTGGCACATACACAGGATTGAGCTTGCGTTGTTGGCATAGTCTAGAAGCCACACACCGCACAACACTGGGAACCTCAAAACATAGGAATGAGGAATATTTTCCAGGGTTTAGCTTCTGACTAAAAACAGCACTATATGTGTGTTCTATCAGGTCCAATAATAGACAAAAACCCTATTATTTTCTTTAGTCTCTTTTCTTTAGTTTTCTATTATGAAAATAATAGAAAAAGTGATTTTGCAAATAATAATGACATCCTGATTGGAGTTGTCAAGGGAGATTTGTTGATTAGCTGTCTTTTTAATCAATCACTCAATTTTGTTAATTTACCAGAATTAACATATCCTTGATAATTTGAAGTTATCAGAAGCTTATTATGACTAGTCAATAATTTATTGCTTGTAAAATACACTTGAACATCTGTGGTTTCATAGAATTAATATTTGTTATATTTTGCATTTTCTTTTTCTTTGGGGGCTCAGTGTGAAAAACTGTACCTATGATTGTAACCATCTCCTTAAAAAGCTTTGGGAGCAGATTTGATATAAACTGCGTATAATTTTAAAATAAATAAAAAATAGGTCACTTAACGCACCTACTTGAGTACCTGAAAGTACAGATGCTACATGAATGTATTTAATCATTAAGTTGCTACAAGACTGTTCACAAGACTGTACTTTAGTACCTTAATCATTAAGTTGCTACAAGACTGTTCATTATCTTTCTGCTTGAATATTTACCTACACCAATATGTGACTAAATTGCTTTGCTGAATGTCTTTTAGATTCAAACCATGAATTAATGAATATATTTATTAATACAAATTAAACTTACACTAATCAAAAGTCAGATGGACAAAATGAATGAACAGTCAGAACAGCTACTTTATTCTAGCTTTTCCTAACTCTACAAAGCTTGTCTCTTCCATCTTACTGTTCATTATATGTGCTTAAGAAAAATCAATATGCCTATATCCTCAATTAGTCTTATATTCACAAAGGGAGAAAAAACAGAATGGAAAAACAAGACCATCATTTAGTGGTGACATTGGACACTGATATAGGCAATGTAGGCTCTTGTAACCGTTGTATTTCCCCATGACATTAGTATATAGCACGTTGAACATATGAAGCTGTATTATATTCAGCCATACCACAGTTCCATTTAGCCCAATATTGTTTCCTCTGAGTGGCATTCTTAGACAAGGGACTTCCCAACCTTTCTATTAGAAAAGCTTTACCCTGGAGAAGCTGGGAGTTGAACCTGGACCTTTATACATGTCACAGATGTGTTCTTCCTTTGAGTGATGGCCCCTCCTTTTACATAGTGACACGAGGATATAAAGAATATACATGGTTGGGATGGTAAACAAGGAAAAATATACCTAGGTTGAAAATGTTCTTTGGAAATAATATTTGAATAAAAGTTTAATTTACTTCTTGGATTCCAGAACCATTCTAGGCCACTAGTTAAGTATTGATACATAGGAAATAGTGCCATCTGTTGAATCCTTGTGCTCCCTACCCCCAGTTGTCTCATCCAGGCATTAATTCACCCAAAGCTAGAAAGACTTCTCAACCTGATCTTACTAAGGTTCCTAAAACAAGCATTCAGTAGCACCCTTCTCAAGGTAAAGATAAAGCAAAGCACTCACTGGCACATAATACAGTGAAGCATAATTGAAAAGCAAGGTCTTAATTAAATTTGCCATTTCTGCGCCTAGCAGTGAGCACTGCTCAGAGCGAAAGTAAAACGTTGTGATTAAAAAGTTAAATATTGAAGTGTTCCCTCTCTTTGTTAAAAGGCTAATTAAACAGGAAAGAAACAGGTTGTAAGTCCCTTATGTCAGACGCTCTCATCTTGCTGTTGTCACAAACTATTATTATTATTTTTTGCAAGCTATCAGCCACTAGTGCAGTCCTTTGACATTGGCTTTAATTAATGCCCATTTCTGAACACATTTCATATGCTTGTGCGATAAGAAGTGTTCCCTATTGCATGTAGTTATGCCAAATTCAGTTTGGTGTAGCTTGACTTTTATTGAACCAACACCCCCTCCCCCACTCCAACACACACACCATTGCTTCCAGTTCTCACCTCCTTGCCTTTTCTTAGCCACAATTACATATTGATCAACTGCAGGGTACCCCCCCCAATAAATAAAATTAAAAGCAAGCCTAGAAGTGTCTATAATATGCTTTGAATTGTGTAATGGCTTTAATTGGTTTCCCCCGATATTCAGAATGCAAACTCTCCTCATCAAAGGTCTGACACACAAAATGTAATGAACAGTGATTTCCATGAGGTAAAATGGTACTGCAAGGGACTGAGAGCCATTTCGTTTGTGACTGAAGCAGTGAAGGAGCTGACTTCTTGTAGGAACTTCCCACACTGATCTGGTAACGTTTTGATCCCTGAACTGTGTTGATGAGTCCAGTGATGTAGTCCTTTCCCATGTGAGTGCTGGCTGGCACTGAGGGAGGCAACATTTGCATGGCAAAAAAGCAGAATGGCCCTGCCTGGAACAGCAGTGTGGGAAGAGGGCATAGGGAAGCTGCTCCCATGTTGCTATGGCAATATATGAATTGGTCCTGTCACTCATACCTGATGGTATTCATACATGGAGATCATTTCTGTGTAGGAAAAGACAAGTGCCACACCATGGCTTTCAATCATTATATTCGCAGTAGAACAGAACACCATGCATGTAATATAGGTACATGAGTTCAACTGATTACTTGGATTAACTTTTTTCGTTATCGTTCGTGGCCAAAAGCTATCACAAAACAAAAGAAACACAGCATCCCAGGAACAGACAAATATACTACTACAATTGCAACACCTCCGCTGAAGGTTAAACATTAAACAAAATAAAACTACAGTCTCCAGTAGGGATGTGCAAAATGTCTGAATACAGAATATTCCAAATTGAAACAGGCCATTTCGAGTGCTCCGAGCTTGGGACAGAACACTCCTAAAATAGTGGCCCTGTTCTGAAATCACAACGGAACAGAACTGTTCTATTTGGAGCATTCCAAGTTTTCTGTGGTGGTTTTTTTATTTTTTATTTTTACTGTTAATATATTGAGGGTGGCACTGGGTGGTGGTGGTGAGAGGCTATTTTAACAATCAAACATAGCTTCTTCTTACCAGCAGTACCTTAGGCCCTGAAAGCTGCTACAGTAGTGCTGCCACTGGTATCCCACACGATGGTGACGCCTCTCTGGATCTCACCTGGCCTTTGTGCATGTGATGTGGAACAGTTCTGTTCTGTTCAAAGGCCAGGGTTACCTCGGTGTTTAGGTCAGAACATTCCGGCCATTTGGCAATCCGTTCCAAGTCAGAACGGAACACCAAATGTGTTCGGTGCACACCTCTAGTCTCCAGTACTCATTAATTTCATCTGAGCACAGCACAGAAGCGGAACATGTCAGTTTTATAATCCTATCCTCCAAGGCAAAAAAAAAAAAAGGCATTATGATATATTTAAAGAAATTATCAGCTTGTAATCTGAGCTGAGGACATATTTAAGTCCTGCTTACCTACCACCCATTCCTTCCTTCTAAATTCCTTCTTTCCCCCTCTCCTTCCTCATGGATCCAATAGTGGTCGTGGCAGGAGGAGATGTGATCTTTCCCCATTCCCCTGACACCTGGCATGGAATCATCTTTACAGTGTACTATATGCAAAGATAATTGGGAACTGTAGTCCAGGGGTGTGAGAACCATTTCAGTTTGAACCCCAGTTTGAGTTGAGGTGGTTCGGTGGTTTGAGTGGTCTGGATTCAAACTGGACCACCCCCAGTGAGGGGAGTCAGGCTACTTACTTTAAAAGGCAATGGTGGCTCCCCGCTGCCACCGCCAGCCTACTCCAGAGTAGCCCAGGCTGGGTTCTGGCCTCTGCAGACATGCAGAGGCCCGAACTGGGCCGTAGCTGACACGGGCTACTCTGAAGGAGGCCAGTGGGAGTGGGGGGAGCCCCTGCCAGCCCCAGTGCCTCCCCAAGGCTCCCCCTGAAGCCAATGATGATTAAAGTAAGTCGCTATGACTCCCCTCCCAGCCTCCTCCCCCCCGCTTTACTCATAAAGGAGAATCCTCACCAGATTCCCCATTACTAGTAGACCCCCAAACTGGTCTGTGAACCAGTTTGAACTGGTCCAGTGGTTCTGGAGTGGGCCAGATTCAAACCGAACCGGCATGGCTGGTTCCATGCACATCCCTACTGTAGTCTTTCCAGCACTTTTGACCTGTGACAGAGATGCTAAAAATACTATTGTTCCCAGCATTTCTTGCATCTGGCACATTATACTGAGTCCGTGCCAGCATGTCTGGCTCACTAACAGGCTGCAATAAAGTGAGTAGTGGATTGACAGAGGTGTCTGCCTCACAGTGCCCACCTAGGGAAATACAGCTGCCTTTACCTGGTGGTAGTTGAAATTGTTTTAATAGCCTCTCACCACCACCACCCAGTGCCACCCTCAATATATTAACAGTAAAAAACAACAACCCACCAACGAAAAAAGTTAATCCAAGGAACATAGATAGATAGATAGATAGATAGATAGATAGATAGATAGATAGATGTAGATGTCTGAGTTTGTTCCCATGCCATAATTCAAAAGGTGTCACACCTGCCCTACCCCCAGCTGTTGAGTCACAGTCGGCCAGAGTGCGTCTGAGAGCAGCACCTGGCCAGACTCCAGCAGAAGACACCAGAAGGTCACCCACCCCACTAGGTCAGGTTAGAATTCTTTAAATAGGGCCTAGTTTGGGGAAGAAATTAGGTACTAGGTGAGACTGTGAAACAGGAGGGGTGGGTTAGGAGAGGCCACACTAATAGCAATAGCAATAGCAATAGCACTTACATTTATATACCGCTTTATAGCCGGAGCTCTCTAAGCGGTTTACAATGATTTAGCATATTGCCCCCAACATTCTGGGTACTCATTTTACCGACCTCGGAAGGATGGAAGGCTGAGTCAACCTTGAGCCCCTGGTCAGGATCGAACTTGTAACCTTCTGGTTACAGGGCGGCAGTTTTACCACAGCACCACCAGGGGCTCTGGTGGCATCCCCTTTCCCTTCCCTTAGACTTACCCCACGTTGCTCACTCCCCTCCAAACTAAGGGTGTGCACAATCAGTTGGTGCTGAATTGGTTTGCCTCAAACTGGGTCTCGTTTGCCTCGAACCAGGGGATTTGATCATGGACTGAACCAGAGGTGGTTCGGTAAAGGTGGGGGGAGCGCTCTTTGGGCCATGCCGGGAGGGTGAGCGGGAGCTGGGAGGGCGGGTGGCCAGCTCGGTGGTGGATTGGTAAAGGAGGGGGGAGCGCACTTGGGGCTGCACCAGTTAGATCAAAAGGATCAGACTAGCCAGTTGGTTCATCTGAACCAATCTGTTGCCAGATTTGGCTTTTTTAAAGCCAAATTTTGGGTTACGGCCCATTTAACTCACGAGTATACCCCTCAGGTTCTGGCAACACAACTTCAGAGCAACGTGGCTCATTTCAAATAGATTCATATTAGAACTGAACTGTGGTTTTTAGTTCGTGCACACCCCTATTCCAAACGCACCCCTGCAAAATAAAGCCTGCTTCTTTATTTGGGTTTTTTCCCCTAGTTTTTTTCAGCTTCTGTGTCTGCACAACAGTGGAACATAGGAGCATAGAAAGCAGGTGGAAGCTGCAGCCAGAAGTGCTTTTGCCCAGCTTCATCTGGTTTGCCAATTACGCCCTTACCTTGACTGGCAGGCATTAATGACAGTGACCCATGCCCTTGTTATCTCCCATTTAGACTATTGTAATGCTCTCTATCTAGGATTACCTTTGAGGACGATCAGGAAGCTGCAGCGGGTCCAGAATGCAGCGGCTCGTCTACTAATTAGTGCCAGAAAATATGACAAAATATGACTCTCCTATAGTCATTGCACTGGTTGCCTATTCACTTCCGAGCTCAATTTAAGGTCCTGGTTCTGACCTTCAAAGCCTTGCGGGGCCTGGCTACTGTCTACATACAGACCCGCCTCTCCCATCCAGTTACATCCCTTCCAGTTAGATCAGCTTAGACGGCCCTTCTGTTGGTCCCTGATTTCCGAGATGTTTGGGGCTCTAGGACCCGTGAAAGGGCCTTTTCAGTTGCTGCCCCGCTCCTTTGGAACTCTTTCTGCCTACAGATCCAGCTAGCACCTTCCTTACCAATCTCCAAATCGCTATTGAAGACTTTTCTTTTTCGCTAGGCCTTTGCCCTGTAGTTCATTTTTCTGTTTTCTGCTAGTTACTTTAGTTCTTTAATAATTTTTAATTAGAGCGATTATGCCCCTGCGGCTCAGAGCAAATTGAAACCATTGAGTATGTCCTTTTATACTGCTACAGAGACATCCGTGCCACCCTTATTTCTCCACTGTTGAACAAGCTTCCGGGACGTACGAATCACTTCTATAATCAATTGCTGCTATCTGACTCTAACCCCGCCACCACAAAGATTGTTGCCAAGTTCTGCGCGGCTGCAATTGGCATCTGGCAAAAGATGATAGCTGATGGGTTCCCCTAATTTGAGTCCTGTCAACACTTGCCTCCATATTCCTCGTACCTTATTAATTGTGACATGGCAATGCATAATGTTTTATTAGATGAATACAGTGTAACTTCACCACTTAGCGCATTTTAGTGTATTTTATCATTCAGTGTAATTCCGTGTAACTTTACAGTTTTTAGTAATAGTCTAACTTATGGTAACCATTATAGTTTTAAGCATTTTTAATTTTAATTCTAGCATTTTAACACATATGAAATCATTTCCAGCTATATTAATATAGTATTACTACTACTATTTAAATCCCCCTTCTATCTTTTCTGTGCATTTTATTATGGAAAAGTATTTTTAACGGTTATAGTCTTTTAGTAGCTTGTCTCCTTTTAAATTGTAATTATTTTAAATTTTAGCCTTTTTATAATAGCTATCATCATATTTGCAATCACCTCTGTTAACATGTAACCTTTCTCCAGTATTACCTTCATGTAATGTGTAATTTTATGCTGGTCTCTGACCATAATAAAGCTTGATTGATTGATAATAATTTTTAATTATTAATGTAATGTAATTTTTAATGTTGCCTGTTTGCCTGTTGTTGTACACTGCCCAGAGTCTTCAGAGTGGGCAGTATATTAAATGTCTCTAATAATTTTTTTTTTTTTAATTAAAGCTGACATATACTGAGTCAGACCATAGGTCCATCTAACTCTGTGTTGTCTACCCTGACTGGCAGCAGCTTCTCCAAGGTTGCAGGCAGGAATCTTTCTCAGCCCTATCTTGGAGATGCCAGGGAAGGAAATTGGAACTTTCTGCTCTTCCCAGAGTGGCTCCATCCCCTGAGGGGAATATCTTACAGTGCTCACACTTCTACGCTTCCATTCATATGCAACCAGGGCAGACCCTGCTTAGCTAAGGGGACAAATCTCCTCTCCTATTGAAAGCCTTGTGTGTGGCTCAGACAGCATAAATAGACCACCACCAACCCCACTTCTCCTTTTAGAATACACACCTTAAGGATCATGATTCTCCCCCTGCATCAGAATTAGAGCTTGAATTTGGGAAAAACCCAAGGTGTCCATGAGAATACAAGGCAGAAGCAAGAGCAGAGTGGCAGTCAGAGGGAGGGGTAATGCGGGTCGTGGTGGGTGACAGTAAGGTGATGCATGGTGGGTGACGCTCCAGGTTTCCTTCTGATGATTCAACCTGCATTGGTCCACAGACATTTCTGTGAATAAGCTCTAGGGGGAGCTGTGACTCTTACTGACTCCTTTGCTTTTCAAACAGCACACACATTATGAGTCATTGGTTTTGCAGGGCTGAATTCTCAAACCTCTTGCTAAATGACCCATTTCAAGTTGAGAAATTACTTTAAATTCTCTATGTGCAAATCTTTGGTGCCACAGTTTTTCACATTGTTAATGCAAGCATCCTTTTGCAACATTGGCTTTCTCATTAATGCAATCAATCTCAAACAATCCACTTTATCTTAAAGAACCTCTGATTAACAATTCCTGTTTGTCTCTGATGTAGCCGTGATCATTCTTGAATTTTGCTTCGTAACCTTTGCGCATGGCGTACTAGACTGAAATTAAACTGCTTTCAAGTGTAGGGATATAAAGAGCTTCTTCAGTTCAAAAGGTTATGTTCTGTCCCTTTGGCAGTTTTCAACTGATTTTTGCTTCTCCTCTTCCCTCTGCAATGATCTTTCTGCCATCTGCCAGGCTTATTTGGGTTTTATAATTCAAGTCCAACTCTCTAAACAGTTCCTTGACTTTAATCAGATTTGCACTTGTGCCACTATGAACAACTAGATCCGCAAAGTCACTTTTTGGAATTGCTTTCCACATCACTTTCAGAAGGTTCAAGAATTTCTGGGTTTATTTCATACCCCTTCCCTTCTCTTTACTTTGAATCTGTGTTAGCGCTTTTTTCTGGTTTGGAGAGATTCTGGGTGATGAGTCATCCCTCTTGAAATTTCTTTCAGCAGCTCTGCTGTGGCCAGGGCCTTTGTTCTGAGGACAATTGATGTGCAAATGGCCTGGCTTCCTACACAGCCAACAGACCTTGCTGTTTTGTTTGGTTTGAAACCATGTAACTTAACTCTTTTCATTAGGGAGCTCACTAGGGATTGAATCTGATCTCATATCAAAATCCTGGAGTCTAGAAATTCTAAATTCCAATCTTCTCTTTTTATTCCAAAGCAAATCATATCACTTGAAATTTCTCAGGCAGACTATTCAAAATTAATCCAACAATTGCTTCATCTGTGAGTCTTAAATTTTCTTGTGCACATCTCCTTGCAATGTGTGTGAGTGTGTGTGCACATCTCCTTGCAATTAGTTGGCTCAGTTAACATGCTCAGTTAAATTTTGTCCTTCTCTGAGTTTCATATTACACTGTCTGACAATCAGATCAATACCCTTATTAGTTGTCTTTCTAGCATACAGGTGTTTTAAAGTCTCCCAAACTTCCTTAGCTATCCTGGTCTTTCTCGAATGCACAATGATTGGGTCTCTCACATGCAAGATGCGTCCGTAGAATTTTCTATTTTTAGCATCCCATGCTTCTTGTTCTCCAGCTGCTTCAGGTCTGTCCTCTAGAAAAATATTTTCCAGCTCCATGCTCATCAGATAGGATTCCATCCCCAGGTCTCATAGTTAAATCCATTCAGCCCCAGGACCACTGGCTGTCCCTGTGCTGTTGTCTCCATGATGAAAAAGCTCCCTTCCCTTTTCTCTCTGCAATAGGTGTATGCATGAACCATTCACCATCATACTGGTTCACCTTGAACTGGGTTGGTTCGGTGGCTCAGTTGCAAAACAAACTGGGGGCAGTTTGGTCTGCTATAAAGCCAGACCAAGCCTGATATGGAGATGAGGTGCAGCTGAGTGGGGGGCAGCGAGAGAGGTGAACCTTGGCAGTGTGGCTGCCAGTGCTGCTGCTCTCACACACACCTCGGTGCAGTCCCAAGAGCATGCAAAGTTCCATTTAGAAAACTGCCTGCATGGCAGCAGCATGGTTCAGGCCTTAGTGCATGCGTGGAGGCCATTTAAGTGGTGTCTGCTCATGCATGGACACCATTTGCATGGGCACACAATTGTGTGATCACACAAATGGCCTTCACACATGCAGAGAGGCCAGAACAACACCTCCATGTAAGCAGCTTCCTAAGCAGAGCTTTGAGTTCACTTGGGGCCATGCCACCTGGACCTGGAGAGAGAGCAGCACCACCAGAAGCCATGCTACCTGGACCTTTTTATCTCTCTCACTGCCGCTGCCCAGCTGCCCCTGAAGATTTCCTGGACCCCCACCCCTTTACTTGTAAAGGGTAATCCTGACCAGATTCCCCTTTACAAGTATTAGCCACCTGAACTGCCGAACTAGTTCAGTCAAACGGACCAGACCTGTCATTCGATTTGACTAAACTGGTCTAGCAGCACATAGAGAGTTGATGCCATCAGGAGCTGCATCTCCAACAAGTAGAAGGAGGTGGAAGTGATTGTGTGGGAGCCTTATACTGGGTAGGATGGCACTGTCCTACCCAGCACCTGTATCCAGCTGTTTAATGAGATAGGAAGAAAAACCATCCTACCCAGCATTAGGCTCCCAAACTAGTACTTCCCCCTCCTACTTAGGTTTTTACTCACACATGGTAAAAACCTGATGGCTTTTACTCCTGAAGATAGGTGGGAGGCTTGTCCTACCAACTTCATGGTTGCATGAACTAGTCTATCCATTATCAATTGCATGCTGTACTCAAATGTTCTTAGTTTCTGCTGTTTCAACAGTTGCTATCTTTCTGATCTAATATCCCTAACTTTGTGTGCATTCTATCCTAAGATTGTAATAATAAAAGTTCTAACTCTAAATGCTGAGACTGTTGGTCCTCCTTTTGTGGCGGGCAGGAGGCCTGTTCTATGAGAAGTAACATTTCCTCTCTCTCTGGTGTCTTATCAGATGAAGAGCAGCATAACAGAACACTGAAAGATCAGGAGTTGACCAGGATGCTACTTTTCTCATTTTTTAAACTATGTCTGCCACTTGTTTACTTCTTTCTTTTTTATGGGTGTGCCTTGGGAAGCTGATGGAGATTAGATTCAGAAGTCTCTCTGCCCTGTCTGCTGGAACTGAGGGGTTATCATCACCTAGGTGATGAGTCACTAAGCTACTTCTCTGTGTGTATTCCAAAAGTGCAGGTAGTGGCTTTCTCCACCAGGCATTCACATATCTGGGACAGGTGTCCCTGGAATTTTGGCACCTCAGGCAGTTGGCAAGCTTGTTTCTAGGGTTGGGCCAGCCCTTCATGTTGAGGTATGTTTGAAAACCACAGAACAGTCCCCTATTTAGGGGGTAATTAAGCGGAGGGTAGCGGGTTAGCTCATTTTATTCAGTCTCTGTGTCTTTCTTTATTGCCTCTATGCATTCAGACAGATCAATGTTTTAATCATGTTATTGCTCAGACACTTGGGCCACAAGCACTTTTGTGAGATCTTTTTACAATTTAAAAGGGTATTTTTCAGGTTAAAAAGATCTGAAGGTCTCAAGATAAAGGTCTCATAAAACCTTACACAGCCTTCCTAACATTGATTCCAGCCGAGAATGCTAGATAATATGGTATTTTTGGTGCCCATGCTGATAATTTTGATTTCTAAGTAACTTTGGTGCACCACCCCAAAAGAAAAGTAACTTGAAGTTTTTTTTAAAAAAAACAAAACCCTTTGCTTTTCCACTCTGTTCACTCATAATATTTCCTTATAAGATGCCACTTCTTAGTCCTGCAAAACTAGATGGTCAATTCCTAGTATTACATGTCTATACCCCCCGCACCATGTAAAATCCCTCACCCATAGGGAAAACCACCTATTTCAAAGATGTTCATCATAGGCAAGGAATTAATGAAACAAATTCCAGGATCAGAGACAACATTTCTATCAGCTTTTCTCTGATCTGGAGAGAACATGGGTGTCATTTTCTGGTTTTAGTGCCGATTAAAGCCCCATGCCACTGCCTGAAGCATGTCCAGTATTGATGGGATCTTTAAAGGATAAAACAGCCAGACCCAAACAAAGTGATCTCGAATATGTGCAAATTGATTTTCTGTAGTGGCTCAGAAATTTCAAGAAGTCTTCATGTTTCTGGTAAAGGCCACATCTATGACATCGTCCTAATGTTGCTGTATCACATATAATAGCACTACTATAAAGTATTGCTTGGGGAGCAAGAAGGGGGAAAATGTGGGTCTTGTACCATAAGAGGGAACGTGTCTGGAATGACTGATCCTGCTATTACTGAACTATCCCCCTTCCACCTATCCCACTCTGCTTCAGCTTGAGGCATGTACATTTTTACATAATCCGAGAAGAAATGTGGCCTGGACAAGCATTAAATCATTACGCAGTGTGGTTAATTCATTAACTGTAGGTTAAAACTGTACGTTTTTAATCAGCAGATATTAATTGAAACTGACCCTCCTCATACTTTTAAAGGTTTTCAAGGTTTCTGTATTCTTTTTATGGAATCTTGGTTCATCTCTTGATCAAAGCAATGTCCATAGTGAACCAGGAATCATAATTCTCAAGTTGTATTGATTCCCAGCATTGCTAGGGCTATGTAAATTCAGTTCTCACCCCAGTTATCAGTGAAGTGAAGGTCCAGCTGACCTGGCTTGCTTTTGGGTAAGCAAAGCCCATTAAGGAACAATCTGAACCTATGTGTGCCATGTGAACACAATGGAAGGATTCTAATGAGTAGCTAGTTAATAAAGGAGGTATTGTAGGGTTGGTGGCAGAAATCCTGACTAAAGAAGTGGGTGTTCTCCAAGGGACTTTGGGCACACTTTTCTTTGTGTCTGAAGTAAAGACTTAGAACAGTCTGAAGAAACCATTTTATTTAGACTCACAGAAGCCATGCTACAGAGGTCTAGTCTTCTCTGGATCCTGTGCAAAACCTGGCTCAGATTAGCCTCATGCAGTACCCAGTTGCAACTACAACAAAAGCATGAACAGGACTTCTAAACACTAGCCCAGGGATATGCTGGAGCCCATTGCAACAGAGCTTGTGCACTGGAAGTATTCTGCAAGCTCAGAAACACATCGTTGACCCTCAGTGATGTATTAATGATCTTGCGGAGTGCTTCCAGACCATAGGGAGTGCTCTGAACTCTAAGGGCTTTGTTGCAACAGTGCACACACTGGGGGGGGGGTTGTGTGAGGGCTCCTGGTACGTCCCTGCTGCTCCTTAAAGTGCACTCGTTTCATTGGTTAGGATATCAGCCATCTTTTGTTCTTCTGTTTTGGTGTGATGATAGCAGCTCAGCATCTCCTGAAAATCTGTGTTGAGCAAAGAGCACTCTCATCACTTCTTGATGAGGCAGCATAACTGTTTGAGATACTTGTGTCATTAAACAATCAAATCAAGATAGTTCATAGAATCAAATAATTGCAGGATGTATTGCAGGCCATTTTGTTCAACCCTGTTTGATGGAGGAAATCCAGAGCAAGAGCATCTCCAACAGATGGCTGTTAAGCCCAGGCAGAGGCGTATCTAGGGAAAATAGTGCCTAGGGCAAGCACTGAAATTGCGCCCCCTGTCCAAACATCTGACACCCATCTGATTCTCTGTACATAGTGCCAAACTGAATATGTGTACAGTGACTTATATTATATTGATTTTTTTTTAAAAAAAAATTTAAATTATTTTTTTAATTTTTTTAAAATTAATTTTAAAAAATTACCTGTAGCCCCTTCAGGGGGCTTCCTAAAGGCTGTGGGGGGTCTGCAAATGTTTCCCCTCCCCTCTCTGCCCTTTAGGGCCTCGCAGGGACCATTTCAGCATGTGCGGTGGCCATTTTTTTTAAAAAAATATTTTTTAAAAAAATGGCCACTGAAAACAAAATGGTGACTGCACATGCTCAAATGGCCTCTGCGAGGCCTGGCATGGCCTAGGGCCTCAAAGAGGCCATTTGAGCATGCACGGTGGCCATTTTGTTTTCAGCAGCCATTTTAATTTTTTTTTAAATTTTAGAAAAATGGCGCCCCCTTCAAGAGGGAACCGGGGCATGTGCCCTGCCTGCCCTACTCCTAGATACGCCCCTGAGCCCAGGAGTGTAGTGAGGGGAGAGAGGGCCCATGTTCACACTTTCAATGGTACCCCACTGTTGTGGAATAGGATGTGTGTGCACCCCCCACTCACTCCCCATCATTGGGAGGGGCTGCTGAGCTGCTGGCTACCTGCAGCTACTGGACAAAGAATGATAAAGGAAATAAATAAGTGCTAAATGAATAAATAACCAGCTCTCAACACACATGAAAACAATCAAACACATCTGTATAACACATATAGACATACAATAACATAATACCAAATAGAATTCTTTGAACCAGATCCATCCCTGGTCAAGCCTATGCCCGAAGACCTCCAGGATGGGAGGCCACAACCACCCCAGGGAATTGGTTATATTGAGAAACTGTTCTTATCAAGATGGTTCTTCTGAAATCTACCTATTTCCTATGACTTATGTCATAGTCATTCCTATGACTTATGTCAGGGAAGGAAAATTCTATGAAGATGCTGATCCCCATTAGATATAGCATCTAGACTGGCTTTTTCAAAACAAAAACAAAAACAAAACTATTCTTTGGACAAACACTGGTTAGTACTTCAAAATCCAGATTGTATCATGTGGGATTTATATGATATAGCTTAATATTTCATATGTTATCATTCATACATTTGGGAAGGTAGCTATGTTCAGCAGCAGCATTGTGTTCCTTTGATCATTGGATAATTGTACAAAATATATGGTCAATAAATTGGCAGCATCAAAGTACCAGACTTGTGGGTTGTGAGTTCTACATATTGATGGTAGCAGGAAATAGAATGGATTGGATTTGCTGTCAGAAGATACAATCTGATCTAAAGAGTACCACACAAATTGAGGCAAATGCAGGTACTAACTATGTCAAGTGTGCTGGAGTATATCTCCTGATATCTTTATCTGATGCAAACGCAGTTGCTCTTAAAGGATGACCATTCCTCTTTAAAGGAGTCCAAAGCCCTGATGCTAGTTTTAGAGAGTCCTCTTTATCTAAATCTTCCCCACAGGTATTTTCTACAGTTGAAGGGGTTTTTTTTAATTGTTCATGTCCTGGGGCCTGGTTCTCAGCTTCTGCTTTAACTCCCTTAGGCCAACATTTCTTCATGATTCCTTACATTACTTGCCTCCAAGTGTGACAAGAGGGACTAAATCAGCAGTTGCAAGATGACTCATTCTCACTTTATTACCTTCTAAATATAGGCCTGGTCATTTTGTTTACTCTAGTTTCTACTAAGATTGCCCCCCCCCCTTAATCCTACAGCAGGAAATTGAGAGGAGGCAGAATGTTTGCTTGTTTTTGAGAGCCAAAAAGGGGGTGAGTGCAGGAGCAAAGAAAGGGCGTGAGAGACAGAGACAAGAAAGAGGTGGGCAGCCCTGATCAGATAATGAGTAACAGGAAATTTGAGTTGGTAGATAGCAAAGGTAGCTGTTATCAACAGGTGGCTGTTGAGCAAAGCTTTGCTACTCCATATGGATTGACAATACACATACGAATGAGGCAAGGTTAAAATATGTGAATCTAGGAAAGCATTTTCTCATGCGTTTGGAATGAAGGCAAAATGTTTGTCACTAGCTACCATGAAAAAGAAGCAAGAGCATAACAATTCAAACTAACATAATGACCCTCATCAAAACCACTCTGATTCTTTCTTTCTTTCTTTCTTTCTTTCTTTCTTTCTTTCTTTCTTTCTTTCTTTCTTTCTTTCTTTCTTTCTTTCATCTAAGGTGACCTCTCTCCAACACTTATGCCATCGAGTGCTCATTTACTCAAGGAATTGCTAGGAAGTCTGTCTCGCTTGGGATCAAGTTTATCAAAAAATTATTCCAAGATAATTTCTTCTCTGCCAATCAAATCCATGAATCAATCAATATTTATCCTGGACCATTAACCACAAAAAGATCAAATCCACCAATTCATTGACAAACCATGTTCCTCAGATTAGCTGGCTTCTGTGTTTTCTCAAGCTTCTCAATTGAGGAAGCTAATACAGTTAATAAAGAAGAGTCTCCAGGCCTTAATTATGGTGGAAGTGGGGCTGCTACTGAGGGGCTCTGTGTTCACCCCTTTCCCTGGTAGCCTCTCCACGTGAGGGAGATAATGAAGAAAATAGGGATGTGTGGAGCTGGGAGGCCCTCAGGAGCTTGGGGTCCCATCATCCCCAGCTACAGTTTATTGTGGCTGAGGATGAAAGGAGTTGTAGTTAAACAACATATGAAATGCCATAGGTTGGGAACCCCTGCCTTAAATGAATAGGCATGGGGATCTGCATTGTTGTCACTGAGGTGTCCTTATATGTCCTTACAACTGTACCAAATTTGGTCCAAAACAGTTTCTGCTTGCACCTCAAATGTGTATGTGTCTATCATCTTGAACTGGGGTGGATGACATCATCACAAACCACACCGTTGAGGTGTACCCTTGTGTCACTCACTATAACTGCACCAAATTTGGTCCAAATTGATTAGGCAGTCCACAGGTTAGCCCACTTGCACCTCAAATGTTCATGTGTCCACCATTTTGAGTTGGAGCAAATTACATCCTTGCAAACTATGCCATTGAGACATCCCTATGTGTCCCTACAGCTGTAGCAAATTTGGTTCAAATCGGTTAGGCAGTTCACAAGTTAGCCCACTTGTTCCACAAATGTTTATGCATCTGCCATATTGAATTGGGGTGTATAACAACATCACAAATTATGCTGTTTAGGTGTCCCTATGTGTCCCTCCAACTATACCAATTTGGTACATATTGGTCCAGGTATTGTGAAGTTGATAGGGGTTCACACACACACACACACACACACACACACACACACACACACACACACACACAGAAGGCCAGGTTATCTCATATGCTTTTTTTTCTTAAGAAAAGTAGGCTAAATAAGTAACTAAGGGGAGATCCGATAGAAGTTTATAAAATTAAACAAGATATGAAGGAAGAGGATAGAGAGAGAAAATTGTTGCTTTTTCGTAACACTAGAACCAGGGTCATCTTATGAAACTGATTGGCATTTAGACAGACTAAAGGAAGTACTTTTTCAAACAGTCCATGATATATCTATAGAATTCTCTGCCACAGGATGTCGTGATAGCCACCAGCTTGGATAGTTTTAAAAGGGTGTTAGACTAGGGCTGCACACCTTCAGCCCACCTGCAGATGTTGGACTACAACTCCCATTATATCTGACTATTGGCCACTGTGGCTGGGGATGATGGGTGCTGTAGTCCAAAAACAGCTCAAGTTGTCCAGCCCTGAATTAGACAAATTGATTGAGGACAGGTCTATCAATGGAAAATAGTCCTGATTACTATAGGTTATCTCCAGACAGGATGCTTACGAATGCCAGAGCACCAGCAGGACAGGGGGCATGATTTAACCCAGCATTCTTTTTGCCATGGGCATGGGCCTGAAGAGCAAGGCTCTTCTATATTCTTAATAGATATGGCATGCTTAAGCCCTTGAGAAGGTTGCTCTGTTTCAGCTTCCAGGGTTGTTGCTGTTGGTCTTGGTCCCTAAATGGTCCTTCATTCGAATCTACACATGTACTGATCAACATGGTAGGCTGCTTTCTTTTGCTGACTTTCTGCACGCCAATGAAACGGATATAGGAAGGTGTTTTCTTTAGACTATTATTCCATCTGTGACTCCTGATAACTGGGCAAAGAGGCATTTTAAAAGTGGTGGCACAATTATATTTAGGAAGGGGAAACCAACTGTCTCTATTCAACATAGGCTGAATTAAGATGTAATACACAACTGGAGTTAAATGGGGCAGAGGTTGGAACTCCGTTATGTTAACCCAGGGTCAGGTTAAAAGGCAGCCTGAACCAGGGATTCTTGAATGGCTAAGGCATATTTTTTTGTAGAATGATTTTGGGGAAGGGGGCTCCAGCCCCTTTCCCTTGGGATACCTTAGGCTTACTCATGAGAAACATCAGGCAGAAGAATCAGCATTGCCTCAGAGCAAGGGGTGATTTGACATCTGTGATGATGACAGATGCTGATCCCGAGGGGACCGCTCACTCATGAAAGTGTAAAGCCATGGAGGCATCTGCCCACAGCTCATGAGAAGACCTTCTGCGGGGACAGGGGTGTTGAGCCGACTCACCCATAATGTATGATGGCATCCCCTTCTCTCATGGACTGCTCTCTCATGAGAATGTCAGGCCATGGGTGCTGGACAGCAGATGACACCTAGCTAGGTTGCTCTATATAGGAAATCCACGGGGACGGGTACCCAGCAACTGCTCTCCCCGCTGCCAAGAAGCTGTCAAAGTGTGCCCTCTGCCAGCCCGTCTACCCATTTGGACATATGCACTTTTGCTTGTGCGTGGAAAGGATGACTCCACTCTCCTGCGGGAGCTGGAAATCAGGACACCCCTCTCTCCAAGGTGGAAGATCTGCATATGGCACACTGGACTGAACCTGGGAATTTTGAATGAGAGTAAAGATCCGTCCCTGCACCCAGTATTTCCCCATCTGCACATGTTGGTAAGCTCTAACACACTGGGTGTCAAAATCTCCTTTGGGACCATGCAGGTCTTCTGAGGGCAGGAGGGAGTAGCAATGCAAAAGTTATGTCATTAACCAGAGAGAGTGGGGACCCCCTTTGTTGGCAAAGGGCCCCTTTGTTGGTGAGGAGGGCCCCATATGTTGGGTCAGCTCAACTCATGAGCACACAGTCCAATGGAGGACCGAGGGTGTTTTGCCATAAGGTCCTTCCCAGTAGACAGGCCCTCTCATGAGAGTGCTAGCCTGCTGGCAGCAAGCTGGAAACCCAACCCCCAACAGAAAAAAAAAAACCCCTAACACTAACCCTAACAGGGAACCACCCCCACCCCCAAATTGTGTGCTACAGTTTTGTTTTTGGGCTCTTAGGACAGTGGTGGTACAATCGCTGTCAGAAAAGGTGCTGGCATGGCATGGCATTTGAAGGGATTTAAATGCCCTTTCCATGCCAAGGGCAGGTGGCCCATTCTGATAAAGCACAATCATGCTCAACATGTCCCCTGGAAGATCATGGCCAATGGCAATCATCCTGGTGATGTGCTGATGCCTTGCCCACAGTCTGGTGATGCCAATGCTACGGAGCTTGCTGGGATGTGGACTCGAAGGACAGGGGAAAGGGAGGGGTTCAACTGCCCTGAAACCAGAGCTTGCCAGACTGCAGTTGGACAAATGTCTGTGATGCGATTCACAATTAGGAAAAATAACCGTGGGTCTGCTGACCTCCGGTTTCATGTTACATGTGAATGTGGCCATAGTGTCTCTCCAGTCGCTGGTGTCTCCTAAGTGTATGTGGATTCTTGGAGATTCTTCTTGGAGACACCAAGGATTGTACCTCGAACCTTCTGCATGCAAAGCATGTGCTATACCACTAAGCTAGAGCCCCTCTCCATAACATGAACATAGCACAATTTGTTTGTGGGCACTCTTAGTAATATGGGATTTCTTGTCAGCCAGTGATGCACACCTCCCGTAATATGCAGTGCTGGCATGAAGATTCTCTGCATCTTTAGGAATTTCCATGCTGCAAGTCAGAGCAACACAACACTCTGGTCCAGCATGGAGAATTGCAAAGGATATGCGGCTAGCTACAGAGATTAGCTAACTTCTAACATGTCCTTGAGAGCACTACTGTCAAATTGCCAAGTTCTCTCTCTCTCTCTTACTCCTATTTTCCTGGTTTCCTATTTGAATGTTTATCAGTGCAACCTTGTTCCTTTTTAGAAAAACATATAGATGGTTTCTTGCTCACATGAAAAAATAACTGAATGCAAATGGGAAATTCATGTAGAAAATTTACATGTAGGAAATAGCAGTTAACTTGTGTAGGTCATTACATTTTATTATTTTACACACACACACACACAGAGCTCTGCGTACTAGTGTGTGGACAGTCCCATTTCCCCAAGTTGTCTCTGTGCTCTGTGTGTGTGGTTTTTTGTGTGTGTGGGAGTGGATGATGAGGGTGGGGCTAACATCCAGAGCGACACACAATGGATGCACCAAGAAGATGTGTCAACATAGTGGAGAACTTTCCCACTACTGCTGCACCTATCCACCCCCAGCACAGTACCTCCAGTGACTGTTGCTGCTGTATATCTTATGGTTTTTTTTAGATTGTGAGCCCTCTAGGAATAGGGAGCCATCTTATTTATTTATTATTTCTCTATGTAATCTGCTTTGGAAACTTTTGTTGAAAAGCGGTATACAAATATTTATTGTTGCTGTTGTAATGTGCACCTGTGCATGCAGTGGAGGGAAAAAAGATCAAATTTTACCTATCTGCACTGCCTCTTGCCGTGCCCTGTGTCACCCAGAAATATGTCCCTGTGGGTTGCACAGCTAGGAAAGCTTTCTGCAGCATGGAAACTCTGAGGCTATTCACACGATGTGGCAAAATTGGGCTAGTGGAGGCTAGACCGATTTCGCCCCATCGTGTGAACCACCGGGCGCAGCTGCGAGCCCGGTGGTTCCTAGGCGGGTAACCCGCCTAACTAACCCTGCTCTAAAACCAGGTTTGCGGAATGAGCGCTCCACAAACCTGGTTTTAAAGATCATGAGTAGCTGTGGCTACTCATGAGTAGACTCCCGGAGGGGAGGCGAAAAGCCGCCTCCTGGCTCCGGGGGTCTCCCCAGGATGCCCTGCGCACTCACGCAGGGCATACTGTAGCTTCCGGGAGCCACGTGGCCCCCGAGCTCCCCAGCCCCCGCTGGCTCTGTAACAGAGCCAGTAATCGTGTGGCCGGCTGATCCGGCCGCCCAGGGCTCCCTCCCTGCTCGTGTGCGGGGAGAGCAGGCTTAGCCCACTCTCCCCACGCACCCTCCAAACCGGGTCTCACTGATTGTGAGACCTGGCTCTCTTCCTGGATCTTCCTGAATAGATAGTAAGGCCATGCACATGACTGTGCAAGCAGCGGGGGTACTGGCAGGGAAGGGGGGTGGCATGGTTGGACCTACCTGCCCATCACATGAGTTGCTCTTCTGCGTGCCAGCACAGGGCCACACAATCCGCACTGCTCCCAGCAGCGTAGTTTGCTGCAGGCTGGGAATATGAGTCCCGACCTCCAGGAATCCCTCAATGCACCACGTGAGCCATGTGGTACATTTAGTGATTCCCCTGTTAGTCGGGTGTTCTAGGCGCATGTGTATGATCAGGCTGCTTGATCCTACACATGACCCTAGCACCAGGGTTAAGGGCATGCTTGCACCCTGAACCCTGGCTAAAGGCTGTGGTTAAAGGTCGGATCAGGCTGGGAGGGAGTGCCGGGATTGGGATCAACCCTGGCGCTCCACACAAGCAGCCTAACCCAGGCTGGGCTGCCCTAGCCTGGGTGAGGCTGCTCATGAGAACAGCCCTAATCTCTTTCTCTCTCCCTGGCTGATTTCCAGACTGAGCAAGAAAGAGAGATTCTCTGTTTCCGACATTACCGTCTTTTATGTTGGTGTTTTGTCGTGTGTGAGTTACCCAGGGTAAAGGGTGGTTTAATAGCAAGAAACAGGGACTCCAAGCACAGAACACTGCTTTAGCTGTAGCAGTACGTGATGCAAGCACTTCTTCGGATGCAGAAAGGCTGCCAGATTCTAAAGTGGGTTCATCGCTTTGGATGGGCCTCTTTCACCTTCCATATGTCACCTTCTCATATGTTTTGCAGCAATTCCCCCTCAACGTTCAACTGTGCTTTCATCATTCAGTGTTTGGGTTAATGGTGGCCTTTTGCCCTCAAATAGTTCATTCCTTTTAAAAGACAGGATGCCATGTACTGTACAGCTGCATTTTGCTCGTGTATAATATTGTCTCTTTGGTAAACCACTTAGGTCTGCCTTCTGGGAATATTTGTAGATGAGGAAGAAGCCACCTTGAAGATTTTTGTCTTTAACTGCAACCATCCTGGGATTTTGTCACATCTCTGTGAACTCTGTAAATCCAGTGGTAAACTGGGTAAATTATTATTGTTTTTCCAAAATATGGCCAACCACTTCCTCCCTATTCATGCATTCTCTGTGTGCTGGTTTCTTTACTATTCCTGGCAAATGATGTCATCAAGAGTATTTGAAGGGATTCATGTTGAAACACTTTGAAATGCTTTGAAACACTTACCCTCTTGTCCTCTTGAGTTACTGGCAACTTTTGATGGCACAAATGTCTATGTTGTTTCCTCTGCTTCTTTTTCAATTTTCCTGAAATGCTCAACTTTCTTAGGATATAAATATACTTCTGACTAGTTTGGACAAGCTAGCTCCAGAGCCTATCCTAGCCATGTCGAGAAATGGCTATCTTGCACAGCCAACCAAAAAAGAAAGTTAAGGGAATGGAGATATATTTTTAAATGTCATGAGCAAAGAAAGATAACAAATACTGAGTATATTTTATATTATTATTATTATTGTTGTTGTTGTTGTTGTTTACACAGTCAGACAGGTGTTATTGACCCTATTTATCCAGACATCGAGTCCTTCCCAAGGACCTGGGATGGCTGAATTTTATTATCAATGTTGTTGCTGTTATTATTATAGATATTGTCGCAGAATATAGGCTGTTCCCAGTGATGTTGCTTTTTGTAATTGGCTGATGGTGATTTCTGTGGCCCCTATGGTGTTGAGGTGCTCTTCAAGTTGTTTTGGAATTGCACCTAGGATGCCAATTACCACTGGGATTATTTTGGTCTTCTTCTGCCACAACCTTTCAATTTCAGTTTGTAGATCTTTGTATTTTGTGATTTTTTCTATTTCTTTTTCTTCTATTCTGCTATCCCCTGGTATTGCTATGTCGATTATTTTCACTTGTTTTTCTTTCTTCTCAACTACAGTTATATCTGGTGTGTTGTGTGGTAGACATATGTCTGTTTGCAGTTGGAAGACCCATAATATTTTTGCATCTTCATTTTGGACAACTTTTTCAATTTTATGGTCCCACCAATCTTTGGCTACAGGTATCTTGCGTTTTTTGCAGGTGTTCCAGTGTATCATCCCTGCTACCTTCTCATGCCTTTGTTTGTAGTCAGTCTGTGCGATCTTTTTACAACAGCTGATTAGGTGGTCCACTGTTTCACCTGCTTCTTTACAAAGGCGGCATTTGCTGTTTGTTGTTTTTCTTTCCTACTTTTGCCTTTATTGCATTTGTTTTTAGTGCTTTATCTTGTGTAGCCAGTATTAAACCCTCAGTTTCTTTCTTCAAGTTGCCATTCTTAAGCCATTGCCAGGTCTTGGTGATGTCTGATTTTCCAGTTATATTGTGCAATTATATTATTATTGTTATCATTATTAAATAATAATAATAATAATAATAATAATAATAATAACCATTCAGAAGAGCATAAAGGAGGGTTTCAAATTAGGCAGCAGTGGTTGTGGGTAAAGCCCCTACGCCAGTTCTATTTGGAACTGGACTCCGGAACAGGAAGTGGTTTCTCTGAAAATGGTGAAATAGCTTGTTTCCCTCCAATTTGAAGACAAAGAGGGACCCTGTAATGCCTCCAATGACATCACTGCAAGAGGCCCAAGTGCTTTCCTCAATTCCTTGTGAACTCCCAAATCCTGCCCACGTGCTCCCTAATCTCTGCTGTGCATGGCAGCAGCGCCTCCAGCAACAGCTTCAGTGACAGGAAAGCCTCACTGGAGGGAGACCTCCCTTCTTGGGGCCTGCTAATGCCTGGGGTGCTGTAGCAAGCAAGAGAGATTTCCTTCCCTAGAGCCCCTCCTTCACTGCCACCACAGCCATCAGGTGGGTGAACAGGAGGAGTAAAGAGGAGTTTTTATCTTGCTCCGATGAAAATCTATAGCCTAATAGGTCATCCGGGGACTTGGACTGAGTTGTCAGCAATATGTGGATGACACTCAGCTCTATCTCTCCTTGTCATCTGATCCTAGGGAGGCGGTGGATGTCCTGAATCGGGGGCTGGAGGCCGTGATGGGTTGGATGTGGGCTAACAAACTGAAATTGAATCCAGACAAGATGGAGGTACTGTTGGTCAGTAGGAGAGCCAATCGGGATGAGGAGATTTTACCAGTTCTGGAGGGGGTTGCACTCCCCTTGAAGGAGCAAGTATGCAGCTTGGGGGTACTACTGGACCCGGCTCTGCTTTTGGAAGCTCAGGTGGAGGCGGTGGCCAGGGCTGCCTTTGCACGGCTTCGGCTAGTGCGCCAGCTGCATCCCTTTCTCGAGAAGGCAGATCTGGCCACGGTTACCCATGCCTTAGTCACGTCATGGCTGGATTACTGTAATGCACTCTTCTTGGGGCTGCCCTTGAAGAATATCCGGAAACTGCAGATAGTGCAAAACGCGGCAGCTAGGCTTTTGTCCAGTGCTGCCTGGTGGGAGCACATCACACCCATCCTGAACGAGCTGCACTGGCTGCCACTTCGTTTCCGGGTCCAATTCAAGGTGCTGTTTTTGACTTTTAAAGCCCTTAACGGTTTGGGCCCAGGGTATCTGAGAGACCGCCTGCTCCCAAGGGTTGCTGCCCGCTTGACAAGGTCATCTGAGGGGGCTCTGCTCTGGGTGCCTACAATGAAGGAGGCTCGTCTGTCATGCACTCGGGACAGGGCCTTCTCTGTTGCTGCCTCCAGACTTTGGAATGCTCTCCCAGTGGCCATTCGCTCCTCAGACTCCATCACAGTTTTTAGAGAGCTTCTTAAATCTTGGCTTTTTATCCAGGGTTTTACATGACCGTTTCTATGCTGCTTCTATGTGTTTTTACTCATTTATAGTTTTTATGCTTGCATTTTATAGTTTTTAAATTAGATTTGTTTTATATTTTTAGCTTAATATTTTAATTGTCATTTTTATTGTATGTTTTTAAACTTTTGTAAACCACCTTGGGTTTGTTTTTAATGAAATGCGGTATAGAAATTCAACAATCAATCAATCAATCAATACAGAAAGCCCTTTCACACATACCCACAATCCATAGAGTCATAGTTTTTCTGTCCAATCCATAGAGTCATAGTTTTTCTGTACTAGTAATGCTTGGCTTGGTTTGGGGTTTAAGCATTAGGAATCACCGAGGTTCATGTTCTGAATGAGGAAATTATGCACTCTGGTAACTTTACTAAGTTGGACTGTGCTGCTGAGGATATCCTTCTTACTTGCCTTAACAGGGCAATATAATGCATTATAATGCCATTACAATTGCAACAACAGCCCAGTTCCTTCCTTTCTCCTCTGTATTCCTAGTTTGTCCAAACAGTGTCTCTCCAACTCCCTGCTGCCATCACCCCTCCAGCTTACTAGGAACTGGTTTTCTTCTGGCTTTCAACTCCAGTGGAACAAGGTTTCCCTAGAGCAGCAGAATCTGTTTGAAAACGATACATGATTTCATGGTTTTTTAATACAATTTTTCTCCAGTAAAAGTGTGGGCATCTTCCACAGGAACACGCTTTCTTGGCCTCTTCTTTAACTTGATGGGGTGGTACATTTGGAATATGTACATTTGGAATATTTATTAGACATATCCCACTTTCCCCAGGCAATCAGGGGTGGAGCTACCAGTGTTCCAAGGTGTTCTTGGAGCATGAGCCACGCTGCCCTTGGAGGCGAGATCGCCTCCTCCCTCCTCCTGCTGCCTGCCCACTTGCCACCATCCATTCATGTGCCCACCTGCCTCCTCTTCTGTCATCCATCCAGCCAGCCACTGTCATCCATCCATCCATCCATCCAGCACCACCTCCTCCTCCACCACCACCACCACCCCGTTTGCCAGTTGTCAGCCGTTCCTGCTCCTGGCAGGCAAGTGCAGGCAGAAGTCTCAGCAGGTAGTTGGAGCAGAGGCTGTGCATGCCACTGCGGGTGAGTGGGGACCATGCACATCACCATGGGGGCTGAACACAGGCCCCTCTACCCTAGTTATGGTATGCTTCTGCAGGCAACTTTCCTTTTAGTCACTGAGCAAACCTAATCTGATTTCTAAGTAAATGGGACTAAGATTGGCCTGTGTTTCATATGGTTTCCATCCATCTTTAGCAGACATTAGTTGCAATTGGTAGAAAAGTTCTAATGCTGAAACTGTTACTCTATTCATGCTGGGTGGGCTGTGTTTGGATTAGTGGGCCATAAGTTATTCAGTTTTGATGTATACCTGTGGTGGGAAGAGGCCATAGCTCACTAGTAGGGCATATGCTTTGCGCATCTCAGAATCAACCCTGTCATCTCCAGGTAGGCCTGGGAAAGATTCCTGTCCGAAACCCTGGAAAGCTGCCACCAGTCATGGGTAATATTGAGTGAGATGGACCAGTTTCCTATGTCCTTACCTCCCTCATACATCCTAAAACATGCAGCTGTCTCAAGTGACCCTGTTCTCTCTCATGAGCACTTGCTCTTAGGTTCAAGATGAAAATGGAGATCACTGACTCAAGTGCCAGATTTTTTATCAGATTTGGGGAGGCAAAAACCATTTCTCTCTAGTGCAAAGGAAGTCTACAATGGCATGTTTTGAGGAACCCCTGTGATAATGCTATTACTTCAGGGGAGTAATTATTCTCTCTGTAGCTTTTATTTACTTCAAGTACGTATAGACTGAGCTCCCTTCTTAAGTTATCTCTTGTCTATCTAGCCATCTCTCCAATTTCCTTCAAACATTTCTTGTGTATTATAGGAGATCTCCACCTGCTATAAATAAGCCAGCTGTGGGAGAGTGCGGATGTCTGATGATCCATGCCAGGAGGGTCATCCACCAGACAGATACCACCTGCACATTCCTGACTGCTATGGGAAACAGGAATGCCTGTGATTTACTTCGCAGCCAAGCCTTCCTCCTCTTGTGTTCCTGTACAAATATGTGAGTCACAAAATATTCTTTTTTTCAGCACATGAACAGCAGCCCTAACTTTAATTCTTCATAATTTTATATTTGAAAATATGCAGCCAATATCAGCCCCAGTTCCCTCTTTTTCTCTTATTGTTTTTCCATTTCCGTTTTTTTATTCCTCTGCTTTCCTATCCAGAATTTCTTTTCAATTTGTCCTGCTTAGCTGTTGTGGCAATTGATGCTGTCGACCTGTTGATAGGGTATTTGTTGAAGAGGGTGGGAGCCCCTTCTTTTGCTTTGGAATGGGTGGGAGCTCACCATTTGGCCTCAGAGAAGTCAATATCTCACACCTTGCCCTTAGCGAGACCTTTTTCACCAGGTTGTAGAAGGGTAAATGAGATAAGGATATAATGCACTTCACATTCTGGAGAATGGGACACCTAAAATGAAACATACATTTTGCTGAAACAAAGGAGTTTCCCTTCTCCTTTATACAAATAAGAAAACTTGTTCAGCTATCACAGAGAAAGAACAAAAAATAAGAAGTCAGCATTGGTAATTTGCACTGAGCCCAGAAACTAACCATGAAGTTCCTTCAGGACCAGTTATATGCTTCCTACATCCAACACTTGTTAAAATTTGGGCTGTAGCATTCTAGACCTACGAAAGGTTCTGAACACTTTTCATGAGCAGCCCAACATAGAGGGTATTACAGAAATCTGGTTGGGAATGTACAACAATATGTATGGTGACTTGGAGAGAGTACAACTGGCAAACCAACCTGAGTTGGTCAAGTTGGCACTCCTGGCTCTAGTTTTAGCTGACTGATTAATAGATTTTTATACTACCCTTTAGCTAGCGCACATTCAGCGATGCTTAGAGCATCACAAAGTAAGTCTAATGAAAACAACAACATCAGTAACAATTGTATAAAATGCCACTGTAGAGCATTAAGAGAGTAGAGGATTTGTGTAGCAGATTGATCTGAAATGTGGGCATGTGTAAGGAAAGCTGTTACAGCACAGTGGCTAAAAGACTGAGTGGTAGATTAGGACTTTCCTGCTTCAACTCTTGCCTCTGTCATGAACTCAGTAGGTAGCCCTGGTCAAGCAAATCCGGATGGGGATAGTAATGTCACTCACCTTGTGGAGTTGTAACAAAATGATTCATATGAAATGCTCTGAACATTATGCTTGGATTTTAAATCTTTTAAGTCAGATCTATGTTTTTATATTTTAATTGTGTAATTTTTATAGTCTAGTTCTAATTTTTGTGCTTACCACCTTGGGATTGTTTTAATGAAAGGCAGTATATATATTTAACAATAAATAAATAAACATTTGAAAGGACCATAAGTATTATTATGAAAATACATAGCAATCAAAACCAGCAGAAAAGAATACGAGGGCCAATCATCTAGCTAACAAAATGCTGATGCTCTGTGAGGTGCACTGGTGATGCAGACAGGGTTGACTAATGGGGAGATTCACACAGGAGGGTGAATTGCATGACCTCCCCTTCCCAGAAGCATTCTATGTCAGCTGGTAATATGTTCTTGAGGACTGTGCAACTCTCTGGGACATTTTTTTCAGGTGACACAGAGGACTTCCAGGGGAAGGAGAGTTCATCAAATAAAAAGGACTTTGCCTGCTATTGGAAAGGCATGCCAGGCAAGGCTCCCTGGAAATTGTATTCCACATGCAAGGTGCCACAACTCAGAAGGCCATCTTTCCAATCACCGCCTGCCTCACTCCAAGAAGGGCCTCAAGTGGGCAGCTTCATGTAGGAGAAGGGAGACCATCACAGATGCTGCCTTGGGTTTGAATAGTAGAGATGGGTCCAAGATTGCTCCCCACATTGCACATTTTATCCTTTAATATAGACTTTACTTTTGCTGAGTTTGTAATAGTAACAAATGCCCAAAGTCTCCTTATACAACACAAACTAAACAAAACTCATTTTGTTTGACAATAGTGTCAAAATAAGGACACTCATGCTTATAGTCTGCCTACATAATAGTACAGGGGAAAAACAGTAGGTTTTCTTAAAACACACACACACACACACACACAACCCTAGGGCAAATAAAAGGCCACCTTCCTGTACACTAATACTAATACCCACCCAAAGCAGTGAGAGCTGTCCACGTGGGACTCTGAAAATTATCCTTTTGGTGGGGTGAGGCAAGAGACTGAATCCAGACCCCCCCCCACTACCCTCATTGTTGAACAATGAAGCAGCCAAATGTTAACCTTTTCAAAAGCTGCTCCAGCTCTTGTATCGGAAAGGAGATGCTTCATTCAGGACTCAGTTGAGCATGTGGCTTCCCATCCAATTGGGGATATGTGTATGGAAACCCATTTCTACATGTGTAGTGCCCCTACCTTTACCCTAAAGTAACGTTGTGCCGTTGAGCTGGTGTCGACTCCTGGCAACCATAGAGCCCTGTGGTGTTTTTTTGGTAGAGTACAGGAGGGGTTTACCATTGCCATCTCCCACGCAGTATGAGATGATGCCTTTCAGCACCTTCCTATATTGCTGCTTCCCGATATAGGAGTTTCCCATATTCTGGGAAACACACCAGCAGGGATTTGAAACAACTGCCTCCTGCTCTTTAGGCAGGTTACTTCCCCACTGTGTCATTAAGTGGCTTACCTTTATCCTAGTTCATATGTTTCTACATGTAGTAGCAATAGTAGTAGCAGCAGCTGCTGCATCAGGGTGAGTCTGATATAAATCAGGGTGAATCTGAAAAATATAAGATAAACAAATGGTATGATAATACTTCTAAAGAACATGTAGAAGTATATTTTTTCAAATACAGCACCCCAATTTCTGTGTGGCGGTAGCTGGTCTTTTGTACCTGGTCTTTCAAGCGGATTGTATAATGTATTATATGTTTGCCTCCCTCCCATACAACAGTCACTTCACACACACTTCCCTAGGCAGTTTGGACCACTTGTGCACACAACCACCTTGACAACAACTCAAAAGGCAACCCAAGAATTAGACGTTGTAGTCCATACTGTGTAATCTGAAACTCACACTTGCATGTATATTATTTTCTTTCTCCTCTGGATATCTTGCCTTAAGGCTGGATTAAAATGTGTTCCTCCGTCAGCATTGTTTTAGTAAATGTATATGTTATATATGTTGATTGTTCATTCATTCCCCTAACTAGTTCTTGCAGTTAAGAGAGCTGTTCCTGTCTGGTGGCATAATTAATCGGATGATCACAAGACTCCGTGCTCCCCTCCAACACCAACTGTCAACTAGTTGATAACAGTAAGGAAGACTGATCCAAGGGTAATGTGTTTGGCATGCGTGGTTTCGGAGTGTCGGAACAAGTATTTGGTATAATCTCTGCCTTCACACTCTAAGAACCTTCCAGCTGGCAGAACATGGTAGTAGTCTGTTGCTCATTCTGTTACACCTTCTGCAGTCTGCCACCTTATTTCCTGCAATTGTGCTTTCAGCAATAGTTTTTCAGCTCAATAGTTTGTTCCCTACAAAATTATCATCACAGTATAGCTTTAGAGAAGTTGCTTGCACTGTGTGGCATTGCAGTCACAGGTTTGAAGTTTTTTAAAAAATCTCTATAAGCATACTTCACAACTTTAAAAACATTCTGAAAGCCATTCCTAAGTGCTGGATTAAGGTGGTTACGTTTCAATTTCCGTTGTGTTAAAGATATCAAGACAACTGCAAACAAACTGCAATGGTAAACTAAGTTCATATTTCTCTAATATAAACCTTGGAATTTGTTTGTCAACAAGGCATTTCATACATGATTTTGATGTGATTTATTCCTAGTAAAGATTTCTTTTTAAGTTATTGTCTGTATACTCTACTCATTGAGGAAATCCGTCAACAAATCTGTCTTACGGTTTGACTTAATAGGACCATATGGTGGCCACGCTATATGCAAGAGGACAAATCCATATCTTTAAAACATGAGTCTCCCCCATCAATTGTAAAGCATGTGTAGGATAGTGAAGGATGCACTTTAACGTGTAAAAGGGATGTGTAGATGGAGGTGCTGAATATTTCTGCCACCTGCTGCTACTGCAAACTCTTCCCTCTCTCATTTTTCTCTGAGCTGAGGTCACTTCTGGTACTGGAGCCTAGCTGGGACAAAAATAACCCTGGGAAAGAATGATGGTGGGAAACTGTAGGTCCCACCTGTGCATTCATTTTGCAGGCTAAGGACTGGAGAAGGCCCACATTTGAAGACAAGTCTTTGTCTGCGGCTTCCAGAAAACTGACTTTGTGTGTAACTTCCAGAAAAGCCTACAGAGCCAAAGTAGTTACTTTAAATAACTAAAATTTAGTTAGTTAAGCAAACTGACTGGCTTCCTGACTAAGGCTGGGAAGACATACCTGCACTGCAGAAAAGTTTCTTTGCTCCACAGTGTGCAAGGTGGCTGAGGGTGATTTTCACTGATTTCTGCTTCCCTTGAATCTTCTAAAAGTATGTCCCCAAAAACTGTGCAATCTTCAGGGACATATTTTGGGAGGGTACAGGGCATTTCTAGGGGAAGCAGAGATTGGTGAAAATCACATACTCATCCAGCTCAATCTGCACTGTAGTACTCTGGAAGCTTTCTGCAGTGTGGGCATGTGTTCTTGCCATATTGCCATGGCCTTAGGATGTCAACCACTGCAGTTAGTTAAATTAACTAAATCAGCTAGTTTTGCTTACCAAAACTGTATGGAAATTCAAACTACAGCAACTAGTATGTAAGCTATGTGGATGTGAAATTTGCTATAGCCCTTTATAGGAAAGTGTTCCTTAGATGGGCAGGAATGATTAATTCTCAAGCAGCAATCTAAATTGCTTGTGTATACTCATTATAAAAATGAGGTCCACAACATTACTATGAATTTCTTTTGTTTTCTTTACAGATCACTAAATTTTGCACAAATTTAAACTCCCCCAAGCTTTTTTCATATTCCTCCTCTGAGAATTTCAACATCCAATATTCATCAGATGTTCTCTAAATATTCAATTATTTGCTGAATATTAATTGAAAATTTTATATTAATATTTGCCTTAGATAATAACTGAAATAAAATATCAACACAATATCAAACACAGAAATCAAATCTCAAAGTCAAATGTCCAAAATGATATTACTATTTGACAGTTAAGTGATAGAATTACAGTGTGACAGTTTTTGATAACGGGAATTCAATGATATTTGGTATTTCATAGCTGACAGCGTATGAGATTTTGCATATGCTACCTGCTAAAATCAAAACAAGAGATGTCAACAAGGTAAAGCCATTTGAATTCTGAAGTAAAATAAAATATATTAAATGTGAATTAAAATGTGACTTCCAAATCTGACTTTTTGGGGGGATTGGTTTTTATTGATTGATTGATTGATTGATTGTTAAATTTATATACCACCTTTCATTAAAACAATCCCAAGGTGGTTTACAGCAAAACTCAAAAACAAGATTGTAAAAAAGACATAATTAAAATATTAAGCTAAAAATATAAAACAGATCCTATTTAAAATTTAAAAAGCATAAAAACAATACAGAATACAAAGAGCAGCAGCAGAGACAATCAAATAAAAGCCTGGGTAAAAAGCCAAGATTTAAGAAGCTTTCTAAAAACTGTGATGGAGACCGAGGAGCGAATAGCCACCGGGAGAGCATTCCAGAGTCTGGGGACAGCAACAGAGAAGGCCCTGTCCCACGTGCACGACAAACGGGCTTCCCTCATTGTTGGCACCCAGAGCAAAGCCCCCTCAGATGACCTCGTCAAGTGGGCAGCAACCCTTGGGAGCAGGCGGTCCCTTAGGTATCCCGGGCCCAAACCATTAAGGGCTTTAAAGATCAAAACCAGCACCTTGAATTGGTCCTGGAAACAAACTGGTAGCCAGTGCAGCTCTTTCAAAAAGGGTGTGATGTGCTCCCCCAGGCAGCTCCAAATAAAACCCTAGCTGCCACATTTTGCACTAGCTGCAGTTTCCGCATATTCTTCAAGGGCAGCCCCACATAGAGTGTGTTACAGTAATCCAGCTGTGACATGACTAAGGTGTGGGTAACTGTGACCAGATCTGCCTTCTCAAGAAAGGGACTTAGCTGGTGCACTAGCTGAAGCCGTGCAAAGACACCTCGGCCACCGCCCCCACCTGAGCTTCCAAAAGCAGAGCTGGGTCCAGTAATAACCCCAAGCTGCGTACTTGCTCTTTCAAGGGGAGTGCAACCCCATCCAGAACCAATAAGATCTCCTCATCCCAATTGGCTCTCCTACTGACCAACATTACCTCCATTTTGTCCAGATTCAATTTCAGTTTATTAGCCCACATCCAAACCATCATGGCCTCCAGCCCCCGATTCAGGACATCCACCGCCTCCCTAGGATCAGGTGAAAGAAGAGATAGAGCTGAGTGTCATCTGCATATTGCTGACAACTCAGTCCAAGCCCCCGGATGACCTCTCCCAGCATTTTCATGTAGATGTTAAACAGCATGGGGGACAAGACCAAACCCTGCGGGACCCCACAGGCCAATGGCCACGGAGACGAGCAGTAGTCTCCCAGCACCACTTTCTGGACCCTCCCCCCCAAGAAAGGACCAGAACCACTGCAATGCAGTATCTCCGATTCCCATACTCGAGACGTGGCCCAGAAGGATACCATGGTTGATGGTACTGAACACCACCGAGAGGTCCAGCAGAACCAACAGGGATGTACTCCCCCTGTCTAATTCCCAGTGTAGGTCATCCACTACAGCGACCAAGGCAGTCTCAGTCCCATATCCGGGGCGGAAGCCAGATTAAAAAGGGTCCAGATAATCCGTATCATCCAAGACCCTATGCAGCTGGGATGCCACCACATGCTCTATCACCTTGCCCCAAAAAGGCAGGTTAGAGACCGGTCTATAGTTGTCCAGATTGGAGGAATCAAGGGAGGGCTTCTAAACAATCCTAAACATCCCACTGTTTTGTTTGTTTGTTTTAATTTCAAGTTCTTGCTTCCAAAAAGGCCTGGGATGGTCTGTCTGTGACGACCCCGGAATGTTATGTTTGCCAAGGAAACTAAGGTGTCATTGTGAAGCTCCTTTTGCCATAGTCAACAATGAGATCACTATGTGTATGTAGACTCTGTCCTCTAGGCAGAGAGTCTTCTTTTGAGCATTGCAAGCACAGCTGTTCTTCAGTAAAGAACAGGAAAAAAAATCAATCCATAGGATTCATAATTGTGTTACACATATAGAGGTTTAATGAGAAATCATAAAATAACATCTAATGTAGTTAGGAAGAGCTCTTATTCCTATCAAAAAGCAACTGGAGGCCATATAATATTACAAAATGCTCGAACCCTGTATGTTTCTTTTTTACTATGAATATCTCTTTCAAATGTTTCTTTTTCTCTAATCATTTTTTAAAGCAATGAATTGTGTGCAGACGAAAGTGTCCTCGTGTTAGAACCCCCCTGCAAGACTTTCCCCCCATCCTCCCTTCCCTCTGCTGTTCCTTTCCTTCCTACAAAAAATGTGCCTGATAGGGTGCCATAATACTGTCAAGCACTTCAAGGGTGAAAGGTTTAATGTGTGAGAAAGGTGGAGTTAAATGAAGGACGAGCTGCCTGCCTCCCTTGAAAGGCTTCTTCTTTGGTATTTTTTTTAAAATTTCTTCTAAAATGGCTGCTCTCTCTGCAAACACTACTTGCCCGGCGCTGCCACTTGCCCCCTCTCTCTAGCTCCTCACAGTTTCAGTGGCGGTTTTGTGAAAAGGAAAGTGCTGTAACTATGATGGCTGGTGCTTCCGTGATCAGTGGCCTACGGCAATCCAGGTTGCCAATCACAGAAGTCTTCACTGTCACAGTTGCAGCGCTTCATTCCATTTTCATACAAACACCACTGGAACTATGAGTGGCAGGTCAAAAGGTGTCAGCAGTGGGGCAGGACTTCCTATTTGCTTTCAGAACTGCAAAACTGCAGTAAAAAACAACAACAAATATCTGAATGTTTTCTTATTCCAGAAGAGCTGTTGTTGACTGCCAAGGGGCAGAGAGAGAGAGAGAGAGAAATGTGGCCCTATAATAACTCAGGGTTCTAAAAACTATTATTCTCTGAAAGGAATGAAAATGACAGAACACACAGCTCAATTTTTCCCATTTTCTAATGTGCATCTAATTATTTGTTTTCTTTAATAAATAACCGCTTGTTATGATACAGAATGGGCTATACACTTATGAAGGTACTCGTTTTGAGAGAGATGGCTTGAGCAATGTGCCGTATGCACACAACTAGCTAGCAGAAATAGACTCTGAAGAAAATAAACATGTCCAACTGGTTGTCCATCCAGCTGGATGGGGAATCATTTATGCAAGCAGGTGCCTCTTCCTGATCCAACAGTATGGATCTCGTGTATGCAGCCTTTAAAGCTGACCAGCAATTTACTGTTTAAGAAGAGGACCAGAGAACTGGGTTCAGTCCCCTACTCCCCGATATCCACCAAACAGCTGATTAATGGACTTCCAACTTTTAAAAAAGACATATACAGCCCCAAATGCTTTCTTACAGATGGTGGATTGGAGCCAGAGAGTGTGGTAATGGATGCTGATGACCTCGGCTTCAAGCTAAATATCTATGAAGACTCATGACATTATATGCCACTCACAGGGATATAATGACATTATATGCCACTATGACATATGAAGAAAAATTATGCCCTACGTTGGTGGCCTACTAGCTGGATATGGTAATTTAAGATGATATGGAAAGGTACCCCCCCTTCCTATTCAGTTCATTTTTTATTTTAAAAAAATTAAGAATCATGAAATGAATACTTGGTTTGGTTGCTATGTTCAGTTGAGTCCCCGCGACCATTTCCTTCTGTCAGGCTGCCATCTTGTGCAACATTAGGCACATGGAACATTTACACAGTTGCACAAATGCAAAAATTGCAGAGCTGTGCAACAGTGTGACCATTACATATACATGCACACATATTGCTGTTCACTGTGTGCCTAATGTTGCACAGTATGTCAGCCTCTGCACCCTTGTCAATATCTCAACCCCTAACACTGAAATAACTCTTGATCCTAAGGTTATATTTTAACTGATTAGTTTTACTGCTTCAAATGAAAAGGTTCAATCTGATCATTTCAAATACTGAACCAAACTTTGAAGTGGCTTCCCTCCATGTGTGGGGGCCCAGGGAAATTGCCTTTTACAAACCAAAATATATGTTAGGACTAGGCCCAATTGCATTTCAGATAATATTGATGAACATTTTCCAGTACACATTGCTAGAAAATAGTTTGCTGCAAGAAAGATTCATAGGGGAAATGTTTTCCACAGCATGGTTCCTTGCATGTTCTTAGGTTCTCTTTAAAAACAATTGGAAGCCAAAACAAATATATGTGTGTCCTTTGCCCCATACTTTATCTGAAACTCTGTAACTGCACTGTTGTGACAGCTTTACTACTTGTAAACACCATATTTAAATAATAATAATGGCAGATTCATTGAAATGCAGTATACAAAGGCTGTGATTATGAAGTATGGCGCTTATTAGGTGAGCTGGCTTGCAAGAAGAACTTGGCTGGAAATACTTAAGCATTTTGCCTGGGCAGATGGACAATGTGGTCATTTAAAAAATGGTAACACATATATGAATATAATTAAAAAGTGATTTGACAAGCACTCGTTCCATTGTTCATATTATTTTGAGAAATTGGATATACTCCATATAAACTGGAACAACAATTTCTTTCAGAAATGATGTTAGTTGCCATTTCCATTTCTGCACAAGCTCATGTTTGTGTTCTCTGACACTGAAAGTAGTACAAGGAGCTGCACTAATCTCACTCTAGTTATTGACTGATTATTCCTGATGAGTGTTCCACTTTTTGTTTTCCTCACTTCCAAGTTAGTCCTTTAATTAATATATACTAATTTTCCTGCCATTGGTTTGGACAAATGTGGTTGCAGTGGCCCTCATCCTGCCTATCGCCTGTCACACTTCCCCTTCATTATCAGAGTACTGTCTTTTTTAAAAAGGAAAAAAAAATCATCCAAATGTGCACCCTTTCATTACGGACAATTCATTTTCTGATCTCGGTCTGTATTCCAGAGGACCCTTATTGTAGGCTAATACATGTCAGTCTTCTGCTGCAGTAGTCAGCAGAGGACACACACTGAGAAACAGCAGATAATACTTGGGCTGTATACCTACTACTACTACCATTACTGTGCAGTTCTGGGTGGGGTGCTAAACAAAGTTTCCCAGTGTTTGTCGGTGGTTTGTGCCAGTTTGTACAGGTGATGTGATGTGAGGACAACTACAACTGCTGGCTGACGACAATATAGTGACAGTATTAGTAATCACAGCTTTCCACAGTGCAGGTTGTATGGACTGGGTGGGCATCAGATGTGTAACTGACTCCAGAACAGATCATACTGCCCAGTGGCACATCCGTTGTGTGGTCACAGTCCCAGAGTTTGTCCTAGTGCAGGCACAGTCAACACCACAACAGACAGGCTTTAAATTAAAATGCTTCCCAAGATGAACTTTTTTCAAAGGCATTTAATTTCCACTGTTCATCTTTGCCCTGATCATGGTAGAACAAGGGCCAGATGGCCATGCATAGATTTGCTGCAAAAAGGAGCTGTGACTCACATTTTAATGAGGCAAATTTTTGTTTGGTTTTATGTCCCTTTAAACAAAAGGCACTTGGGCCAGTTTATTTAGAAGGTTTCATAAGTGAAACAGATAATTTGTAATAATAGACCTGCGTGCATATCACAAAATAATAGTTTCTGCTTTTCAATTTCTGGTCTGTGGTGAAGAAACTGGCATGGCCATGAATTCGTTGGTCCTTCAACATCAAGAGCTCAGTGATGCCAAAGTATCCATCCATGTGGAAGAAAAACACATTCAAAGAAACAATCTCCCTGAAGTCCTAGCGAGTAAGTTCTGCTAGGATACACTGAATGGAATTCCACTTTGCATTTAAAACCGAGAATTCAATATTTTTCTCTATACCTTTTTTGGTCTTGGCAAAGGACCTGCACCGGTATATCTTTCCATATACCTATATGTGTTTGCATCTTTAAGAATGTAAACAGAAAATAATTCTGTAAATACACATGTAGGTATGTATGTGTTTGCATGCACATACATAAGGGTATCAAAGGGTGTTAGCTGATTAATCACCTATCTTTCAACTTAATTAACATATAACTAAAATGTCAATATAGGGGCATTTTAAAGAAATTAAAGGAAGTGTGAGATAATTCACATTTTAATAAAAGAAGCTTTAGTTGGTGAATCTATCAATTTAACCAATTTAATCTTGAAGTCTTAGAGATACAACAGTCATCTCCATGTGACTGTCAGTGTTTGTTGGTGTATGTCCCAAAAGTAGGGGAAATGGATATCTGTTTGAAACATTCACAGAATTAAACTGGATTTAGAAGCATTCACTTGCAAATGCTGACACTCAACACATTGGGGTATTCACTGTAATATGCCACTCTCAGACTGAAAAACAGGTTAGGACAACAAGATGAATGAGATAATATTGCACCAATTTTTTTTGTTAATGATCAACATGAGAAATGTGAGTCACATACTTTTTGAAATGTGTCTGTTAGTTAAAATGGAACATGAGGAAGAAGTAACAAAAAGGGGCTGCAGAAATAGGAATCCGCTGAATGCTTCGGCAGTGACTTTCATGTGCTGCAGGACCTTGAAATGCAAGGCGAATATGGTTCTGAAGCTTTCCGTTGGGCTTTTGCCTTTTGTCAGGATGGACAGATTTAAATCAAGGTGATTAATATTGAAGCTATTCTCACAAGAAGCCTAACACAGGCTAGGGCTGCCCAGCCTGGATTAGGCTGTTTGTGTTGTGTGCCGGCCGGGATCACTCCTGATTCCAGTGCTCCCACCCCACCTAACCCTAAATTTTGCCCCAGCCTTTAGCCATGATTAAGGGCAGGAGTGTGCCCTTAACCCTGGCACCAAGATTGAGCTGGGTGGCAAGAGAACCTGGCTGAGGGAGGATCCCTCAATGCACCATGCTCCTGGCAGGGTGCCCTGAGGAATGGGAGCCTGCCTCCCCACCAGCCCTCTCCCCTCCCGCTTATTTGCTTTATTATACAACCTCATCATTGATTTACATAAAGCTTTAAATCACCAAGGCGCTTTCCAGATTGCATGCGACCACAGTGTCGCAACGGGTCCCTTAAGTGTGCTTCCTTATTGCCTGTGTTTTGACATCGCAGCCCCTGCGTTGTAAGGTAGGTGCCGTTCATATTTCCAACGCCTTCTTTTGGATTTTATTGCAGCCCTATAATGTGACATCTGCGGTGCGCAAAAAAAAGAGAGAGCTGTATTTGTGCATTGTAGGAGGCTTGCCCCCTTACAATGGATCTCTAATGCGGTTTGAATTCGGTGCCACAAAACGTTGCCTTTTACAATGCTTTTTGTGGTATAAGGCTCACAATCGGGAAAGTGCCCAAGAGAAAGTAAATGATATAAATCATATTTCACTCTTTGAGTCTTCACATCTTTCTTAAACAATGGTGCTAATCTGATCACTAAAGCATGTTAACTAAACGGAGCATTTAACATCTAGGAGGGTATGCTTTGTTTTTTGTTTTTTGTTTAGATAACTTGATTTTTACTTATGTAGGGATAGTATATAATGCATAGTTAAGGATATGACTATGATAGCAAAACATATGATTGCTACTTGAGCCAGTTGGATTTTGTGATCAGGTCGCTTTTCTCAGACTAGTTTATGGAATAGTTTAAGCAAAACTCAGCCGGTCACTCATCACCATTCACACTCACTCTTCCGCTTCTCTAGCAGACCTTCTAGTGTTGTTCTTCAAGACTTCCTTGCAACATCTTCTTTTTAGGACAGGTCAGTGTGGTCAACCAACCATGCATGGGTGCCCACCAAGAGATCAATCAGCATCCTGCCTGCTTGGGAGTGCAATGGGTCATTCCTTTAAAGTATAGTATACCTTTGCACACATCTGTGAAACATGTCAAATACATTAAAACACAGATGAAAATAATAATGTAATTAGATAAATAGTACCATCAATTCCAAAACTGATATGTTTGATTAAAGATAATATTCTGTCTTATCACATGCCACTTTCAGCCATTTTGACTGAATAAATGCATGAACTCTTTCGGAGACAATTTGTGCACACTTACAGAAAGGCTACACTCAGTTCCAGACAATTATCAAAGTGTGACAATCTCCTCCAAAGCATCAAAGGACATCCTGTTTTTGCTGCCTACCAAGGATTGTAGCTTGTAGCATTAGAAATATTAGCTTCTTCTGCCTGCATCAGGAATACTAGCTTCATCTGTTCGTTGTGATCTACATGAGTGATGAGACCCAATGTCTTTCCCCCAGGGAGAATAGATAGATGGACTTGGTTTTCCTTATGGGGCATAACTTGAGTGGAGAGACAGACAGTAGAATTTGGTCTGAAGATGTTTACGCATCACTTGGCATTACAACACAATTGTTAGAGTCTCAGCTGAGGAATGGGGAGACCTGGATTTATTGTCTCCTTTGCCCTGGTTTTCATTTGAATGCGAGACATGTGTGAGCACTGTAAGATAGTCCCATTAGGCGATGGGGATGCTCTGGGTAGAGCATCTGCATGCTTGCATGCAGAAGGTTCTAAGGGCCCTTCCTGGCATCTCCAAGATAGGGACTCCTGCCTGCAGCTTGGAGAATCCGCTGCCAGTCTGTGTAGACAATACTGAGCTAGATGGACCAATGGAACATAGGAACATAGGAAGCTGCCATATACTGAATCAGACCATTGGTCTATCTAGCTCAGTATTGTCTTCACAGACTGGCAGCAGCTTCTCCAAGGTTGCAGGCAGGAATATCTCTCAGCCCTATCTTGGAGAAGCCAGGGAGGGAACTTGAAACCTTCTGCTCTTCCCAGAGCGGCTTCATCCCCTGAGGGGAATATCTTGCAGTGCTCACACATCTCCCAACCAGGGCAGACCCTGCTTAGCTATGAGGACAAGTCATGCTTGCTACCACAAGACCAGCTCTCCTCTCTGATGGTCTGACTCAGTATAAGGCAGCTTCCTACGTTCACCTATTTCTTAGCCTAACCTACCTCACAAAGTTGTGAGGATAAAGGTAACCACATACATCATTCCTTGAAGGAAGAGTGGCATATAAATGTAAAAATCAATCAATAAAAAATCTAGCTTCTGACGACAGTAAGCTGTTCCACACATGCCTAAGGGGTATATTTTAGGATAACTAGTAGCAGATATTTTCCAGCTCAGTAATTTGCACAATCGCTTAATTTTGTTTATGAAACAGAAGGGTCAATCATGAAATAGCCATTCAATTCATTTTCCACACCAATAACTCCTCAACTTTAAGCATTGCTCTTAATGTTCTTATATATCACTCCCCATCCCCGATTCATTTTGAAAGAAGCCTTTTAAGTTGGCTTGAGACTTTTCTGTTGGACTGCAGATTCTATCAGCAATGCTACATATATGCAAGAATGCTGGAATGTATCCCGTTTTCCAGACTGAAAAAAGAGAAGCTCTTGCACATATCATCAATTTTGGAGACAAAGGTCTTCACCATTGTTTGACAGGAAAGCCCTCAGGCATCCAGAGCACAGAGATCTATTTCTGTTGTGACTGATATCCTACAAACAGTCTTGAATCTGAAGCCTCAACCATACTGTCTGATGAAGAAGGTATCCCCACCCCCATCATCAGTCTCTTAAGAGAGACAAGATTGTAGGGCAAGAAGCTGATTCCAAAGGGATCTGGTGCAATGTTGGACGGCCTTTTCAGCAATCGTGCCATAATCAAACTGTGGCAAATTGTTTTGCCACAAGTCAAATTGATTTCTTACTTACCCAATGAAGGCCAGGAACTGAACAGTATCATGAGTAACTAACGTCTGGCATGTTTGGGCCAGAGATGAAAGGAGAATGGAAGGTAGGCTTGAATGTTTTCTAAAGGGCATACTAAGTGGCACTATCTAAGTATGAGGCAGTGTCACTCTAGAACATGTAGTGCCATGTAGAACATGTTCAACCCTATCCTCGTTCTCCTTTCATCTCTGGTTCAGGCATGCCACAAATTAGCGACCCATAATCTAGTTCAGTCCCTGGCCTGCACAGGGTAACTTAGAACTTCCAAACCTAACCATTTCTGACTGGTTTTGGAGAATAATAGAGGTAGCAGTAATGAAACATGCAGTAGTACTATAAGCAGCTCAGAGGGCCCAAGAAGATATTTCAATTCTAGATACACCTATGAACAGCAAAACGTGTCTTGATCCAGTTACATCAAAGTACATGACCACATTGCAAATGGAGGGGGAAAGAAAAGAAAAATCTACTGAGTCATCCATCAAATATTTTCTTGTGTTGTGTTGTTACAATGTTCAGCTTTCTAAGCACTCAGTGCAAGTAAAGAGAGATGAAAACAAAAAAAAGCAGGACAAATGGAAGCTTTTAAAAACCTGCAGCATGTTAACAATCCATAGATGAACTTAGTTGCACTGAGGCAGTAAATCTCTACCTGGGCTGTACCTCTTTAGACTAAAGGTGGGACTTACATGATTGGAGGTATGCAAAACATTCTTGTATACAAAACATTCCTTCCACATAGAAAACTAAATTTCAAGGGCAAAGTTCTAGCCTAGAATTCTTTCTCACATGCTGGTTTTCAATATGGAGTGAATGGAGCATTCAGTCATGTGAATCCACACCAACAGTCTGAAGTAATATAGCTCAGACACAGGTTTACTACCTCAGTGAATATGAGGCCCTAGTTAATTACAGAATGGCTGTGGTCTCAACTTCATTTAGTCCTGGATTATTTATGCAGACAATGTAAAGCTGCACAAGTTGATGAGCAACGAAATCTTGACATGGGCAACCCTTACTTAAAATATGATATAGCAGAGGTTCATAGCTAGGGCAGCTTTAGCACACCTTTATGAGGCAGCAAAACTTTGGCATGTGCAAAGTTATGATAATCTTAAGCCTGCTCTGTTGTGACATGAACCTGTGAATTTCGGGGATGTCTATCAATTTAGGTCTTAGCACAGACCTTCTCAACTTAAGCCCCCTCCCCAGTTGTTTTTGGACTACAACTCTCATAATCCCCAGCCACGTTGGCCAATAGCCAGGGATTATGGGAATTGTAGGCCAACATCTGCACGAGGGCGGAAGTTGAGCAGCCCTGCTTTAGCATAAAATCTGTTTCTATTATAGTTAAAGAGAATTTCAACTCTACATCTTTATAAGGAAATCTTTTCACCAGTTTCCAAGGCAATGACCAATATGGCAGCCAAACACATATAGATAAATCCCAGGTTAGTCTTGTGTATAGAACCTTCATTAGCAGAATGACCAACCGGAGAAAGCCCTGCAGGGACCAGCTGCTGCATCACAGGCAGGAGTTATTCTCCTCCATTGGTTACTGATGAGTTGGCAGGAGCTCATTCTGACCCACCCAAAGAGAGTAGCCAGGAGTCCCTACAACTGGATACCCAACTCCCCCCTCCCCTGACCCTGCCTCCATCTTTGCTACTGATAGAAACTTGGCTAGCTAGTCTGTTTGCCATGGTTGTGGCTACTCCTTTTCACTTTTCAACATAGACAAGCTAAGAAGTAGTGGGAGCTGGCAAAACTGCCAGGGATTGTGTGGTGCTAAGTGGGAGGAGAGGGGAATTTCCATCTTTGTCTTTAGAAGGCAGCAGGAGAGGAAAGGCTACCACATGTGCAATATTTCTGACTGGACCATTGTCAGCTCTGACTGAAGTCATTTGTGGAGATGTTTTTCCCCAGGGGTGTTGGGGAGTGGCAGCAGGGTTACATATATATATTTTCTTTTTTTAAGTGCAAAGAGGATACTGATTCACAGACTGTAGGTTATTTTCCCCTGAGGAACTGCTTGCTGTGGTCAGAAGAACTGTCAAAAGAGATAGAAAGATAAAAGACTCCAGATTGTTCCTAATGAACTATTATTTATAACAAAATACAAGCAGTAAGCTGAGGAAGCCTGTTTATGTACGTTATCACCAATCTATGAAAAGCTCCATTCCCTCTGCTGAGCTGTGCTTCATTCTGGCTGTAAAGCACACAGCCACACCTAGCTGGTTGGGACTCTTAAAGCAAAGTGTGCTGTCAAGTCAATTTTGACTCCTGGCACCCAGAGCCCTGTGGTTGTCTTTGGTAGAATACAGGAGGGGTTTACCATTGCCTCCTCCCATGCAGTTTGAGAAGATGCCTTCAGCATCTTCCTCTGTCGCTGCTGCCTGATATAGGTGTTTCCCATAGTCTGGGAAACAGACCAGCGGGCATTCGAACCAGAAACCTTCTGCTTGTTAGTCAAGCATTTCCCCGCTGCGCCACTTAAGGTAGACTCTTGCAAGATATTCAGGCTCTAAATGGATTCTGTTTCTCTCCTCCATCCTCCTCGTCTTGTCATGGCAGTGCAATTCTTGTGTCTCTTACCTGTCCTGCACTGCTATTGGGGTGGGGAGGACAGGAGGAGCAAGTAATAGCTGGCCTGGAGGAGTCTGGGAGAGGTTTTTTTTTTGCTCCCCCCATTCTGTGTCGTGACAGCAGCATGGATAGGAGAATATTGCCACTGGGTGGGAAGCGGCAGGGACTGCATAGCGAAAAATTCAAAAATAAAAAAGGTTGTTTCTTTGGACCCTCTTGGATTGCTTTTAAGAGTGTCTGGGAGATTGAGGCTGATTCCAGGAGACTTCTGGACAATCCTGGAGGGTTGGCAAACTTAGGAGGGGCATTGGCTGCTGACATCACCAGTGGGGACTGTTTAGTCAGAAACTATGTGCAAGTGGGGTGGCACTGCCTGATTTCATTGCCACCTAAAATCAAGGGAAGACATTTTCTTCTTCCCGGATAACTGAGTAGACGCACCTTTTTAAAGTGGTGATTCTTTTTAGCTGTTTCTGGTGTCTACCTTATGTTTCTTTTTTGAGATTGTGAGCCCTTTGGGGACAGGGAGCCATTTTATTTATCTGTTTAGAGCTATGTAAACTTCTTTGGGAACTTTTTGTTGAAAAGCGGTAGATAAATATTCGCCGTATTTGTATTTCCCACAGTTGCTACACAACAGCCTGCAGTGGTTTCACCTAGCAAATGGCCTCACCTGCCACACTGCTGCCAAAAAAGCATCGCTATCATTGTGAGCTTGGTTCTAAAACTAAGAACCAGTAATCGGATCTCATGGTTTATATTCTCCTTGACTTCAGGGTTGCTGAGGCAGCATGCTGATTTTCTCTCTCTTTTTTTTCTTCAGTAGGCATCCAGCGCAGTTTTTAGCAGCACTGTCTCTTGAAACAGCACTTAAAACATTGAAATCCTGTAGAATTTTATAATTGCTTTGGACCTTTGTGTCATCAGCAGAAATATTTTTAATGATCAATAGAGCATAAAGCACAGTACTTTCATTTGATGTCCCTCATCAACAAATTGATTCTGCATTTCCATACGATTAAAGAAACAGGGCCTTGCCGCCAGGGGGATTGTTTTAAATCCTAGGGAAACAGTGGGAAAGTGAAATAGAGATCACAACTGTTATGGAAAATCAGCTTCAATTGGCAGCGCAAGGAGAATACAAACACTTTCCTTTGTGGATACATTACGTACAATGAGCAGTGGTGTTGGAAAAAAGAACCAGCTGCATGCTGTCCTCATAAGCTTCCTCGGTCAAGTTAACTTCTCCATTACACTTTCTTTATGAAAGAAAGAAATGAAAGTTTTCAGGAAAAATGGCTACCACCAGATGGGGAAGTGGAAGGTGCACATCGCCAAGAGAGAAGACACAATTTGCATAATTTTTGCCTAGGGTAATGCATGTATGTAGATACAATTTTTAAAAGTATTGCTATAATTTAAATAGAAATACAGTAAAACTCACCATAGAAGGAAGACAGTGATTAAGTAATTTGTATCCTTACTTTGTCTGCTGTCCAACTGCTAACTGTTGAAATCCTCAAGGCCCCTGCTTAGGGTTCATTTTCTGAAATTCACCCCTTCTAGTTTGTCTTTACCAGCCTTCTTCCAACTGTTGTTCTGGGTACACTGGGGAGTGGACTAAGACTACAAGTCCCAGCAACCCTAGTGGGAAAATGATACTCCACATGCCATTCCTGCTGACTCTGAGAAGAAGCGCCCACACCACCTTGTAGTCCCTAGCAGAAAAATGCTTTACTGGGTCCGGAGTTCCTGTCCCTACTGCTGATGCTTGCCCTTGCTCCAAATAAAGCTTCTGAGACAGGTTGGGAGAGGCAAAGGGGTGGGAACAGAAGCAGTTTGCATAATCAGGCCTTCATGCTCCTTGGCAGCAGGCGATGAGCTAGGCTGTGTTTGTTCTCACCCTGATCCTGCTCACAAGCATTCAAGTCGGAGAGGATGCCCCTAACCTGAATGCTTGTGATGTTTCTACCGCATAAGCTTTATATTAATGCCTGGTCCTTCTGGAATCTCAGAAGAACACATTACTATTGTGGTGCCTTTGAAGTGGTGTTTATTCCCAGTGCTTCATTGTGTAACCAACTGAGTTGAGAGACTTTGGGAACTCAGTTTCCCAGGCTTGGGCAACAGTGGACTCTGCTGAGCATGCTCAGAAGAATCCAGGAGCACAGATGTCCTAAAGCAGTCTTCTTCATTGTAAGGGCCCAGGGGCCAGTAGCAGCCTTCATCAATCCTAAATGCAGTTCCTTCCCTGAACAAAGGTAACGTTGAGTCAGTGTCAACTCCTGGCAACCACAGAGCCATGTGGTTGTCTTCGGTAGACTACAGGAGGGGTTTACATTGCCATCTCCCATGCAGTATGAGATGATGCCTTTCAGTATCTTCCTATATTGCTGCTGCCCGATATAGGTGTTTCCTATAGTACGAGAAACATACCAGTGGGGATTCGAACTGGCAACCTCTGGCTTGCTAAGTCAAGTAATTTCCCCACTGCACCATTAGGGTGGCTACTTGTTTATTAAGTCTGTATGAAGCTTCAGCCAAAACTCAATTATCTGCACAGTCTTCCCGGCACCCTCTGGAGAGGAACATTCCCACTGTGCAGTGCTGCACTTTGCCCAGTGCCAGGGTGATTCTTTAAGAAAATGGAAAGGAAAATGACTCTCACTTTGAAACTTCTTTGCCAAAGTGGCCCCCACTTGAAAAATAGTGAAGATCAGAGTCCTTAAGTGATGGGTGTTATCAAAATGCTGAAGACACCCAAATCTATTTATCCTAGTTATCAATACCAGGAAATGGTATTAGTCCCTTAAATGCTTGCCTACATTCAACCACATTACTGGGTTGAATGTGGGATAATAAACTGAAGCTGAATCCAAGCAAGATGGAGGTGCTCATTGTTGGGGGTTATAATCTGCAAGATCAGGATAGAACTTCCTGTTCTGGATGAGGTTACACTTCTCCAGAAAGAACAGGGCTCTTGAACTCAGGTTTCACCCTGGTGCCTCAGGCTGTTGCGGCTAGGCCTAGTAACATTTTTTACCACGTGTGATTGATCTGACAATGCTAATATATTGGAGAAAATGGTCTGAAAACAGTGGTGCACCAGCTGCTAACCTCCAGGTTGGATTCCTGCAATGTGCTCTATGTAGGGATGTCTTTGTAAGTAGTTTGGAAACTTCAGTTAGCTCAGAATGCAGCAGCCAGATAGGTCTCTGTGGTACCCTGGAGAGACCACATTATCCCTCTTCCTGAACAGTTGCACTGGCTGCTGATTTGTTTCCAGGAAAAGTACATGGTGCTGGTTATTACCTTTAAAGCCCTGAATAGCTTAGGTCCAGGTTACCTGAGAGAATGCCTTTCTCTACAAGATCCCCACCGCTCATTAAGATCATCAGGAGGGGTCCGTCTTGGGGTGCCACCAGTTCATCTGGTGGCGACCTGGAATTGGGCCTTCTCAGCTGTAGTCCCTAGGTTGTGGAATGTGCTCCCTGTGGATATGAGGATTATCATAGAGGCCTTCAGAAAAGCCCTAAAGACCCATCTTATTAGCCTGGCTTTTACTGATATCTAGTTTTAATTTTAATCTGCTTTTAATTTGTTTTTGATTTTAATTCTTATGTGTGTTTTATTTTAATGGAAATCTCCCTGAGCCACTTTAGGAAGGGTGGTATATAAAGAGGCACCTTTTAATGTGGTGTTTCTCTTTATTTAGCAGGGGGAGAGTAACTGGCCCTATCCACCCCCAACACAGTACCTCCAATGACTGTTGCTGGTGTCTATCTTATGCTTCTTTTTAGATTGTGAGCCATTTGGGGACAGGGATCCATCTTATTTATTTATTATTTCTCTGTGTAAACTGCCCTGAGCCATTTTTGGAAGGGCGGTATAGAAATTGAATTATTCATCATCATCATCATCATCATCATCATCATCATCATCTGTTGTAAAAAGATCGCACAGACTGACTACAAACAGGCATGACAAGGTACCAGGGATGATACACTGGAACATCTGCAAAAAATACAAGCTACCTGTAGCCAAACATTGGTGGGACCATAAAATTGAAAAAGTTGAAGAAAACAAAGATGTAAAAATATTATGGGACTTCCGACTACAAACAGACAAACATCTGCCACACAATACACCAGATATAATTGTAGTTGAGAAGAAAGAAAAAGAAGTCAAAATAATCGACATAGCAATACCAGGGGATAGCAGAATAGAAGAAAAAGAAATAGAAAAAACAACAAAATACAAAGATCTACAAATTGAAATTGAAAGGCTGTGGCAGAAGAAGACCAAAATAATCCCAGTAATAATTGGTGCCCTGGGTGCAATTCAAAAACACCTTGAAAAGCACCTCAACACCATAGGGGCCACAGTAATCACCATCAGCCAATTACAAAAAGCAACTTTACTGGGAACAGCCTATATTCTGCGACGATATCTATAATAATAACAGCAACATTGACAATAAAATTCAGCCATCCCAGGTCCTTGGGAAGACTCGATGTCTGGATAAAACAAACCAGTCAATAACACCTGTCTTACTGTGTAAACAAGAAATAATAATAAATAAATTCATTAAATTAAAAAATGAGGCCAAATGATGTCAGGGATGGTTTGTCTTCCACACAAGCCATCCCTGACATTATCTACTTTTCACCATATGCCTCACTTACCTATTAATATCAGTCAAGTGTGGCATGTAGGTCTTTGAAAGCCTCACTGAAGGGAGAGTATCCTGTGTGGTGTTGTTGTTGTACGTCTATCTATCTATCTATCTATCTATCTATCTATCTATCTATCTATCTATCTATCTAGTTGTGTTGGTTATATCAAAGCCATGACGCCCTGAGGTCCTTCTCCCATCCAGGGAGACCCCAGTAACTCTCCCAGCAGCTCACCTTGCCTGAAGCTGGTGCTATTAAATGCCAAGTCCATAAATACAAAGACCATAGTTATCTAGGAGGTAATCCTGGATGAGCACATGGACCTGGCATGCATTATGGAGACCTGGTTGGATGAGGGAGGGGATGTAAATCTCTCCCAATTGTGCCCACCAGGATTCTGGATCCAGCAGCACCAGTCAAGGCAGGATGGGCGGGGAGGTGGGGTTGTCCTGGTTCATTGGGAAACCATCCCCCTCATCAGATGCACTGTCTGCCTTTCTGACCAATGTGAGTGCTTGCATGTAGTGATGGGATCGCGAGACAAAGTTGGGATTCTGTTGGTATACTGCCCTCCTCGCTGTGTAACAATCTCCCTGCCTGAGCTGCTTGGGGTCGTCTCAGATGTGGCGAGGACCCCACAGCTGTTAGTCTTGACTTTAACGTCCATGCTGAGGCCGCTTTGTCTGGTGCAGCTCAGGACTTCATGTCCTCTGTGATGACCATACAATACATTACAATACAACACAACACAATACAATGAATATTTATTTACCACTTTTCAACTAACGTTTCCAAAGCTGTTTATATAGATATAAATAAATAAATAAAATGGCTCTCTGTCCCCAAAGGGCTCACAACCTAAAAATGCAAGCTAAGATAGACACCAACAACAGCCACGGGAGGGATGCTGTGCTGGGAATGGATAGGGACAGTTGCTCTCCCCCTGCTAAATACAGAGTATCACCACTTTAAAAAGGTGCCTCTTTGCTCAGTCAGCAGGGGACCATGGGCTTATCTCAACTGATTTCTGGTCCCACACATGTGGCAGGCCACATGCTTGACTAGGTCTTTGGGTCAATGGTGGACAGTGGTGCTCTGTGGATAGTCCAGGAGGTCTCAATACCATTATCATGAACAGATCACTATCTGGTGAAGATTGAACTGAGGGTGGACCCAATACACCTCTGCAGGGGTGAGGGACCACCAAGTAGGATGGTCCGCCCTCAAAGACTTATGGATCCTAATGGATTCCTGACAGCTCTGGGGAAGTTTTCTGCTGAGAGAGTGGACGGTCCTGTTGACACCTTGGACATCGTTTGGTATGAGATGGGTTGGGTGATTGACACGGTCATGCCTAGGCATCCTCTCGCAACCCGCTGAGCTCAAATGAATCCCTGGTATACAGGTGAGTTGCAGACAGTGAAGCAGGCTGGTAGATGGTTTGAGCGTTGGTGGAAAACTCAGAATGAATGTGACTGAACACAGGCTAGAGCTCATATTAGGGCCAACTCTACGGCGTTGATGGCAGTGAAGAAATCCTACTTTTCCACCATCATCGTATCTGCTCGTTGTCGTCCAGAAGAGCTTTTTCGAGTGGTTCAGGGCCTCCTAGGCAAGGACCCCAAAGACCATCAAACAGAACCTGCGGCAACCCGCTGTGACCAATTTGCATTACATTTTTGTGGACAAAACCGCTCATATCCATTCTGACTTGGATGCTAAGACTTTTGTGGCACCAGAACTGGATGTTGCAGATGTACCATCTGGTCTTGTTATATTGGATGGTTTTCAGACTGTGTTGCCTGAGGAGGTGCACAGGCTTCTTGGAAGGCTGAGGTCTACCACTTGTGTCCTTGACCCTTGACCTTCATGGTTGGTGAAGGCTTCTAGGGAGGGACTGGGTCCATGGGTGGTGGGGGTGGTGAATGCCTCTTTAGAGCAGGTGGGGGTGCCCCCTCAACTGAAGGTGGCAGTCATTGGGCCTCTCCTAAAAAAGTCCTCATTGGGCCCAGATGAATTAATTAACTTACAACCAGTTTCAAACCTCCCTTTCTTGTGCAAGGTGTTGGAGAGTGTGGTGCTGTCTCAGCTCCAGGCACTCCTGTATGAAACTGATTACTTTCTCCTGGATGAATCTGATTCTTTCCAGTCTGGCTTCTGACCTGGATATGGGATGGAAACTGCCTTGGTCACCCTGGTGGATGATAGACAGAGGGACTATGACTAGTGATCCTCCTAGACCTCTCAGCGGCTTTCTATACCATCAACCATGATATCCTTCTGGGACGTCTCTTTGGGTTGGGACCTGGGGGGCCAGTTATATGGTGACTCTGCTACTACCTTGAGGGTCGTACTCAGAAGGTGATGCTGGGGGAGGCCTGCTCCACCCCTTGGCCTTTGGTCTATGGGGTGCCACAGGGATCTATTCTGTTCCCCATGCTGCTTAACATCTACCTGAAACCTCTGAGGTTATCCATGGGTATGGGCTGCCGTGCCATCAATATGCCGATGATACCCAGCTCTATCTATCTTTTAAGTCAGCAAACACCAGGGAGGCAGTGGATGCTCTGAACCAGGGCTTGGAGGCTGTTCTGAACTGGATGGGGGCAAACAAGTTGAAACTTAATCCAGTAAAACAGAGGTGCCCTGGGTTGGTAGAACTGATCATCCAAAGAATGAGGTAAATCTGGTCTTGGATGGGGTCACACTCCCTCTTAAAGACAAAGCCCACAACTTGGGGGTGCTTCTGAACCCGATGATGTCCTTGTATGCGCAGGTGGCAGCAGGGTGCAGAAGTGACTTTTACCAGCTATGGCTGGTACTCCAGCTGTGACCCTACTTGGAGAAGTCGGACCTGACCTCAGTCACTCATGCTGTGGTAACATCCAGATTACTGTGATGCACTCTACATAGGGCTGCCCTTGAAGATGGTTCAGAAGCTTCAGCTGGTCCAGAATGCTGCTGCAAGGATGCTCATGAGTGCAAGTCACTTCACTAGTGTCACACCCATCCTGTGGCAGCTCATTGGTTATCAGTCCACTTCCAGGCTAGATTCAAGGAGATGGTTTTGACATTTAAAGAGCTACACAGCTTGGGGCCAGGGTACCTGTCGGGCTGCATTTTCCCATATGAACCAGCCAGGGCCCTCCACTCATAATCTCAGGCCCTGCTCATGACCTTGCCACTAACAGAGATCTGGTTTAGAGACAGGGCCTTTTTGGTTATGGCCCCTTGGCTTTGGAATGCCTGAAGAGCTTCACCATGCTCCATCCCTCAGTGTTTTTAAAAAACAACTGAAAGACATCTTTTAAAGAGGCTTTTTGATGCCCCAGCTTTGGTTATACTTGGTAGGTTCTTTAGTTTTTAGTTTTTATAATGCTTAATTTTTAGCATTTAAACTAACTTTTAATTTGAAACTTAATTCTGATTGCAGTTTTAGCCTGACTTTTAACTTGTTTGCTTAATTTGGTTAATTTTATTACTTTTATTTTACATTGTATCTATTTTATCATTGTGAGCCACCCCGAGCAGTAGCGTACTAGTAGTAGTGTAGTAGTATAGGGGCGGGTATACATATTTTTAATAATAATAACAACAACAACAACAACAAAGAGTGCCTCTCCCATCAACAATATGGTGAGACGCAACTTTAATACATCTATACGGGATCAGTCGTCGCCTGGGTCAACAAGGACCGTGCCAGGTGCTGAAGTCCCTGGAAATCTGGTGGCAAGTGGGCTACAGGACTCAGGATCTTCAGTTGAAGGGCTGGAGACTGCAGGATTAGTGGAAGAAATATTGCTTAACCGGAAAAAATATACGAAAAATGCCAACAAGGAAATAATGATCTGCTATTACAAGTCTAGTCCAACTAGAACAGGTTATTTAAAAAGAATGTGCCAAATTTGGAAAGAGAAGCATCCAGATACAGAAATAACAGAACAAAGGCTAGCAGACCAGAGAAGATTCATAATAAGAAATAAAGTATTCACAGAAGTTGAGCTGGAAGAAACGCAAAGAGCAACACAGGCTCAAGATATGGAAGACGGATTACCACCAACTGAGGAAGTTGCTCAGGCGCAGGTGGAGGAAGTGTTGGAAACAGAGGATGCCACTGTTACTGAACTATTTCAAAATCAGTTTAACTCCTGCTAACTGGGCAAAGAGGCACCTTTTACCATGGTGATTTTCTTTATTTAGCAGGGGGAGAGTAACTGGCCCTGTCTACCGCCAGCACAGTACTTCCAGTGACTGTTGCTGGTGTCTATCTTCTGTTTCTTTTTAGAATGTGAGCCCTTTGGGGACAGGGATCCATCTTATTTGTTTATTTCTCTGTGCAAACTGACCTGAGCCATTTTTGGAAGGGCGGTATAGAAATTGAAATAATAATAACAACAACAACAACAACAACAACAAGCCGACCCCGCACAGAGCATCTGTGCGCTCTTTGGGGCTGGCTATCTCTCTCTCTCCAACCGCCCCCCGTCTCCGGCAGGGCCGAGTGCAGCCGCCGCCGCCAGCAGGACCAGCCCCAGTCGCCCCGCCGCCGCCATCGGGCCCAGTCCCCCCGCCGCCGCCAGCGGGCCCAGGGCCGCCACCGCCATCGGGCCCAGTCCCCCTGCCGCAGCTGCCGCCACCAGCGGCCCCAGTTGCCCCGCCGCCGCCATCAGGCCCAGTCTCCCCGCTGCGGCCACCATCGGGCCCAGGGCCGCTGCCAGCGGGCCCAGTCCCCCTGCCGTGGCCGCCGCTGCCAGTGGGCCAAGTACTGCCTTAACATTTGTGGCTGGGCCAGGCATTAATTCTCCTGGGTGCACCAGCCAATCAGACGCCCCTGCAGCCCAGCCAATCAGCTGGGCAGCCGGGACGCATTTTTGCCTGGCACACCCAGGAGAATTAAATATATAGATACTGGCTGCACAAGAACAGGCACTAAGAACAAATACAATAAGAGTAAAAGTAGTAAAGTCAACAACAAACAGCAAGTGCCGCCTTTGTAAAGAAGCAGATGAAACCGTGGACCACCTAATCATCTGTTGTAAAAAGATCGCACAGACTGACTACAAACAAAGGTATGACAAAGTAGCAGGGATGATACACTGGAACATCTGCAAAAAATACAAGCTACCTGTAGCCAAACATTGGTGGGACCATAAATTTGAAAAAGTTGAAGAAAATGAAGATGTAAAAATATTCTCGGACTTCCGACTACAAACAGACAAACATCTGCCACACAATACACCAGATATCACTGTAGTCGAGAAGAAAGAAAAACAAGTCAAAATAATCGACATAGCAATACCAGCGGATAGCAGAATAGAAGAAAAAGAAATAGAAAAAATCACCAAATACAAAGATCTACAAATAGAAATTGAAAGGCTGTGGCAGAAAAAGACCCAAATAATCCCAGTGGTCATTGGCGCCCTGGGTGCAATTCCAAAACAACTTGAGGGGGACCTCAACACCATAGGGGCCACAGAGATCACCATCAGCCAATTACAAAAAGCAACATTACTGGGAACAGCCTACCTATATTCTGCGACGATATCTATAACAACAGCAACAACATTGACAATAAAATTCAGCCATCCCAGGTCCTTGGGAAGGACCCGATGTCTGGATAAAACAAACCAGTTAATAACACCTGTCTGACTGTGTAAACAACAACAGCAATAATAATTAATAAATATATGAATGAATGAATATTGTATGGAAAAATAGGTACTAAGATACTTGATTCACAATTAATAATTGTTGTAATTATTGATAATACTTTCAGCAGAATTACCATGAAGTGACTCAGAAACGAGTAGCTTATGACTGTTGCCTGTGTTCACCCAACATGGTCTAACACCAGGGATGCAGCATATATTATTATAATTATTTTAAAAACAACATTCATTTCTTAAAACGATTGGCAAAGGAGCTGCATGGAAGTGCCTGGCTTTCTGACCTGTCTGGAATAAGCATGCAGATGCTCATGCATGTAATTGAGCTGCTTGATTCATTAACATTTAAACAGACTGTTATGCTTTGACTATCAACTAGATGGCTTTGCAGAGCCTTGGCAGAAGTGTGTTTAGAACTGACACAGTAGCCCCTTGTCAGGGAGAATAATTTAACACACATGTGGATTCAGGGTATTTACAATTTGCCTCCTTTTAAGGATGCTATCTAATTGTACAGGCACTTACAGTACAGCATTTTGGCAGCAACCTGGCCACGTTGCTTCCATTAGGTACAAATGCATTATTATCAAAGAAGGTTGCGCTATTAACATTGGAAATGGATAATAGCAGTGGGCCTAATCTAGAGCCAAGGCTACAGCAGCATGACTGCACCAGAGAAAAATGTTTGGGTTGTAAACATGAGGCGTGCCGTGCAGGACACTGTGATGTGGGTGCATGATGAAGCTCTGACTGTTATAGAGCTCATTACTTGTTCTTGCCACATTAAAAGGACCATGAGAATATGGGAGGGGAATATATATTTTAAAAAAAATACATTTAAGAAGCTTGATTTTGACATGAAACTTTGCAGGAAGCCAGAGATTTAAGAGGGATTGCCAAGATGATGGAGAACAGAAACGATGGAGAACTGGTTTTGTTCTGAATTGACTGAAAAAAGAAACCACAGTAGAGAAAAGCACTAAAGAGGAACTGCTGAGTGCTATATGTGTTGAAGTTGACCAGATTGTTCAAATATTTAAATTGGTAAAGAGTGCAGACAAGTGATTAAGGAGACAGTATCGCCCTCCTCACACACTATGTTCAACACTTAAGTAAAAAGTGTACAGTGTTCACAAGTACAGGTCTGTACACGGGTACAGTTATTCACACGTCAGGTTGAACGCAGATACAGCAGTAAACTTGCACCTGTACTATGCATTTGAAGGACCTGTATGTACCCAGGCTCACTTTTAAAATGAACACAGGTACAGTCATTCACATAAAACAGGTACAAGGATCTGTACACTTTTGCAACATAATGAGGTCGTACACACAACCATAAACGCTGGCCAGAGTGTGTGTGTGGGGTGTGTGTGTGTGTGTGTGTGTGTGTGTGTGCTGGCAGGGAGCCAGGCTCCTCCCTGCCTCCCTGCACATGATTTCCCTCCCCATTCTGCCCTGCCACTCACTGCGGCACGCAAGCGACGCCTCAGCAAGCGGCAGAGCAAAGAGTCGGAGGAGGAAGTCCTCTGGCATCCCTCAATGCATTGTGCCAGGAGCGCAGAGTATTGAGGGATCCTCCCTCAGCTGGGCACTCTTGCCGCCCAGCTTAGTGTATGCTCGGGCTTGGTGCAGACACACGATCCCAGCACCGGGGTATAATGTGTGCTCACACCCTTTACTCTGGCTAGACGTCGGGGTAGAAAAGTAGAGTCAGGCTGGGCAGGAGTGCCAGGATCGGGAGTGTTCCCAGTGCTCCACACGAGCAGCCTAACCCAGGCTGGGCTGTCCTAACCTGGGTTAGGCTGCTCATGTGAATAGCCTTGTGGACTGACTAAGGCTTACAAACCAGGACAAGCAGTAAATAATGGCATCTCAATCGTAAGATGCAAATGATTCATGCTTAGATCAGTTGTATTGTTCCACCTTTTCCTGCCAAACATGAGAGTGCCAGGCAGTCCCCCATCTAAGCACTGAACAGACCTAGACTTGCTTAACTTCAGCAGGATGGCTATATTAGGCGCTTTCAGACCATGTCCTAAGCAAGCATTTCATTCAAATGGGGGAAACCTGCAGAGGAGGAGAACACAGATAGTATGGCGAACACTTATTGGCATCTTTTAATGAGTCGGAGATAGAGGGCAATAGAAGGCTAAAGGTAATGTGACATTTATTTATATGGTGCACATTTATTCTACTATTGCCTGTGGAAGACACATTTTAAGTTTTTTTTTAATAGTATTTGAAGGATCTGAAGACATCTGTTTCATCAGAGATGACAGGGAAAGCACAATAAAAGATACCAGGCCACCATCAAACTGCTTTTGACTCTTCTTGGCTGGCATCCTGGCTTCTTCAGTATGCATGCTTCTCACACGCAGTGCTAGTCCCTGTGCTGATTTCCGCACTTCCAAAATGCAGGCACCGTTGAGCAGAGAGCCAGCGTGGTGTAGTGGTTAGAGTGCCGGACTAGGAATGGGGAGACACGAGTTCAAAACCCCATTCAGCCATGATACTTGCTGGGTCACTTCTCTCTCAGCCTAACCTACTTCACAGGGTTGTTGTGAGGAGAAACTTAAGAATGTAGTATACCACTCTGGGCTCCTTGGAGGAAGCATGGGATATAAAATGTAACAACAACAACAACTATTTTTGGCACTCTTCCCATGCTCTGGAAGCATCTATTACAGTGGAGAAACATCCCTGAGCCTCAAGTGCTGAAAATAGTCACTGCTGTTGTTAGAAGCATGCCCACATCATTAGTCAGGATGTCTTCCATTGCCTGTGTATGGTCATAGATGGGCTACTGATGAGTTAAGTAATATCTCACATTTTCTTCCATGCCTAAATACATCATGTTGCACAGAAAGCAAGACTCCCAGCTCTTTCCCGCTCTGGGGTCTGGATGTTGAGCGGAACATCAGCGAGGGGAGTCTACACATGTAAAGCTTTATGCACAGAGGCTTCTGGTTGCTGATGTTCTGCCCAGCACATTGTCATCTGGTGGCAAGGCTGGAAGACATGTGGATAGGGATAGGACAGTTCCTCCACACCGTGGCAGACATGATGAGAAGCCCTCCATCACTGGAATTAAGGCTGTGGATCCACAAGAATCCTTCAGTGTTCCTGTGCTGAAGGCTTCTTTCTGCAGCAGACCCGGTGGGGAAGGGGAAGGGGGAGTGATTTTTGCATCTCTTTCCTCCCCACAAAGGCCCTTAAACTGAAGAACAGGTTTATCCAAGTATGCAGAAAGAAGCCTTCAGTGCAGGGACGCTGTACGGAGACGTGCAGTCAAATGTGAGGACTACAAAGTCAAAGAGCTATAATGAGCACACCAAGCATTTCTCTTGGCTTATACAGCACCATATTCAGCAGATCGCAGATAATACTTGTTATAACCAGGGTATTTCTACCCAGCAGGGATGTGTGAGCCAGCTCGGAATTGAGCCAACTTGCTGCACTCGAGCTGACTTGGCTCAAAGGCTCGCCCTCAAACTGAACGGGGGAGTGGGAGGTCTGAGGGCGATTTGAGCCAAGCCCCCAGCCTGTGAGCCAGATCAATAGTATACTTGTATCGGGCAAGGATTCCCCTTTACAAGGAAAGAGCTATATGCGGGGTGATGGTGGGGGCGGTGAGGGAAAAGGTACTGTCTGTTCTGTTACCTCAAGCTGCTGGATGGTGGTGGTGAGGCTCCTTCCACCCTCCTGCTGGTCTCCTAATGACAGCCTGGGCTGACTGTGGCCTATATTGGGCCTCTCTGTGCATCCTCGTGTGTACGCAGAGACCCCAAATGGGCCACAGCTGGGGTGCGTGCAGAGAGAGGCCCGAAACAGGCCACAGCCAGCCCAGGCTGTCATGTGGGAGGAAGGTGGGAGGGTAGCAGGAGCCACCACCTCTGCTGTCCTCGCTGCCGCTGCCGCCGTGCCGCCACACAGCCACTTGATTTTAAAAGGTCAAAGAACAGATGGCACCTTCCCCCCTTACTTGTAAAGGTGAATCCTTGCTGGTTTCCCTCGAGTCAGCTCCATGGTGGGACTGGACTGTGACTGAGCCCGAGCCTGATCCTCCCAGGACGGCTTGAGTCTAGTCCGGATTTGAGCCGAACCAGGGAAGCCGGTTTTGTGCACACCCCTACTACCCAGAAACTGGAGGTGATATACAAATGGTCTTTATGTTGTTCCTCTCAACATTCCCCCCGCCTCACAATCGAATTGCCCAGCCTTGGTATATCTGTTTGTTCTCCTCACTCCCCTCTCCACTCCTGTACTGATTTGCTGCTGTGCTGAAGATATTGTTCAAACACTTTTAAAAACTCTTGAATGGAGTCAAGTCAAATTTTATTTACGGTCCTAGACCAAACAACTCTTGAATGGAAACTTTAAGGTGATGTACTGAGCAGCAAGTGAGCCTTAATGATTTTGCTAAGTGCTCAAGTGTGGCAGAACTCGGCTTAAAATAAATTATTAGGATTCCCGTTCCCTCTTTACTTTGCTATATATTGTAATTACACTATTGATTACTCCTTTAAAATAGTCCAAGGCCAAGTGAATGTAAGCTGTTTTGACTGGTTACACCAGCAGACAACAACACCCTATTGATTGCTAGTATTTTGTACCAATTGGTAATTAGGAACTAACCTACACAAAGATCCCTTAGTACTTCTGGAATTATTTATAGGTGCTGTGTTCAGACACCAGATCTCATCTTCTCAAGAACAGTTAGTATATTTTCAAAGGATAGCAAATTTGTCTGGCTTTTCTGATAGCTGAACAATTTCACCTGTCATTGCCTCTGCTTCCACAGAATGCAGGAGAGCAGATGAGAACCACATTGCATTGTGTGGGTTCAGTTTGCCTATTTCCACCTGGGACTTATGTGCAGGTGGTTTGTGATTGTACTGTTGGGCTGTCTGGGTAGTGGCTTGGGGGTCAGTGCAGGGTTTGTGACCATGGGAGCTGCATGGAATGCAAGGAAAGGGTTAAACACCCTTTCTCTGGCTTCCAGTCATCAGGAGCTTTCCCAGAAAGAAGGCTGCTGCGGATTTTCTGCAAGACTTTACTGAGAGTTTGAAGATTCCCCCCCCCCCCCGGCAAAATATATATATGCAAAAAGTGATTTTTAAAAAAACTCTGGATATAAATTGTGCTGCATTCTAACACGTGATGAAAAACCTGAATTGTGTATGAGGTGCTCCCTGATAGCTCGCAGGGACTTGGCGGGGGGGGGGGGGATTTGGCTGATATGTGAACATACATCCTTCATTCAGGAGGAGATGAGAACTAAAAGCTGGGTGAGAAAAACTTCCAGGCAGCTTAGGGATTGGGCCAGAGCAAGGCAAGCCTGATGGAAGCATCCAATTCTATCTGGTAGTGCTGCGTCCACCTCCTGCACCTTCATGGCCAATGGGAGGACAGCTACTGACATCATGAAACCTTTCCAGTCTGCTGGTAAAGTAGAGGATTCAGGGAATGCATCTGGCCTCTTGGAGGACCTTCCATGGAGGAACAGGACTTGCAGCTGCTGATTTCAGAAGCAGACCCGGCACCAACATAATCATGTGCTCAGCAGAGATGTTGATCGTTTGCTACTTACAGGGTAACATCTCACCTGGGCACCTACCCACCTCATAATGGTCATGTGGATGAACCTAGTGTGTAGAGTTAGTGAATAACCAGAGCTATAAATTATCTCAAAGAATAATAACATGTTGCCTGAAAGAGAGATGCTTCTCTGAGCTCCCCAAATATTGTACACTTACATGTCCCACATGGTTGTGATTTTGACATGCACAATTGATAATGGCTGCCTGTAGCCACTCTGTTTCAATGCAACAATTTGAAATATATCCCCCTTTCCCCCCAGCGATTATTGTATGGCTGTACTTCACAACTTGGGTGAAGTACAGTGATACAATAATGGTTACTGTTTGTTTGCATAACATAAATTTTCTGTTTGATTTTATGGGCAAGAATATGTTCTGTGTTGCCTTCAACTTAGTCTAGCCTGCTTTAAAGGATGGGATGACAGCTCTGAGTCTGTGTTATGTTCTATGTGTTTGTTTTATTTTCCTAAGGTTGCTATTTATAATAAAGGGAGACTTAGAAGCCAAGAACTGGATCCAACTTCTTCCCCCAAATAGCTTACAAAAGCAATAAAAATGACAAATGAAAACTCCAGCAGGTATGAAAGCTATGTTGCCCAAGCTCTCCGTCGTAGAGAAATTCAGAAACAGAACTCACAGGTAGGGCTGTATTTTCCACTGCAAACGATTACTTAATTCAAGAGAAACATTTGCATGTATCTCAGGATGTCCAGAATAATCATGTGATACAGCCTAGGATTGTACCACTTCAGAATGTCGGTGAAAAGGAAGTTTGCCTGTGTGAATGCTTCCCATCTGTTAAAAATCCCCTGGATATCAGGAAATGTAGCTTAGGCAGTGTTTATTATACATTATTATCATGAAAACCACAAAGTGATACTGAGGCAAAGCTGGCATCCAAATAGAAATATTTGTGTCCTTCCTATTCTGGAAGGATCCAAAGATTAGGCGCTTGGGTGGAATCAGTCCAGGGCCCAAAAGCATTATGTTCCGATAAGGTGGTTGTAGTCTACCATTGAGGTAGCTGTATACAGAGTCTATGGCTCTCAGTCTCAATATGAATACAACAAATATCTATACAGGATACCACTTTTCAGCAAAAGTGCCCAAAGTGGTTTACCAGGCAGTTTCTGACAATCTGCTTTCCTTTCTCCTTGACATGCTAGCTTTCTACTTTACTTGCAAGCTTTTTAGATGCAAAGGTTTGGGGTGTTTTGTTTAACATGGGTGTACATTTAACATCCTTTATTCTGAAGTGGCACAATCCCCAGAGCAGACTGTACCACTCTTTAGACAATCTCTGTGCATATAACTCAATCCCACACAAAGTTAAGGAAGTACCTGCTTTATGATAACTGAGGGCGTTAATGATCAGGAAATAAATGCTAGGACTGAGCATGTACGTATAAGCTGGAATTCTGCTTCAGAATTCCTGGCCCACACCACAAGGAGGCAGTCCCTCATGGAGCAACTGCCTCAGGTAGGAGGGTGGTGGTGGTGGCCCTTGAAAAGCTGCCCAGCACTGGCATAGGGAAAACTGGATGGCTGTGGCGCTGCTGTGAAGCATCCAAGGTGTGGTTGTGCAGTGATGAAGGGGAAGCTGGACAATTGCATGGGGCAGCTGGGAGCTGCAGAGATGCCTGGGTGATGTAGTTCCTCCTGAGCTTCTTCATATTTGTCAAATGCAGCTTGCTTGCTCATTCATTCATTCATTTGATGTATTTATATACTGCACAAAACTCATGTCTCTAGGCAGTTTACAAAAAACCCCAATACAAATTGAAACAAAATCAAAATGTTAAAACATTAAAATAATTTAAAATATAATACAACGTTAAAAGCTTAGCTGTGCCAGCTGACGTCTGGCAAACATAGGGCATGATCCATCCAAATGCAAGGACTTTTAATCAGTGAGTTGTACTAGATCTGAACCCAAAGTCAAACCCAAACTAAAGATTCAAAAACGTTCAGAGAAGAACTGAATCTGAACTGGTATCGAACCCCAAAACACAAAAAATGGGAACTGGTTCAAAATAAGAGGTTCTATAATCAGGCACCCAGGTTTCAACTTTATTTTTTTCCCCCAGTTATTTTTTTAAATTTTGTTTTATGGTTTCTGTTTGTAAATATCTTTAAAAAAATATTTGCTGTTAGGAATATGTCCCTGAGAGTCATGCAGCCCTCGGATACATATTTCTGGAAGTGAAAAGGGCTCTTGGAGAGAAAGGAGAGAAACAAAAATTACTTCCCGCTTCCTCTCTGTCCGTGCTGGGCTGTGGAGCAAGGCTTCAATGCAGCTATTCTTCAGCTTCTCTGCAAGGGTGGAGCCCTTCTGCCTTTCTAGTGCTATGGAAATTGTTGGCCAGGTTCTGAACCAGTACTGAACTGGAGAGTTGGGAAACAATGATGAAGCTAAATTGGAACTGAAACCAATTTTTTTTTTTTAATGAAAGCACTAGGTTTGAAAAAGTGCTTACCTTTCAGTGGTGCATGCCCCTGCTGTCCACTCTGTGGACCTGCCTTTCAGGAAATATCTTGGTGGATTGGATGAATCTTCCTTAGTCTGCCTAAGTTCAGTATTTATTTAGCAATTTAAGACTGGGTAATTGTTTCTGAAATAGCACTCACAATTGATGGTAGACTGTTGAAAAGGCTTTTCAAGTATAAAAACAGAAAAATATCATTCCAGTATGAAGCTAGTGAACCCTGAGATCAGCAGCAGGAGCCCTGTTCTCGTCCACCTTTAGCAGCTGTTTGACTGGTGGGACTAGAGACAGCATCTTTTCAGCCGGAGCACCACAACTGTGGAATTTCTTTCTCAAGATGAAGACAGGTTCCACCTCTGCTGTGTTTCGACAGATGGCAAAACACCTTTTTTATTTTGAAAAGCTTTAGGTTCTTCTGCTGTTTAATAGGGTTTCTTAATATTTTTCTGACTTGGAAATGCTTTTTATTTTGAATTGATATTATCATTTGATTTTTTTTAAAAAAATTAATGTTAAAGTTTTTGTTAGTTTCTTCGCTAACATTGATTAAAAGCAGGGTAAAAATGGGGCAAATGAATAAATAAATTGAATAGATGATCCCATCATTCCAGTACATGGTCTGAGAAGCCTGTGATGCATCTCCCTTGCTGATGCTAAGGAGATCTGAATCCGGTCAATGCCTAGGAATGGGGGATGACCTGGGAACCCCATGTACACCACCTGGAGTTCCATGGTGGAAGAAAGGTAGGCAATAACTGTAATAATTAGATAAACCAATGCAACAGAATTGGAGAACCATAAGCATATAAAGGTAAAAAAGGTAAAGAGTGCCGTCAAGTTGATTTTGACTCCTGGCACCCCCAGAGCCCTGTGGTTTTCTTTGGTAGAATACAGGAGGGGTTTACTGTTGCCTCCTCCCGCACTGTATGAGATGATGCCTTTCAGCATCTTCCTATATCGCTGCTGCCCGATATAGTATCAGCAGATTTTCAAACCGGCAACCTTCTGCTTGTTAGTCAAGCATTTCCCCACTGTGCCACGTAAGGTGCAGATACTACCTTATTATTTATTTATATCATGCTAGGAATCTAGGCCAACTGCCTTTTTCTGCTGAAACTGTTTCTCATGACACTTCAAAATAAAAAGTTATTCTCTTGGAACGTCATGCCTGTGAAGAAAGCTTCATGAAGGGGAAATGTTCTAATGCTAATTTCTGAGGGACTGATTTAGAGCTTCTGTATGAGTCTACAAGAACTCCTTTCCTGTACCATGCAATTCCATGCACCATAACATCTTTCTTGTTCCTATCTGCCCAATCAGCTACTTGCCACCACAATTGCCAATAGAGATATGCAGTGCATATTTGTAGATTGTTGTAGGCAATTTGGTCAAATTACATGTGGTAAGAAGTTTTAAATGTTATGGCAGTGGCATAGACTACCACCAAGGCAAAGGATTTTCTGATGCTTCCAGAATCTGTATGAGTATTTGTGTGACTCTCAAGAGCAGAAGCCCACAAGGTGCCCCATACTGGATGTGACTGCAGGACACAGTACAGAGTTTCACAAAACCCAGGTAATATTTAATTGTGGTAGCACAAGTAAATCTGATTATAAGGACATGGTTGCAATTAAATTAGCTGATCAATAAGGAAATAAACACTTCAGATTTATTATTCAAAACCGTTGGCTCACTTCTTTGAAACCTCCAGGAATTAAATAAATCCTGCAACTCTGATGCTTGTTGAGGTGGCTTTGTTGATTCATTCTGCTTGAATTATACTTCAGGCTATACCATGCTGAAGAATTTCTACTTATGTTCTAGGCTTTATTGTGGTTTCTGTTGCTATAGCTCTTTAGACTCCATGCCAGATCAGTTTATTGTTTTAACCTGCTGAACAGCCTTTAAAAAGCCATTGCTGCTGATATACTGCATGCATTTCCAGAGACTACCACCAGCAAACACTTTTGGTGATCTTTGGAGGTCAAGTGTAATGAGATTTCTACTGTCAACATAAGTCCCACAAAGGACTGAGGTAGGAGCTAGCATTAGACAGAAGTATCATCTGATCCTCATTCACAAAGAGAGATTACTACCAGACAGTGCAAGGAGTTGGCAGCTACTATAGGAGTATTGCAGTAACTTCCTGCAACTGTATCGCCCATTACCAACCCCTGTTGTTTGTTATAAGTCCTCCTTATAGATGTCTAAAATCTAGGGATTCTTAACAGATGGAGGGCATAAGCTCATACCTGCCAACTTGTCCCTATTTTCCCATTCACTTGAATGGGGAAATAGGGACATATTTGCAAGTATGTAAGCTTACATGTGGGTAGGTGAGCTGATCAGTAGGTTGGCCGTTAAGCGAAGGGCCAGCAAGAATGATTCTACTACCTTCTAGAAAGGGAATTCCTCAACCCTCATAGAGACTATGCCCAGATTCTACTCATCTGCACTGACCTTGTGATTGGGAATTATATGAAAAATCTCCATCTACAGCCAAGTCATCAGTGTTGAAAGGAGTTCTGACACAGTGAAGTTTAGGAAGGCCCTAGAGAAGAGCATTGGATTATTAAGTGCACCAGCACACACAACAAGAGGCATTGGAGATTAGGGATGTGCATGAACTGTTCCGTGCACATCCGGGGCAGTGGAGAGTGGACATATTAAAGGGAGGAAGGTGGGTCTTACCTGCTCCTCATTATACCTTTGCTGCCATCCTCCACCCAAACACCCACTGCCCCAGAAAGGCACTATTAGTATTAAGCAGCCAGATGCATTTGCTTAGAAACAGGAAGCTCCCTGTTTCCAGCAGGAAATGGCATCTGAGCATGTGCGGATGCCACCTTGAGCAGTTAGTTCTAGTGGTGTGCATGGAACCACGTGGTGCGGTCCGGCACTAAGGGGAGTCTACCTTTAAGGGCAGGGGGTAGAACTTACCCCTCCCACTACTCTTCCCCCTCCGGCGATGTGTTTTAAATTGAAGTTCCTCCCTGCCGCCCCTGCCCCCATCGTTGCCTGGAAGAAGCAGCAATACAAGCACGCATGCGTGCGTCGTGGCGTGCATGCGCTGGCGACAGACACACGCGCACTGTGCCACGCGCATGCATGCTTGTATTACTGCTTCTTCTGGGCAATGACGGGGGCAGGGGTGACAGGGAGGAACGCTGCCGCCCTGAAAACTTCAATTTAAAACACAGCACCGGAGGGGGAAGAGCGGCGGGAGGGGTAAGTTCTACCCCCCCGCCCCTAAAGGTAGACCCCCACCTCAGTGCCGGACCGCCGGACCGGTCCGTTTCCGAACTGGTTCGGAGGCCTCCAACATGGCCTCTGAAATGGTCCGTACACATCCCTAGTTAGTTCTGAATGGGGAGCTTCCTGTTTCTAAGCAAATGCAGCTGGGCAAACAGAGAGCCCAGCTGCTTAATACAAACAGCACCACTCTGGGATGGCGGGGGACAGCGAAGGTGTAATGGAGGAGCAGGTAAGACCTGCCTTCCTCCCATTAAAGTGCCTGCTCATCCTCAGCTGGAACAATTTGATTGGGGCAGCTTGAAGTGTTTTGGCACCTGGAAATAGAGTTGCTGAAACACTTCAAGCACATCCCCAGTGGAGATAGAGAGCATAGTATACCTGTTTTCTTTTGACTGAACTGGTTACCAGCTTGTTTGCTGAGCTCTTTTCAAGGTGCTGTATTATAGATATTATTAGCATTGACCTGTAGTGCCCCAAAGCTTAAGATCAGTGGCTGACATGAACTGTGGGTGGTTTTGCACTGTGGAAATCTAAAACAACTCTGGTACTGTTGCGCAACTGATGCTCTTAAGCTAATGTGGAAAATAGCACTAGTGCAATGCTACGGCCATTGGAATAAATAATGCTTGTAGTGCCACACAAGTGCAACTGCACAGTTTTATATGCTAGTACAAGAGTGCTCTTGTGCAACAGCACTGGCATTGTGTTAGATGCCTGCAGCAATGCAGACAGTGCAGAACCACTTATGGCATGTTGCTCATCATGCCATTAGATCTTAGAAAGCACCTTGCCCTGCCCCACCCTGCCCCTCAGTATTTACAGATGAGATTACGGTCTTAGTCTCATCTGGGACAGTGATGTGAACAGTGAGAGTACATAATAGGGCCTGAGCTGTGGTAGCACCATGGCATTCCCTCTCTAGAGAGGTCTGCCATGTATTATCTTGTTTAGAATGTGTGTTAAAAATGCAGCTGTTCTGCCAACTGTTTGAGAGTGTCTGAAGAGAACTGAAGCTTTAGTGGTGGTGGTGCTGACTTCTTACTGCTTTTTAATGATATACTAAATTATTTTTATTTTGATAACTGTTCGCTGTTTAGTTATTCTTATGGAATTAGGTGGTTATCACTTTAAACCAGGGCTGCTCAACTTCAGCCCTCCAGCAGATGTTGGCCTACAATTCTCATAATCCCTGGCTATTGGCCACTGTGGCTGGGGATTATGGGAGTTGTAGTTCAAAAACATCTGGGGGGGCCTAAGCCGAGCAGACCTGCTTTAAACATTAGTAGACCTGCAATTAATAAATGCGATAAGTAAACATAGTCTGTTGATAATGATCCTGCTTTTCTCAGGCTTCCTGTTCAACATGTAGGAATAAGATAAGACTAGTAATTGGAAAATCTGCTTGAGTGGACAGTCCTGAAATGAAGTGGAAGCAGAAATGAAATGTCCTAAGGAGATCAAGCTGATTCTTGGTTTATTTTACATCCTTGTCTTTAAGGATGGCCTGACAATGAGGAACAAGGAAGGAAAGACCAGATGCTACATTTGAAAATAGGGGAATAAATAATAAATCAGGGCACTGAGGTGGTGTGAATACCATTTAGAAAACAAATCCCTGGCAATGGTGAATTTGAAATGGAAAAAGATGGAAACTAGAGACAGTCTCTCTCTCTCTCTCTCCTCTCTGCTGTAGTCAATGTAGCCCAAGGGGCCTGGGGAAAAGATAGGACTGAACTTGTCCCACACTGGGGAGCAAATCAAATTGTGGTGCATTTTCATCAGCTGTCAGAAGTAGATGGATATTTCTGCGGGGCCAGGCAGGAAATTAGGCTATTAAATTACAGCTTTTATTTTTTCTCTCTCTCCCTCCCCCCACCCACCTCTCTCTCTCTCTCGGTCTCTGAGCTCTTGTCATTCTCTTCTCCTTTACTACAGATGTTCTATCAAAGCAACTCATTGTAACCATTTATCTTTCCAAACTTAAAATACCTTCTCCAGAACTAATTCCCCCCCCCCCCAGCACTTGAGGTCTTTGTACTCTGTGTCTTGCTTCCCTGATCTTGTATGGATCTAAGATTAATTTGCACTAGCTAGGAGTTCAACAACAAAATCAATTTCAATTGGGTCAGCTGGGGTCACCAGCAGCTCAGTAGAGTGAGGAGAGAAATAGATTATTATCATTCTGGGAACATACGACTCTGCTTCAGTATATACACACACACAAAAAGAGGTGGGTTTAGAAAAGAGAGGAAATGCTTATAACAAGATTAGTACTTTGTTGAAAACCAGGCATGTTTGGTTTTCTTGTATTCAGCATAAATATGCCCATGTTAAAAACCTTACTCCAACAAGCTCTAACTCCCAGAAAATGCTTGAATAGGATTTGTTATGGGACTAGGTATTTCATTAGCAAAAACATGGATGGCACTCTCCAACTCCCCTTTTGTGCTCCTGGCATGGAGCAGGTGCAAATTAAGCAGCATTCTGTCTGTTACCTATCCCATGTCATAGAAGGATGGTTAGAGTTGGATTAAAGAGGAAGTGCCCCAAGAAATACAGTTATCTACAAGGTAAGATTTTGATTGGAACCTTTTTGAATTAAGAAGTTGAGTTGCTTGCTGCTGTGCTAGAAGAAATGTCATCTGCTATCTACACTATTAGATCTCTGCATGCATGAGTCCTTTGGGGGTTATGCAGACAAAAATATATGGTATTTATTTTATATTTATCAGCAAATATTTATTCAATCCATTTGTATTTGCTAGTTATTTATTTACTAGCTTTCTCACAATTGATTCCATGATATAGGATAGCATAAGTGTGTGTGTGTCTGGGTCAGCGGGAGGGGGGAGAGCGAACAAGTTGCTAATATGTAGGATATGAATTGGTTGGATGAAAAGTAACATAGGTTATTTTCACTTGACTGCAGTATATAGATTTATGCTCTGGGATCTGGCCCATAATGAAATTGCTCTATGGCTACTCAGATACGATTGTCTGGCTACGGCTAGGTTCTCCCTTAAATTTCAGGCAGCTCCAATTTCCCTGCAATTGGATAGGAGAACTATTCTGTACAAAAGAGGCTACATTGTTTAAGTTGGAAACTATAGTCTGCTATCTATGAATTAATATACATTGGAATTTAAGGGTGCAAATTATTTAACGAAAACAGAAACTACTTAAAGGAGTTTGTTTTTCTTGGAAATAAGATTGCAGATGTAACTGAAATAAAATGGGCAAAGTCCTTTCCCTAGTACGATACTGGGAGTAAATCTGATTGATTAATTAGCAGTGACTTTGGTGTGCTTCAGCATAATCAGAATATTAAAGTATTCTGGGCCAATTTAAATCCTTAAATCATCTTTCTGGGAGCTACAGAAATGATTGCTTTGGCCCAGTGAACTTCCATTACCCTGGCAGATAATCCTGACTGCAGGATCCAAACATGCTAAATTAGATAATCCTAATAGCGATTTCTTATATCTTGGAGAAGCTATTTCATTTATTCTGAGGAATGTATATGTTCACATTTAATTAAGTATTTAGAAGAGGTTAATTAGCTCGAGTACACAACAAGGTTTTGCTCCTGTTTACCTGGCTGTTGTTTTTCCCCATGAGAGTACTTAAAAATATGTTCCTGAACAACAGTCACAACCTCAGATGCTGTAATTTTTATGAAGCTGCTTCTATAGAACAGCTAATCCCCTGAATCCTTTAGTCAAACCTTCTTTTACTGCATAATATTAAATAAATCCCTCTTCCCATTGCAGTTGGACTTTCTATGACATGGATAAAGTTCAAATACTTAACCCTTTAGTGGCAGTCAGCCAGGTGTCTTGTGGCTGTTTAAATTTTCCATTACAATGAACAAAAGAGTTAACATTACAGACTATTAATGTGAATACCATGCTAAAGACAGAACCTTGTGGAAATTCAGTACACACATCATGTGTATCAAGCATACATTCCCAACTGAACTTTTGATGTAACATGTTACACAGGCATAAAGTAGTATACATGATTTATCAGTTTCTACAAATGTGACCCTCTTCCTTTTTAATTTATTTTAGGTGTACGTTGAGCATAACATATATGGCACACATTACCTTATATATATGAACAGTATTTAAACAAGGAAATATATGAGTAATTCCAGATATTTAGGATAATAAAACCATAAACATTGTGGTACAGGGCTTATGTGAGCATACATTATTATGAGCATTAGGCAGTAATGTACTTACTTCCAAATGTGCTCCAAATTACTAATATTGTGCAAATTGGGCGACACCCATACAAGTGTATGCATGCTACCCAATGCACACACCATGATCCTGTTCTCATGCAAAGCCTAACCCAGGCTAGGGCAGCCCAGTCTGGGTTAGGCTGCACATGTGAAGTACCCAGGTTGAGGATGATCCCTGTGCTGCTGCCGGGCCTAATCCCACTTTCAAACCTGGCTGTTAGCCAGGGTTAAGGATGTGACCCCGTGGCTGGGATCATGTGTTTGCTTGGGCTGTAGGCAGCCGAAGCAAAACACAGAGATGGGCACCTAGAGGACCAGTCTCATGGGGGTATCCCCCAATGCACTGTGCTTGTTCCGTGATGATAACGTGGGATATCCAGAGACTGGGATGCATCGTCCCATCCTCCAGCGATCCACCCAGCTTGAAGCAGTGCGGATCATCAGAGAGCATGAGTTGTGCTCCTAGCAGCATTCTCTGGATCATCGGGGCGAGGGGGGGGGAGGAAAGGTGAGTTGGACCCTGCCTCCCTGCCCTGGCCCACATTCAGATCATATGCATAGCCTTAATGTCATGGATAGATGGATAGATGTGCACAGGCTGAATTGTCAGCCCAGTGATGATCCTGGCCATTCTTGCATCGTGCTAATGATGCAGAAGGTGGTCAGAATCCCATAGAGCCAATAATCATTATTGGCTTGATGCATCAGAATGTGGGTAAATGGGGGTTACCTTAAGCAACAAGCTGGTTTCTGAAAAGAAAGTGGTTCTTTCTGGTAGCTGCAGCAGTGGCATTTCAAAATAGTATGTTTCCCTCCACTGTACCAACCTATAATGCACCTGGCAGGCGGAAAGCAATATTATGATGTTGCATCCTTTCCCAGATGCATTGCTGGAGATGGGGGAGTGGCTATGTCCTAAAGTGGCCTTTCATCCATCCATCCACCACCATAGTAACGTATCAGGAAAAGGGTGTGACATCATGATGTTGGTTTCTGCCTTGGTGCATTCATGGGTGGCACAGTGAAGGAGGGAAAGGCAATGTTTCTAAATGCTGTAGCTGCTGGAAGGCAGCCTTTCTTTGCAGAAGCCAACTTTTAACTTAAGATAAGCCCCGCTCTTCTATTCTTTTAATAACATACCAATACAATTAATAAGGTATTGAATCAGCTCCTGATACCAGAGGTTTTCCCCCCTCTGGAATATTTTCTGGAGAAAGATGCTCTAGTGGAGCTTACATCACCTTGGACTTGGCACAGCCCTAAAGGGGGTAAATGTGTACTTACCAAACCATTGTTGGTCAGCAGTGACCAGCCACCCATTTGCTATTCCTGCACTGGAGCTGTGTGAACTGATCAGTCTCTCGGTGTTGAGTTTTCCAAGCCATTAAGGGTCTGTAGAGTCTGGAGTCAGTAACATTCAATTCCGCTCATTTGAGTAGATTTCAATCTGCTCCAGACTGAACCTGAGATTTGGTTCATATCTAGGATTGAGTTCCTTCAAATGGCTTTCAGCCACTTCTAACAATACAGGTTACTGTTCAAAGAACTGACAACAAAAGCTTTCGTTTGAGGATCATAGCCTTTTTGTAAGTGTAACAAAGTTGTATGGAAAATTTGGAGGCACGCACAGTATATATGCTTTACTTTTGAAATAATTTGCAAAGTGCTTTTTAAAAATTGGTATACATTAACTTTTTAAAAGTTATCAAGACTCCATGGTTGCCACTTGACAGAAGTGATCTTCAGAGGTCTTGCAAGGTTTTGTTTTGTTTTTTAAAGGTTTATCCTTGTGGTTTTGATTTTCTTTTAAATTTACACCACATATTTTTTTAACAATATCTCCACTGGTTTACTTGGGTAAGTTTGATTTATGACTGAGATCAAAGGCAGACCCATTGTGTTTCTCAGTGGAACAAATTATCTGAGGGACAGATCCTCAGCTTTCGTAAATCAGTTTAGCCTCACTGGATCCTGTAACTCAGATATCTGATTCCTCCTTACATATTAAGTGTCCCTTGTTTACACAAGAAGAAAGAACCTTCCAATTAGTGTAGCTGTTTGATCTAACTCTTAAATTTATTTAGTCAGTATTAATATTTTATGGTGATATATTGTTTCCTGCTTTGCTTGCCTTATGTTAACTACTTTGGACTTCTGTTTAAAACCACATTTATATAAAGACATAGATGTTAACATTTGAAAAAATAAAATAGAAATACGGTTGTTGTATTAAGTGAACAAAAGCTTCATAGAGTGATTAAGCAGTAAGTTGAAAGAGTGAGCTCTTACCATGCAGTCTGGAAGTTATTAGAAACAATACCAAAACAGTAGGAAGTGTTAAAAACACCAGAGATCAGTATTTTAGGAATAAGATTTTATCATTAACCATGATTCTTGAATACATTTTTATTAATCAATTCACACTCAGAGCCTTTTCTGGGTGGGTGGGGGGAATCTAATGACTAGACATACCTATAACAAGGAAAAAAGTATGTAACTACACATACTCACACCTACTTCTACAGAAACAGCCTGGCATACCCATATCCTGCATCATCTCTATAGTATTCTAATATATTCTGAAACACCAAAATGTCATTGGACTGGCAATAATGGCAATAATGTGGTACGACACAAAACCCTTGAAGAATCAGCATTTCAGAGCCTGTTCGGGACCATATGTTATAATTCATCCTGAGGTATGCTAATTTCATTATTGTTGTTGTTTTGTTGTTTGTTATTGACTCGCCTACAGTGCAATCAAATGTGAGTGGTTTGGCACTGCCTGCACTGCTGTGTGCTTGCAAAGCCTGTCCGTGCTGTTGAGAAAAAGGGCGGCCAGACCAACTTAAAGTTGTGTGAATGCAGTTCTGAGACATGGTGCCCATGATTTCCAGTGGGAGTCATGCAATTGTATCTGGGCAACTTTAAACCAGAGCAGAACTGCGCAGTTCCATAGTAGCACAAGCAGGGTTTGAGCGCGCACACAGTAGCAGCGTGGGTAGTGCTGAACCACCTGCCTTTTGCTGCAATGTATGTGGGTTGCTGCTGTTCTTGTTGTTCAAATTTATGTCACCCTTTCTCCAATTGGCTCAGGGTGATGGGGCAGTGTACATAGCTATGTCTTATTCTGTCCTCACAGTGAGCCTGTGAGGCAGGTCAACCTGTGGGAGAGTGAATGGCCCCAGTGTGCTGAGTGAGTTTCATGACTCAGTAGGAATTTGAACTCTCATATTTGCCACCATAGTCCATCACCCTAACAGTTACATGACATTGGCTTGCAGTTTAGCCAAGCTGGCACATCATAAAGGATTAGATGAGGAAAATGTGGTGAACTGCCAAAGCTCAGAAGAGTCTTCTTTCATAAGACTGTTCCATGAAATAAACTTTTAATCTGAAGGACACTTGGTGAGGCTGTTCACACATGCAGCCAAGAGTGTGCTAAGGCAGCCAAGCCTGCACTGGATTGTGTGAGTGTACCACTGGAGGAGAGCAGCTTCTGGTGGTGGCACGGTGACAAACCCGCTTAGGGAGCCTTCCAGTTAGTCAGGTTTAAGGGTGTGAGAGCGCCCTTAAGATGGGCTAAGTGCCCGTGTGTCAGCACCATGCAGGAGCAGGCTCCTGGTCATCACCATGGGATCCCCACAATGTACCATGCACTTGCATGGAGTTCAAGTGGGAGTGCCGTGGGCTGAGTCGACATGACCCAGCCCCCAAACCTCCATGCTTCTAGGGGCAGCCAGTATCCATGTGGGCGTGCAATCTGTGCATCCAGCACAGACTGAGGATCATCTGTGGAGAAAGTAAGTCTAAGCAGCCTTCCCTGCCTCCCACCTGGTAGCCCTCTCACCCAATCATGAGAACAGGCTCAGTATATGCCCACAACGACATATTACAGCACATGGGATCCAAAAGCAGAAGGTAGAAATATCACCCACCAAGTAGTGGAAGGACATGAGAATCAGATATATTTGTGTGTCCATGTTCATGCTTACTGCTCAACCAACCTGTGATGCTACATGCACATTGACAGATGAATGCATGGGCCCATAATCCACTGCATGTTTGGGTTTATTAGATTGGACAATACCGTGACTAATGCAGCACATGTGCAGGAAAGAAGCACACATACAGCTTCGGCATGCCGCCAGAGTAAGGCAGCATGGACACTTGCATGGGGGAATGATTTTTGCCTATCTCTCCTTCCCTCTGAAGCACTCGGTGGCACCCAAAAAGATGTCCCTGAAGGGAGATCAGTGAGAATTGCTCCGTCCACATGATTGCCCGCACTGCTTTACTCTGGAATGCAGCAGCTTCATGCATGCTTCCTTTGCTGCACGTACCCTGCATTAGTCAGAATGTCAGCCACCGGGACCATGAGCTTTCCCATACTGCAGGCTTTATCACGAGTTCACTGAGAGGTTTTGCTGCAAGTCTGAAGTTACTCCAAAAAAACCACAAAAAGTGTTGTTGTTTTTCTACTCCAGATATAAATCGGGCTACACTCTAACGCACAATTTAAAAACTTGAATTTTGTGTGAAGTGCTCCCTGATAGCTTGCAGGGACTTTGGGGTAAACTTGGCCAATATGTGAACACACCCCTCCATTTCAGAGGAGATGTGAACTACAAGCCGGATGTGAAAAACTTCCATGTGAACTGATCGTTTGAATAGATGGCTGATATAATGATATGGTTAAGTGTGTGTGCATTTGTGAAACTTTGTCAACATTTGTTTGAGAAATGGAGGTGAGTTGAAGCTAAAGTTGGTAGCATGATTGGACACAACACTGTGATAGCTTTAATTCTGGCATTTAGTTAGTTAGTTAGTTGATTTCTATTAATTAATTAATTAATTAATTAATTAATTAAATGAATACTTCTGCAGGTTTTCACTTTCCCCTTATTATGGCGATACATAAAATGTGAGAATGGTGTTTAAAGAGGAAAGTTTGAAGCATGTTTCTTTTTGCATTTGTCTCAGCTTTTCAGAGTAGCAGCTGTCAGTGGGTTGCAAGCATGATCTGCTGGATGATTGTTGGACCCAAGCCAGATTGACATTCTCACTGGGAATGCTTGCCTTCTATCTCAGCCCAACTTCTGATGTGCTTTGTGCTGTGAAAGAAGACCCCCATTCTTAATATACTCAGCTATACAGTGAAGGAGCAGAGTAGGGACTACCAGACCTCCCTCTCCAGCTTTGAATTCCTGAATATTTAAAGCAAGTCTTGAGTTTTGTTTGGGACAAAAGCCCGAGGTCCATGCTGGCTCATTAAGATAGACAACCAGCTTGTCTGTCTATGCCAAAAATGTTTCTCTCCTCAGTTGCAGTTGCTGGCTACCATGTGGCTGCACTCACATTTCCCCTGCCTTCATTAAAGAGGTTGAGCAGCAGCCAAGAAATGGTCTATTTTAGAACTATGCGAGATTTGAGGAAATAGGAACATCATCTGTCTTTGCAGCATGTAAGAAAAAGAGTCCTCTCATCTGAGAAAATTTTTAAGCTTCCTTTCCCCACAGCTACTTATGGGGACCACCACTGTAGGAAACAGAAGAGAGGCTTGAGAAGGTTCTGGACACTGGGATTTGTGTGGCTTATAGCCCTTTTATCTTAGGTACCATAAATGCATGCTGTCTTCACATACCTTATGTGGTTTGGGCCAACCGGCTTACCATTATGGAGTGTTAGCCATCAGCTAAACCCTTTTCAGTGGGGAAAAAAGGGTGGGGGGATGCTGTATGTGAGGATAGTGTTCCAGGAGTGCACCCTGAAGCCCTGCCCTGGCACTGACATGCTCAGAAGCCTCACTCCCCCACTGTCCATGCTTATAGCATTTGTCTGAAGAGTCAAACACTATAACTGTGGACACATTCTTTGGCTGCCTTTGGACATAACATGAAACCAGAGGCAAATGAGCCAGAGGTTCGATTTCATGGTTATCCAAATGTGAGAAACCATAGTTTCGTCACAAAAGCGACCTGAGGTTTTGGGCCCCAAACTGTAATTTGAATGTTTAGTTTGTAGTGAGTTTTGCTGCTGAAACCTCAGGTTTGAAGGCACCATCGTGTCATTCAAATTCCTCTACTGCTCTAACCTGGGTTCCGTACTTCCGTACCAAAGCACTTCCCTGCTACCATCGAGAAGCCAGCTCAGAGCAGCCATAAAAGCCATCAGTTCTAGAATGGCCACACTTCTTGCTGGCCACCTCAGAGCCAATGCATCCCCTGCCATCCTCTTCCCCCTCCCTCCACTACTTAGCAACAGGGATGCCACATCCCTCCAGTCATAGCATTTAAAGGGAAAGAAGTACCTACAGCCCACTTTCTGCTGTTTGTTTTGAGACGGGTGCTCCCGGCCATGGAAGGAATGTTAAATGGAGATGGTGACATCAGAAGATCCAGCACTGCAGTGCGTCATGAAAAAGAAACACATGGCCCTTGTAGCACAAATCATGGAGTGTGCCCCTCAGCACACACATGTCTATTCCCCTACCCCACCCCACCTCTCCTCCTATCCTTTGAAAGAGGCACCTGCAATGTTGTTTTTCAATGTGGGCTGCTTCCTCCCACAAGCCACATCGCTCTCGCCTTCCATGGCACTTCTGCAATGCACTATCTGTCGCTGGCCCACTAGAATTCACAAATGTGCCACCAGGCCAGTGTGTAACTGGCCCAAGGTCTTGATGTGTGATGTCACCCTGATGCAGAGGATCATCATGATGTGGCCATGCATTCTGGGGCAACACACTACTCCTTGGTCGGACAGTGGATGTTTCTGGGGGTATAGAAAGGGGCCACAGCGGGGATGTATTCTGTGGGTTTTATTTAGTGGGCAAGTGTGAAGAGATGAAAAGGGCTACCTGCTCATTCTATGCAAGGACCAGTGCTTCTAATGCCACAAGCAGTGAAGTCCATCTACCAGGGCAGAGTAGGGAGGAGGGCATGGTTAAGCTACACTATGGGTGGAGGGTTCTGCTTGCTTTGTGGCATCTTTCAAATGACCATTGCTTTACATTACCCATACAATGACCATTAGGTTACATATTGACACTTAAAAACGGGGATGTTACGGGATGAGGGGGTATTGGCTAGGGGTGTGCAAGCCAACTTGGTTTGAGCCAGGGTCAAAGTTGATCTGGCTCAGCTCAACAGGTTTGGGGTTGAACTGGACCAGCCTCAGTCTGGTTCGAACAGAACTGGTTCAGAGGTCTAATGGTAACAAGGAATCTGGTGTGGATTCCCCTTTACCAGTAAATGGGCAGGGGCTTCCTTAAGCTTAGAGGGGGTGGAAGCGGAGTCATACTGCTTACAAGTACTATCATCCCTCCCCCGCTGGCCTCCCTCTATCCCCACCGGCCTCTCCTTCTGGCCTGGTTTGAGCCTCTGTGTATGCATGGAGGCCATTTTAGTCATCTCCACACATACACAGAGGCTATTTGCATGGCCAACACGTTCCTAATACTCTCTCGATCTCTCCCCTGCAGGTTCACCAGTTTATGAGCAGCCAGAGAAGTCACTGCCACCAGAGAAGGACCCCACCTCCCTGCAGCCCAGAAGCACCACCACCCTGCAGCACTGGAAGATGAGTCTGTACCTGTACCCAGAAGGCCACTCTCCAATGCGGAACATGCTGCACAACTCAGGGACAGAAGGCAGGCACTTGCAGCTTGCAAAAGACCTTGACTCCCAGCATGTGGAAAGCTGCTAGGCTACCCGCTCCCTGCTATGAGAACTGGACCACAATGGGGAGCAGAGATGAGATGAGTACAGTATGTGATGCAGGAGGTGGTCAGGTCCTTGGACCACACCCCCTGAACTGCTGCAGGCACCCTCAATGAGTGCACAGGGTGGATGTCAACCTTTCACACCCACAACTCCTGAGGCCACCCTTAATGGGTCCACTGGTAGGGCCATCCCGAGCCAACTCTGTCTGCACAACTATCCAGCCACCCATTGTGAGTCCACACACAGAGCATCAGCCCATTGTGCCGACCGTGCCCCTGGAATCACCCTTCCTGGGTGGACAGGCAGGAGAAGGGCTATCTGGGGCTGCTCATGAGCTGCCACCACAGAAGGCCCCACAAAGGGTAAAGGTGTTCTGGCGCATTCCACCACAAGCCTGGAGCCTTGTTGCAAAAGTGGTGTGCATGCATCCAGCGAAGCATGCTGTCACCACCCATACATTCCCATGCTAAAAGAAAGGGCCAATTAAAGGCAAGGGTGCTCATTAACCACCCAGAACCGCTGAGGGGCTTTTTTTAATGGGGCAGTATATAAATGTATTTAATAATAAATAAATAAATAAATATAATAATTAATCAACACTCCTACCTGGGTGGCACCAAGGGATAGGGGAAGAGTGGGGGTGGGGGTGGGGGTGGGCATCAAAAAAGGTGTTGGAGAGCCCTCAAAAGCAGATTGGCTGATAAAGATTTTGGAATATGCTGAGATGGCAAAACTTACAGTATTGATAAGGGATGAAAACTTGGAATCTTTTAAAGAAGATTGGAAACCATTCTTACTATATTTAAAGAACTATTTTTCTAATATCGACTTTTCAGCAGGGTTTGAAATTTAGTAATAATAGCAGGTTGGGTAGAGTAAAATCGAGTGTGCAATGTGTAGGATATATGTTTTGAATTACTATAGCAATGGTTGACTTGTATAGTTAATGAATCGTGCTGATTGGTGAGCGGGAAGTCAATATTTACTTAATCAGATTTAATGGGATTGTTAAGATATTGTAAAAGCCAATAAAATTTTAAAACGGTGGGGGGGGGGGAGGTGTTGGAGAGAAGCCAGAGGTGCTCTTACCCTGGACATCTGGGCCGAAGTCCAGGGCCTCCACAGCCCCTGGATGGTGTGGTTGCCTGGCCGAGCATGCTGACGCTTAATTTGTAGGGGGGCGGGCTCCAAAGGCCTCTAGGTCCAGGCTCCAAAATTACCTAGGGGCACTTCTGAGAGAAGCAGAGTGCTGAGGGTGGCGAGCATCCTCCCGAGTCTTCCTCCTCCTCAGGCAAACAATGAGCCTGGTGGTAAGTTCAGAAGGTTCTGGATTGGGGCAAATCCAGGAGCTGTTGCACCTGTCCCGTAAGACAAAGTTTTGAGTCTTTACTGCAATCTCTTTCCCCAGGGAATCTCTCCAAGTTTCTGTTCCACTGAATTGTTAAAAAACTGTTTAACCCACACTTGATTTTAGAGTTTGCACGTGCTGCTTTCTTTCAAAACACTGCTCTTGCTGTGAGGTGAAATAGAAGGGCACCGGAAGCTCTGGAATCACTTTGTACCTGTCAATAAAGACAATTTGAGCATGTTAAAATGCCTCCTGCATTTCTTGAATAAAGTCTTTGCACCCGTTCTTGGCCTGATTAGCAGATTGGAGATGCAGCTTCCTGCACAAAATTGAGAGGGCAAGATCTGAGGAAGCAGTTGTTACTTTAGGTTTGCTTGCACCCAAATGCTGGGCCCAGAAAAATTGCCCAGGAGTGGCCGCTGGCTATGGCTCTCCACCAACCCCTCACAGTGTGGGCCCTGCTTTCCCACAACACACGCATTGGAGATGTTTGGACCATTCAGCAGGGCACCGCTTGCTCCCCTGGTGTTCAGAGTGGGAGCTCACATACTCATGTGGTTCTGGAAGTAGAGATGTGCCTGAATGGGTTCAGGCAGCCATGGGCGGAGCGGGGAGCATTTCCCTTAAGGAGCAGGTAAGCAGTCCTTATCTGCTTTGCTACTGCCCCGCCGCTTTTCCAGACACGGTGCTAGCTCTACCAAAGGCTGTGCATGGCTGTGGCACTGTTCACTGCTGCCTGCGTGTGGTGTCAGCACGCACATGGCTGCCACACATGCGCAGTGGCCATTTGCATGATCTGCATGGTGTTGCTGACCATGCATATGGCTGGTGCACATGCGCAGTGGCCATGTGCATGCCGATGCTGAATGCAGGCTGCAGGGAACAGCGCCACAGCCGCACGTGGATTTAGGTAGAGCAAGCACCATGCCCAGATAAGTGGCAGGGCAGCAGCCGAGCAGGTAAGGACCTGCTTCGTAAGGGAACTGCTCCCTGCCCCTCCAAACCACTTCAATTCCGGGTGCCCGAGCCACTTCAGCACTTCCCTAAAGAGGCACCAAACTGGTTCATGCAAATCCCTATCTGAAAGCTTGTTGTATCTCTGTACTCGTGCCGGGTTGCAAGCATTCCCTTCAACACACTGGGTAGTGCATGCACAGCAGACCACCCCAGGGATGTCCTCCCAAGCCCCCTTCAGCATCCAAAGCTGAGAAAGAGAATCAGCGCCCCCCACCCCCGGGGATGGGGGTGGGTGGGATTCTTGCACACCAGAGGATGAGACAGCTGTTCTCAGTTGTGTGTTGTGTGTCTATGTCAATGCTACCTGCCCTTTAACTAACCGACATGTGCGCTGGAAAGGGTGGGGCGGGTTCTGCACCAGGTGGAAAGCTTGGCTTCTCCTCTGCTGGTATCATAATGCAGAGTTGCCCCAAGGGCTTTTGGGGGGGGGGATGTGGAATGGGGAAGGGATTGGCTGCTTTGTGGAGCGCATCATAAAATAAGGTAGGGGCAGGTGGAAGGAGTGGCTTTATACCCACGGGAGCAATTCCCTGTTGCTGGGGATTATGGGCAACCAATGTCCTTGTGCCGATGCCCAGAGGAGAAATAATCAGGAACACAGGTGGCAGCAGTGTGGTGAAAGCTCTTGCAGTCTGTCATTACACAGTTGCAGTGGGAAGAGAGGGGCCCCATTCTCCTTTATTCTCTTTCCTTCCTAAGAAACCTTTTCCCCCTTTCTCAAGCTTAAACAGAAAGGGTGATTTTGTGGGGACGAAAGACATTAGCAAGCGTGGTTGGGATCACAAGTTTCATACAGTCTATCATTGAACAATTAAGGTGGGAAGCGATGGGTCCAATCCTCTCTTCCTGTAAAAGCAGTGGTGCAAATGTGTGAGGAAGGGGTTAAAATGCCTTTCCCTTGCCGAGGGTGGCTGTCAGGGCTGAAAGGGCAAGATTGTGCTGGGCATGTCCCTTCAAAGATTGTGCCCAATGGTATCTGCTTTATTGGCATCCTGATGCCCTGTCCGCAGTCCGATGACATGAAGCTTGCTGGGATTTGGCATCAGCAGACCAAGAAGATGGAGGTTGACAGACTGCGGTTGGTGGATCATCTGTAGGAAGATTCTCGGCTTCGAGAATTAACCTCGGATACATCAACTCGCAGTTTCATGCTATGTCCAAAGGTGGCCATACTGTCACCAGAAAGTTGGAAATAATCTGTTCGTGGTTACAGTGTTTGTCTCTGCAGTCAAATGCTGCAAGTCTGGACAGCGGGCTGGTGGGGGTTTTGAGCACATCGGCACTGAAGCAGTGCTTCAGGAAATGCTACTGGGACACCATACTTGCGTACAGCACACCTCTTTTTTACTATTTCATTCTCATGGGTATTATAAGGACTTTCCCTAAGATTTACCAGCAAAAGTGCCAGATTTAGCTCTTCTAACTGAATTACAAACTTCTACATATAAAACTGGACTTCTCATTAAATGTTGCTTTCAATCATTTTGAGGTGACTTCTCTGGGTCACTTTCAGGCAAAACATGTGTGAGAACTCAGTAACACCGCAAAATTTCTCAGGATGTTTCACACATCTCATAAATGCATGCAGTAGTATCCTGTTACTGATCGAAGGCAGTTGTACATCTCTTGAAGTGAAGGTGGGTCTTATTGTTCTTAATGGCTACTCTTGAGCTGAGAACTCTAGTCCCCTTTTCTTCAAAAGCAAACCACATAGGTGACTTGTCTTAAAAACTCTGAGGTTTGGGGGCCTTGATAGAGAAAATTCAAAGCACTTTACTGAGTCGTCCGTAGTTTATAAACTGAGAGCAAATCTACGCAGGCCAGGCAGGAGAACACTTGTGCACGGTTTCCTTACCCTCGCTGGGAGGAGGTGGTCAGCAGCTGTCCTGTCTTGTAGCTGTCAGCCTATCCACAGTCGTTTAGCTTGGCAGGCCTGCTGGGCTGCTTCATTGTTTGCTTCCCTGATTGCTTCTCAAGTGTCAAGATCCCACCCTAACCTATTCCCTAAACAGGGCTGTGATGTGATAGATTGCCAGCCCCAATTAACTTGTGACATGGTAACAGGGACAGGATTTCAGGCTGTGCTTCTCCTGGTGAGGATGATCAGCTACCAGACCATTTCAAAGAGGCTTTTCACATGATTCCTTCTGAACAGAGTGACTGCATACAGTATAATCCTTTTAGGATTCAGACTGGTTCCTGGATAGCGTCATGGTTATGAAGCACCACTCTCAAAGATTCCCGCCCCGGCCCCCTACACTGTTTTGTTTTCCCAGTAACATTAAACATATGGGGCCAAATGTCTCTTTGGCATAACAAGTAATTGCAAGTCAGTGAATTCTGACCCTGATAGGTAACCTTTACCAAGGTCAGATGACTGGCGCTGGGCAATAAAATTTCAGATTTTTATAAGCATGTTTGTGTGACAGGCTCATATTACAGTTGCCATTGCTTGAGGCTTGAACTCCAAGATAGACACCCATCTGAGTAATATTCTTGTAAACCTAAGTAAATTGGCAGTTACCAAGAGAGAAGAATGTGGCCCACAGTATACATCCTGTGAATGCTATAATTGCTGGAGTGATTAGCCAGCATTACAAGAAAGCCCCCCCTCCTTACCAACCCCCAGTGAAAAGATCTGTTTCTTCCCAATGTCAAAAATGGTTAACTATCTGCCTCATTATCCATTTATTTTTGGTACTGGTCAGGTCTTTGTGCCCCTAGAACAGATTTACTAATGGTAACCCTGTATATATGTTTTTCTCGTTTCTTAAAACATTCTGTCTCTTATGTAGTTCAGCTGTATATATATGAATTCAGTTTTCATAAACAGGAAACTTTTTTTTTTTTGGCTAGAACATGAATCTTCCAAGAAAAAAAGAAAGAAAAGACGAGGGCTTGTTCAGTGTGAGAGTTCAACCAAAGGCCAATAATCCAATATATATGTTTTGCAGGGTTGGGGCGGGGGGAAGGGCAATAGAAACGCTGCCTTTCACAGGAAGAGAAATAAAAATAGCGATGAATGTTATCGCTTTCAAATGGTTCCTAGGCATGAAGGGACGTGATCCAAATAACAAGCAACAAACTACATGCATACACTGGTGCAAGATAAAGACCCCATAGGAATTTGATTAAGTATTATCAGGCTCCATATACAAAATGGCAAGCAGCCAAGCGAGCATTCAGTTTTTCTGTCCATCTGCATGCCTCTGGCTGGTTGCTTATGCAGGTTGTCATAAAAACTGATCTGTAGGCCGCACTGTATCAGGTAGCAGAGCGAACGTTTTCTCCATCAGGGGTTGTCTTAAACATTCTTTTCATTGACGCTGGGGGAAGAGGCAGGGAATCCCATTGTTGTTTCAATGGCATCAGCTTGCTGACATTTTAATTGTATGCTGACAAACGAAGAAATGTTGATGTTGGCCTTCCTTTATGGCGGTGAAAATATTTTAGGCTTGCATGACTGCACTTGTATCTGCCATGTAAATTTGGAGAGAGAGAGAGAGAGAGAGAGAGAGAGAGCACTTTTCAATGCTACTTTTCCCATTATGACATTATTCATTGCTCACTGAAGGGCTGATGCAGTGAATTTATGTGGCTTATACAGCTTAAATTTGCATGGAAAGCCAAAATATACAATGGTTAGGTTGCCTTAAGATAGTGGTGGGCTTCCATGGTCAGCTTATCCATTAAATATGAGTCCTTATGTAATCTGCTTCTGCAGGATTCCACCTTGGATGTTGAGGTTCTGCTTTATCAGAAATGATTCTCTGGAGTGGAACTCAAAGAATTTGTTGTTATTACAGTATATTCTCAGAATTTTACAGACTGTAAGAGGGGGGAAAAGAATAATGCAAATTCTCCCTCTTTCTTCAAGTCCGCATGCTGGCTGGAAGAGAGAGGGGAGAGTTGGATGATTCGTTTTCTGTCTGCTTTTATTTTGTCCTTATGAACTTGTGCATTTGTGCCATTGCACAGTCTTGTGATTCTTTAAAAAGACAAACACCACACATATGCTTTTTAAAACCAGGAATTACAGATATGCACGTCCAGTGTCAGCACTATTTTAAGATTCAGATCTCCAACTGAATCCTATGCTACTGGAGCCAAAAGGATGTCAGAATTTCATAACAATTATGAAACACACCTAATCCCTAGACTGGTGAAGATTTGCCTTTAGAAGGCAGGTTGTGGTGGGAAAGGTGCTGTTGAGCTATTCTCCTATAAACAAACACTCCCTGCACACAGAAAAATAGCATTTCACAGTGAAACCTGAGCTGAACCCTTCTTCTTTCTTTCATTAAGAATTAGCATAATTAATGTGTTGAACAAGAAAACCCAGGTTCAAATCCTCCCTCAGAGATGATGCTCTCTGGGCCGTCTTGGGTCAGTCATTAAGGTCATGCACACAACCAAACCATGGGTGGGGACGGCAGGTAGGGGGAAGGCAGGGTTTCACCTGCCTTCTCACCAGATGACCAACAAAGCTCCTCTTTGGTGCGCTGTGGATCCACACTGCTCCATGCAGTGCAGATCACTGGAGTCTGGGATTCATTTCCCATGGGGAATGCCTAGGGAACATTCATACATGCAGCCTGAGCATACACATGACCCCAGCACAGGGGTCAAGGACATGCTCGCACCCAAACCCTGGCTAAAGGCTGGGGTATAAAGTCAGGATATCTGTGAGGGCAGCCCTGGGATCAGGCTCAATCCTGGCGGGCTTGATCCCAGCCAAACCCAGGCTGGGTTTGGCTGCTCGTGTGCACAGTCTCATTATCTCTCAACTTAGCTATCTTATGGAATTACTATGATGATAAAATGGGAGGAGAATCATATATGAACCATGAGCTTCTTGGAGACAGAGGAGTAGAAACACTGCTGTGCATGGTACACTTAGCTGGCTAGCCACTTGGCCACTCAGGCTAGGGCTTCAAGCAACCAAGTGTTGCACCACTTTATTTTATATTATTTTATTTTATATTATTTTATTTTATTTCTAAACCACCTTTCATGCATTCACCCCAATGGGAAAGGCCTCATGCTGCTGCACACACATTTAGGGAGAAATCAGAAATACTAGGGCAAGGAAGTTGCCCTAGTATTTCTGATTTCTCCCTAAATGTGTGTGCAGCAGCATGAGGCCTTTTCAGAGTTTCTGGGCAGAAAAATCTACTCAGCAACTGGGGGGAAACCCAATTGCTTTTCACTATTATTCCCCAAATGGCTGAATTTTGAGTTAGTGCTTTACATAGCAACTTTAGCAAAGCAGTTCTGCATGCATAATGTTTTCAGCACTACACACTCAAAGTGTTAAACTTTGGTTACAGCATCCTGTGCTCTTACTCTGCGAGGCTCTTCTCAGGATCGGTGAGAAGAGCCTGGATGGGGTTTGCGGGAGAGCGGGCTAAGTGAAACCTGAACCAGAGCGGCCGCCCACACAACTGTCAGCTCCATTACAGAGTTGGCGGGGGCTGGGAGGATCGGGGGCCACACAGCCCCCTGAAGCTCCAGCATGCCCTGTGTGAGCGTGCAGGGCATGCTGGAGAGACCCCCGAGCCAGGAGGCTGTAAACCTGGTTTTAGAGCAGGGCTACTTAAGCGAGTTACCCGCTGAAGAACCACCGGGCTCTCACCCAAGCCCCATAGTTCTCATGATGGCAGGAAATCGGGCTAGCCTCTGCTAGCCTGATTTTCTCCCATCGCATGAATAGCCTCTGCTTCTTTACCTGTGTTGGGGTGGTGGGAGTGTTCTTGTCCTGTGCTAGAAGGTTAAAACTGAATTTTTGAGAAAACAGAAACTATTTTCTCACTTCTTAGTTATAGCATAAACTATTTCGTTTGCTTTATACCTTTTGGCATCTCCTTGTTCTTTGTATCCTCAGTATAATGTATGAAACATAAAATATGCCAGTACTTTAATTTCTGGTGTTGATAAGGAATTTGCAGTTAACTCACCTTCTGTGCAGCCTTTTATATATGTTAATGGGCTTTGCACGGAGGAGGAATGAGAGGGAAGGTAGTTGCCTTTCCCTTCACCTTCTCATCCTCCTCTGGCAGAGAGAGTAATAAAAACATCGTTGAGTGGCCCACACCTAGAAACGTGGCTTTCCCTCACCTAACATGGATGACCAGTTACAGGTGTTTGTTGGCCACCCCCCCATCTGTACCCTGCATGGCTCAGTGGGGAAGTAACTTGCCTAGGGAGCAAGAGGTTGCTGGTTTGAAACCCTGCTGGTATGTTTCCCAGACTATGGAAAACACCTATATCGGGCAGCAGCAATACAGGAAGATACTGAAAGAGATCATCTCATACTGTGTGGGAGATGGCAGTGGTAAACCCCTCCTGTATGCTACTAAAGAAGACCACATGGTTCTGTGGTCATCGGGAGTCGACACCGACTCGACAGCACAATTTTACCTTTACCCTGCATTTAAAGGCCTGTGTCCAGGTTCACTTTTATAGTGAACTCATAATTGAGCGAATGGGTTTAAAGAATCCAGGTCCTCCAGCTCCTGAAGGCCCCCCCAGCTCCACCCCTTCCTATTTTCTTCATTATAACCCTCACTCTAAGGGAGCCACCGGAGAGAGTGAGCATGGTGAACATGGACCCCTCTCTCCTCTAGCTACACCCCTGTGTGTAGTCACCCACCCAGAAACACATACATAATATGTATAGACACCTGCATTCACATAACTGTAATGTCTGAATTACCTATAAAGCCCTATACAGCTCAGGCCCTGGGTATTTAAGAGAATATCTTCTTCATCATGATCCCTACCACCTTTTAAGATCATCTGGAGAGGTTCGTCTGCAGTTGCTGGCAACTCGTTTGGCGGCTACTCGGGGACGGGCCTTCTCCATTGCTGCCCCTGGACTTTGGAATGCACTCCCTGTTGAAATAAGAGCCTCTCCATCTCTGGCAACTTTTAAAAAGGCACGGAAGACACATTTATTCACCCAAGCTTTTAATTAGATTGATGGTTTTAAATTTTTAATGTTGGTTTTAAATGGTTTTCATGTTAATGATTTTAATGTTTAAATTATTTTTAATTGTTTAATCGATTTAATTTTTAAAATGATTTTAATTGTAAACCGCCCAGAGACGCAAGTTTGGGGTGGTAAAATATGTTAAACTAGTGGGCCCAGGCGCAGAACATCTGCGTCTCTAGTTGAGAGTGCCGCCGCCACTGCGGCTGGGCCGAGAGTGCTGCCGCGGCCGGGCTGAGAGTGCTGCCGCAGCCAGGCCGAGAGTGCCCCCGGCACCTTGCCTCCACAGCTGCCCGGCCAGGCAATTCTCCTGGGTGCGCCAGGACCAATCAGGCGCCCCCGCAGCCCAGCCAATCAGCTGGGCTGCCGGGATGCATTTTTCCCTGGCACAACCAGGAAAATTATATATAGAGAGATAAATAAATAAATAAATGGAATGTAGAACCTGGCTCATAAGCTGTGCAAGAGCATTAGGACAATTATTATTGAAATAATCACAATACATTGTAGATAATAAATGGTAGTTTTTAGCCTACTTTCCAGTAGGCTTATGAGATCACCCGGCATTCTGTGTGTGTGTCCATGTTGCCCCACCCCGTATCAACTTCACAACGTCTGGACCAATATGAACTAAATTGGGCACAGCTGAGGGTGTAGTTTGTGATGACGTCATCCACCCCATCCAAGAGGGCAGATGTGTAAATCTTTGAGGAGCAAGTGGGCTAACTTGTGAACCGCCTAACCGATTTGAACCAAATTTACTACGGCTGTAGGGGCACATGGGGAAACTTCAGTGGCATAGTTTGTGATGCTGTCATCTACCCCGAACCAAGATTGCAGACATGTAAACTTTTGAGGTGGAAGTGTGCTAACTTATAAACCGCTTAACTGGTTCGAACCAAATTTGATACAGGTGTAGTGAGTGACACACAGGGACACCTCAATAGTATAGTTTGTAATTATGTCATCCACCACGATCCAAGATGGCAGATGTGTGAACATTTGAGGTGCAAGGGATCTAGCTTATGGAACTCAATTTGAACCAAATTTAGTCCAGTTGTAGAGACAGAGAAATGAAAGTAGGCTGACTAGTTCTTACTAGAACAACTTGTTATATTTCAACATGGATGGAAAATTATTAGTGCATATAATATAAAAATAAAATACTATATAATGAAAAATATATTTAAACAGTAGCTCATCTGAGTTACCCTCTTCTGTTATGTTGTCTGCATATTTACAGTAGGCTACCTTAGGCACATCCAGTTATGCAAAGAGCATTTCTTTATTCAGTCCAAAACTTAATCTATATGTTCTTTTGTTAGTAAGAAATCTGTGCTTTATGAATGTGACATTTAAAATAAATCCCATTTGTCACTTAAATCATACCAGAGTTGTAGGGCATAGGTCCACCACCTTAATAGTTCATTTCCCATTGTCTTTTGTCCAATGAATGTGAGCTGCATTCACACACAGCTCTTTGGGACCAGATAAAATGGTTGGAAGGCTCTCATAAACACTGGGAGTGATAGGAAGTGGAAAGACGGTGGCTGACAGACTAATGCTGCACCACTGCAATACAAACAAAGATGTATTGATGCTAGAAGGTTACATAGCTGGACAAATGCTTAGAGTTGCTCTTGATCTGCTTGTACAAGAGGTGTGCTTGTACAACAATGATAGTGGATAGCTTTGCATCATCCCCTGCAATTCATATGGACTGAGGAAGAGGTTCTGTGGCAGGAGACATACCATAGGTTGTGCAAGCGAGCAAACACTAGCCTGGAACACAAGCTCCTGACTTTGTGGAACTAGCTAGCACCACATCCTTGTACTACTTCAGCATTTGTCTGAATGTCAGCCAATGAATAGTTATAACAATTATGAATACAAATACATCTATCTATCTGTCTATCTATCTATCTACACACACACAGAAGTTCCCAAAGCAGTTTACATAGATATAAATAAATAAATAAAATGGCTTCCTGTCCCCAAAGGGCTCACAATCTAAAAAAGAAACAAAAGAGATATACCAGCAACAGCTACTGGAGGGATGCTGTGCTGCGGATGGATAGGACCAGTGATACCAATAACAATTGGCATTTATATAACACTTCTTGATTGCTCAGGTTCACATGCATTATCTCAGTAATTCTTAACAATAAACAAGTAAAGAAAGGGCAGCATTAGAAGCTCAGCAGCAAACATGGGATTCCCCTGTGATATGTGAAGTGGCACTTGGATGGCCAACTGGAGGGTGGCAGTGATGGGAAGTGATGCTTAGCCTTTTCCTATCTGTCATTTCCCCTCTGTAGCTTCTCACCCAGCCATTTCACCACCAGCTTGGCTATGAGACCAGGCTTCTTTATTCAGTCCAAAACTTAATCTATATGTTCTTTTGTTAGTAAGAAATCTGTGCTTTATGAATGTGACATTTAAATGAGGGGAGGATTGTAGAGTGATGGGCAGGAGAAGGGCCAGTTAAGCAGTGCCCATCATCCACTTCACTTCTGTAAAAGCACTTACCCTCACTTTGCATGTCAATGATGGCAAGGCTGTTCTCATGAGCAACCTAACCTAGCCACTCTCGATCCCAGCACTCCCGCCCTGTCTAACCCCACTTTGTAGCCCGGCCTGTAGCCGAGGTTAAGGGCGCAAGCATACCCTTAACCCAGCTGCCAGGATTGTGTGTGGGCTTGGGCTGCACCTAGGGGATTCCACCAATGCACTGTGCTCATTGTGTGGTCGTGCATTGTGGGATTTCTAGAGGATATCTGCTTGGTGCAGCACAGATTGTCTGGAAGCGTGGTCCATGCTCCAGGCATTTGTTTTATCATCTGTGGGGTAGGTAGGTGGAATACCCTACCTGTTTGTTGAGGAATGTCTTGTTCCAGTCCAAGATTTGTTTATCCCTACATTGCAGCTGGGAGGCAAGGGAATAGTGGCTTGCCAAAGACCATCTAGTGAGCTCAAGGATGAGGTAAAATTTGAACTGGGGACCTCCTGGTTTGCAGCTCATGTTCTACCAGCCCTATATACAAACAGAAGGAAGCCTACAAATGAAGGGAGGAGCTAGAACAACTACTCAAAATACTCCATGATTAATGCTGTAAGATATGTGCAGCACACCTCTTTGTCCCCGTTTGGAGAGACAGATTGCACAAACACAGTGTTGGACTAGGACTGGGGAGACCCAAGTTCAAATCCCCACTCAGCCATGAAGCTTAAATGCAAGACTTTGAGCCAGGCTATTTCATAGGGGCTATTCACATGTTCTGCAAAAATCGGGCTAAGGGAGCCTAGCTCGATTTTTGCAGTCCGTGTGAACCACCGGGCTCGACTGCAAGCCTGGTGGTTCCAGAGCAGGTAACCCACTTAAGCAACCCGGCCCTTAAACTGGGTTTGTGGAGCGAGCACACCACAAAACCAGTTTTTTGGATCATGAGTAGCCGTGGCATGGCTCCGCGCTGTGGCTACTCATGAGAAGACCCCCGACCTGGAGGCTTAAAAGCAGCCTCCCAGCTCGGGGGTGCTTGTGCAGGGCATACTGGAACTTCCGGGGGCTGCGCGGCCCCTGATCCTCCCAGCCCCCGCTGTCTCCGTCACAGAGCCAGTAGTTGTGTGGGCGGCCGATCCTGCAGCCAATCCGGCCACCCAGGGCTGCCACCCTGCTCGTCTGTGGGGACAGTGGGCTTAGCCTGCTCTCCCTGCAAACCCTATGGAGGTGGATCTCCATGATCGTTAGACCCACCTCATAGAGTTGTTGTTGGGGGTGAAAGTGGAGAGCCCCTTGGAGGAAGGCAGAATACAACTATCATAAATAAACAAAATAAGACGTGTGTGATTTAGGACTGGCAGATATTGGCAATGACCACCTGACTTACAAAATACATATGCAGCAAAGGAGGTATGTGTGCATCTTCTGCATTACAGAGTAAAGCAATGTGGGTGCTCACACAGGGGTGAGGGATTTTTGTCAATGGTCTCTTCCTTCTGAATCACTTTGTGACTCGCAAAAATATGTCCCTGAAGGCTGTGTGCAATTATGTCCCTGATTTGGTCTCTGCACACTTTATAAGTCAGGATGTCATCCAATAACCGAAATTAATGGTGTGCAAAGAGTCCACTGAAAATATAGCCATACTACTAGTTAAGGCCTGTTGTCAACTGGGGGCTTATCTCATTTTGATTATCTCATTTTGATTATCTCATCAAAGTCATTTTGCATAGATTACACATAGGAAAGTTGAAGAAATTAAATATATGTAATCAAATTTTTTTATTAATGTGCTTGCAAAAGGGAAGTAAAGAAACAGTTTGAAATTTGAAGGGTTCAATTTCAAAAATTATTCATTTTATTGAATAATGACTATATATGGTAAATTTAAATCACAGTAAATCTGAATCTAAGAAAGACCTGCTTTTCTTGGACACAATGTCATTTTGGAATTATTGATCTGATTATTGAGTGTTAAAATTTTGTTGAGAATAATAACAAAATATGATAATTATATTCAGAATTTCTTTCTAAAAATATAATCTTTTTAAATTTAAACCTTTTCCTGAGCATATTCTGGTGTAAAAAGTAGTGCATTCAGCTAATTTAAGTGGCAGGATTGTTCACGAAAAATTTGGTATCTGTAGGTAATTGGAACTACTAAAATTTAAATTTTCACCATGCATATCCTGGTCTAATCAGTAGTGCATTCAGCTAATTTAAGTGGCAGGACTATTCATGCAAAATTTGGTCTCTATAGGTCACTGGGAAGTTTGTCTTTATTTCATACAAATGAACAAAAACAAATTCCTCAAAACATATAATTGATGTCTGACTTCTTTAAGTTACAAACTGGAGGGAAAATGGAAAATGAAGGCAGGTGCCAGTTATTTCCCATTAAAAGGAAAGCAAGGAAGGACCAGATGGTGCTTCACTACCTCTTTGAACCCTGGGTTTGGATAAAGTGCTGCTGAATACTTTCATGTTGGACTAATTATGCTTAGGGTGGAGACAGTCATTTTGCAAACAAGGATTTGGATGCAGATTGGGAGGAGCTTCATTTTCTGTGTTTTACATATTTCTTGGGTCTAACTGTTGCTTCTGCTCAAAGAGGTTGTGGCAGATTTTGGAAACAATGCAAAGAGTGGCAAAGCCTGTTCACTAGAGGTAAAAGTGGGATGAACAACAAGCCTTTGTCCAAATTACCTACAGCTCTGGAAAAGGGGAAGAAAACACCTGTTGGATGTCTCAGCCTTTGTTCTTTCCAGTCGAACCTAGAAATTTCGGTAATTTCTATATACATTTTTCCACCTTCCACTTCTGCACTCTGTCGCTAAGAAATGTAGGTTTTTAAAAACTGCTGGACGACTGATGGTTTTGATGCAATTTCTCAGCATCCACCACCATTCTTCACAATACGAAACATTTAACAAATCTGAAAGAATGTAATAACGTTGAGAGCATTATTACTTCAGCTGTTTGACACCATGCTAAGAGCAATTTAGCACATTTTCTTTCTGTATAACATTTTAACAAATAAGGAAGTTGGTTTCATTATTTGATAGTCACTTTGCTGCAGTAAGGACTCCTGGCCCATCTACCACAGAATGATAATAGCCTCCATTTGGCTATCCCTTTTGAACTATGATCTGCATTTTAAGTGAAGATGGCTCTCAGATTTTCATTTTGTCACGTATTTATTGATAGGGTCATCACCTTTTAAATACACTGGCTGACATTCTGCGCAGTGAAACTTTGGTGTTAGCAAGCTGTCGATGCTCTTGCTCATGTAAAAGGTAGAGCAGGGGCTGTTGCAGAGGTGGGCTGTTGCGAAACTCCTTAGTACAACTGCGGAAGTGTCCCCTCACACTGTTTGAAGACATTTTGCAGCAACTTGCCTTTGCAACAGTCCCAGGGCTGCCTTTTACATGTGCAGAGCCCTGGCAGCTTGTTAACGCCAAGGTTTCACTGCACAGAATGTCAGCCAATGAATCAAAGCGGCAGTGTTACACTTGGTGGTGGTAGAAGGGGAGCCCAGATTCTGTCCAGGTGTCCTTTGCACTCTGCCTAACAGCTCAGCACTGTGATAATGCCACCGTAAGCTGTTTGTTTGTCTGTTTGCTTGTTTGTTTAGAAAAATGTAGAAGCAATTACAGCATTTGCTATCCCATCAATGGTTATCTGCTAAGTAGGAGAGGTGGGCTAATCCTCTCCCGGGTGCCTCCCCTCACCCTGCTTCCCACTTTTTGAAGGCTTACTGAGCCTGTTCACCAGCTCTTATATTGCCTGAACAAGTTGATAGCTTAGAAATTACCCCACAAAAGTGGGAGTGCTGAATGGTCTAGTTAGTGGGCAACCCTACCTATGGTTGAACTTGACAACCTTTCATTGATGTTGCAACAGGGATCACTGCACTGACCATGTATATTTCTGGCACTCAACTCTGGGCCTTAGTGGAGTGCCATGTTATGATCAGGAGGTTCTGCCTGTTGATAAGTGTGAAGGTTTCCCACCAACATGCCAAAACAAAAACAAAAAACCTCAAAGAAATCACAAAGTCATACACATAAGGAAGAAGTCACTGAGGCTCTACACACGATCTGTGTGTAGAGACTAACCGGGCTCTGTGAGGAAAGCGGGTTTAGCCCACTCTCCCTGCAGATGAGCAGGGAGCTCGCCCTGAGTGGCTGGATCGGCTGCCCAAATGACTACCAGCTCTGTCATAGAGCCAGTAAGGGTGGCAGGGATGCATGGGGCATTCTAGGGAGACCCCCAGGGCCAGGAGGCTTGTTGGTGCCTTCCGGTTGGGGGTCATCTTGTGAGTCGCTGTGGTGCTGAGCTGCACCGTGGCGACTCATGATCACCAAAACGGGGTTTGTGGAGCACTCATGCCACTAACCGTGTTTAAGGGGATGGGAATTAAGTGGGCTAACTACCAGGAGCTGCGTGGCTCCTGGCGGTTCTCACAACTGCTCGAAAGAGGGCTGTACTCCCTTAGCCCATTTTTGAGCAATCGTGTGAATAGCCTCACTGACTAGCTTTCTCTGAATGTTGTTCATTTCTCATTTGGCTGGTTTAGACGTAATATGGAACCACAGTAGAGCTGGATGCTGCCTGACATCTGCAAGGCTAAGGGAAGCATGCTCCTCCTTTCCAAGCTCGTATGAGCATTTATTTCCAATTTAACTCAGACTAAATTAAGATTGGTTGTGACGTCTGAACTGACTGATCACAGTTTATTCTAGCCTACTTACTTGAAATAAACTGCAATCTGTACCCAAGCTTTGAAGTGCGTCACAGACTGCAGTTTATTTCAAATAAGTAGGTCAGAATAAACAGAGGTTGGCTGGACATCACGACTGGTCTTGGTTTATTCTAACCTAAATTTGAAGTAGTTGCTAATGTATGCGTGGGAGTGGGGAGCACATGTTCCTGAGCCTTGGAGACAGCAAGCAGAACCTCTGCAAGCATCTCTGACCATTTTTAAGAAGCGCTTGAAAACCCACCTTTTCACCCAAGCTTTCTCAGCTTTTAAAAATTTTTAGATTTTAATCTCTGGTTTATTTTTAAATTGTTAAATTGTTTTAAGTTTTTGTATATGTTTTTAACTTCTTTTATGCTATTGTTAACTGCCCAGAGATGAAAGTTTGGGGCGGTGTACAAATTAGATAGATAGATAGATCAGGTTTAATCATGGTTCTGTGTTACGCCATTACCAGCCCATTATCTCTCGTATTATTAGCTAATTTTCATGAGAAGCAGGGAAAAGAGAGATAAACAATGGTCAGAGAAATCAAGTCAGCAGCTCCTCTCCCTTACATATGTAACTGTGGTTCCCTCCCCTGCTACCAGCATTCTTCACCTGTTTGTGGGTACATTCAAAGTTTTCAACAGGCACCACTAGAGGGCTCCTCACATGGTTAGTGTAACATGTAGCCCAGCTCTGAGTCCTGGAGAATCCCTAAGGTAGCCGTGGCATTTCCCCGCTGCTTCAACAGCAGCTGTTAGCAGATTTTCTGTTATGTGTAATTTTAAAAGCAAAACAAATTGACATTTAATGATTTAGTGGCCTATAATGTGGTAGCAATGTGTGAATTACTGTGGTTATATTTTTGTACTCAGTGTCATCTGCTTTACAGCTGGGTCTATGCTGACTTGTTAAAAATGTCTCTGAAGTTCAAGTCTGAGGACATGAAAAATATTTATCAATGGTGATACATGATATCAAAAACAGAACAGTGAGATTCCATCCAGTGTTTTTACAGTATGCATTTCTCTGTGCTTCAGTGAATTTTTAATATGTATTATATTCCTTAGATCCAGTTCGTATTTCTTGCCTTTGGCACCAATCCAGCTTAGTCTTATTGAAAACCATAGAAGAAGTTTGTTGCAATTAACCATGCCTTTCAATTGAACTTAGTCATGACTATCCTTTAGGCCTGTGTGCGTTCAGAAAATTCGGATCCAGATCTGATTGATCCAACCTTGACAATGTTGGATTTGGACTCTATGGACTAGGGCAATGTCAGATATCAGATTAGATTCATAATTCACATCCAGATTGTGACTTAAATTCTGATTTTTCCCCATAGCTGTCAATTGGAAATTTGTTTTTTTAGATCACCAAATATCAGGGATGGTCCGAGGGATTAGATATTGAGCACATGTGAGGGGCTGGATGACATTAGGCAAAGTATATAATTTGAAGCAGACTGGGTGATCCTGTGATTTTTTCATGAATTTTTATTCTTTTTTTAAAAAAAATCTAAGAATTGCCAAAATTGGCTTGTTTCAAGACAGAGAACTATAAAAATTTCTGGAATTGAATCCTCCCTCTTGGACCCTCATTCCATCCACATTTGGAATATTCTGAAATGTGCCTTCATAAAAAAGGGTAAACAGCACCTCTTATTATGAAGGCTCTTATAGTTTTGAAATGGCTCAGCATAGAGCTCTGAAATTGGGCACAGAGATAGTCCTTGATGGCAGGAATCTGTAGTTCTTTCCCCAAGGAAATCAGTCAAACCATTAAAAGATTATTTGAAATCATTTGGAAAACTATCAAAGAAAAAGATGCCACAAATGCATGGAGCAGCAACACTCCACTTTTCATGGCAACCTTCAACATTTTAGGGAAGGCTGGCCAGCCATGGAGGGCTGGAACTGTGCAGAGCAAAGCACCTTGTGTTGGAGGGCACTCAGAGTGGGCCAGCGGAGCCAGAGAGCAATTGTGGTGATATGGAGTGATGTTGGTGGTTGGTTGAGCTCGGCTTCAGGCAGGCAGGTGGGCAGGTTGACAGAGATTCAGAGGTCCTTTGGCTTGGCACCATGCTGCAGGCAGGCAGCAGGGCACCCTTTGTTGAAGCACACTCAGAGCTGGTCAGCAGAGCCCAGGCAAGGAGAGAGCGGTGGTGGTAATGGTGTTGGCAGTGGACACAAGTCAAGGAAAACAGAGGCTCTGGCATGACAGAAACAGGCTTGGGGCTTCCCCGCTGGCATGCAAGGTCACCCTTAGAGTGTGCAGAGACTGGGAAGGTGGGAGAGAAGAACTTAAAAGGGCAAAAGCAGTTGTCAAGGTGGTACAGCAAATGGATGGGGTTCTATGGGCAAGCACAAAGTGAATCCAAACAATTACAAAATAAAGCAAAACAAGGGCCGTTGGTGTTGGTGGAACACAAACTCAGGAGCTCTGGCACAGAAGGAATAGACTTGGGGCCTCCCTGCTGGCATGTGAGGATGCCCACAGAGCGTGCAGAGACCAGGGAGGTGGTTGAGCAGAACTTGAGAAATAAGACAAGTTGTCAAGGTGGCTCAGCAAATGGGCAGGGTTCTACTGGGCAAGCAAACAGTGAAGCCAAGCAACTACAAAATTAAGGAAAGCGAAGGTGAGGTTGAATTTTTAAACTTCTGCATTTTTCTCAGGGTTCTCCCCCTAAAAAAATATGGGTGGAAAAAACACTTTTCTATTCTGTATTCGTTGTTTTGGTTCTGTTTCAGTCAACAGTTTTCTTTGCTATTAATCAAGAAGTTGAATCTGTAATATAAAATTTAAAAACGGGGGTTGCATTCAAAAGTTCACAGCCAGCATGTCCCTTTGCTGAGGGAGAGCTGTGCTCACTGAAGAAACATTCAGAGAGTGAACACTTTTTAGCAGCCGATGAGAAATAAAAGCATGGTCCAGTCACAACTTGAGTACTTTAAAAATCTTATTGATTTCAATGGGAGCCAGTTATAAAATGCATGTGGTGTTAGCATACTTTACTTTGGCTGGATCATACTCAAAGTGATTTTGTGTGTGTGTGTTTTGTTTAAAATTGCTGCTAATAGTTGGATAATTCACCATTTTAAATCATGCTTAAAGTTTTCTAACTTATAACTTAGGGTAAGTAATTTTTTAAAAAAAGAATACAGGATGGAAGGAAATATGCTTGAAGCACAGCACCTGCAAATCTGGGATTATTGCCAAGTAGATTGCAGTATTATCCAAATTAGGCTTCTACCTAGTTTCTTTATCAATCAACAGATGACAAAACTGACCTAATAAGATTTTGATGCAGTTAACAGCAAATATCCTTTAAAGGGATTTTTTTAAAAAATGCCTTCCATTACTCATTTAACAAAGGGAGGGAGGCTACTCACATTAACTGCTGCCTAACCAATGGCCAAATTACAACACAATCCAGCCAAACTATGCATTTCAGAGGAAGGAAAAACTCTTGTAGTCACTAGCCTATTTAACCTGGTAGATTGGAACATTTCTGCTTAGACCCCTGCTGTCTGAGCAAAGAGGCATCTTTTTAAAGTGGTGATTCTCTTTATTTAACAGGGAGAGAGCAACTGGCCCTATCCATCCTCAGCACAGCATCCCTCCAATGGCTGTTGCTGGTGCCAACCTTATGTTTCTTTTTAGATTGTGAGCCATTTGGGGACAGGGAACCATCTTATTTATATACTAGTATTTTTAAGCCCGTTATGATAACGGGCGCTAGCTTTCTCTCCCGCCTTTAAGTGTTGTTTTTTTTTTCTTTTTCTTCCACCTTTCTGCTTCTCTCTCTCTCTCTCTCTCTCTCTCTCTCTCTCTCTCTCTCTCTCTCTCTCGGTTGTTTTTTTTTTTCTTCATTTTCCCCTCCTCCCTCTGTCCTCCTGCCTCCCGCTCACCTGCCCTCCCAGCTTTCCAAAATCCCCTTCCCCGCTCCTCCCCCCAATTGATTACGGGCCAAAAGGGCCCATGAGAAGGCCGTCGCCCCCGCCTATCGCCCACCCAGCTGCCCGAGCCCACGTTACCCACTCCAGCCCGCGATAGTCGGGCGAAGAAGAAAAAATTTATTTGCACAGTGGAAGTGAGGAGCTCAGGAACAGAGCTCCTCTCTGTGCTATGCTGCTGCCCAAACTGCCGCTATGGACGCAAAGGACGTTGCGTCCTTTGCGTCCATAGCGGCAGTTTGGGCAGCAGCATAGCACAGAGAGGAGCTCTGTTCCTGAGCTCCTCACTTCCACTGTGCAAATATATTTTTTTTTCTTCGCCCGACTATCGCGGGCTGGAGTGGGTAAGGTGGGCTCGGGCAGCTGGGTGGGCAGGTGGGCGATAGGCGGTGGCGACGGCCTTCTCATGGGCCCTTTTGGCCCGTAATCAATTGGGGGGAGGAGCGGGGAAGGGGATTTTGGAAAGCTGGGAGGGCGGGTGAGCGGGTGGCGGGAGGACAGGCTTCCCCTGCCGCCTCTTCCCCCCTCAATCACCGGCCGGGCGGTCTCTGGAGGCGCCGCTGCCATCCTCCGCAGCCGGCCCGGGCCCTTCACGGTCGGCTCTGTCCCGCCGGCCTCCGTTGGCCTCCATTCCATCCCCCGTCTCCCCAGCTTGGTTGCTGTCTCTTCTGGGCGAGGCGGCGGCTCTGCCGCCGCCTCGGCCAGTTTCCCCCGCCGGCGCTTCTCCAGCTTCTTCAGGGCGGCCGCTTGTGGCCGTCCAAGATGTCCGCCGGGTGCTGGCGGTCGTGTCTCCCTTGCCCTGTTCTGGGCCTGCGCTTCGCGCAGGCGCAGAACAGGGCAGGGAGGCACGAACACACGCTTGGTGGCCGTCCACGGACGGACACCAAGCGTTTTATTAGAGAGGGTTATTTATTTTTCTATGTAATTTGCTTTGAGAACTTTTATTGAAGGGCAGTATATAAATACAAATGGAAGTAGTAGTAGTAGTAATGTATAATAGAATGAAGGTGCCATTTCAGATCTCAGAAAGCTGATTTGGTGGGAGAGAAAGCAAGTTTCCTGACAATCACAGTCCTAATCTTGGAGAGCATTGAGATTAAATCCAAAATCCCCAAAAATGTGCATTTTAGGATGTATTCTGTGATTATTTTTTTTTATTCTTTAATAATAGTATATATAAGTAATACTGGATCACATATATAGGTGCTCTTTGGAAAGACAGTGGAGGGATGACCATGCCAAAGTAATCCACCCCCCAGGTCTGAGATACATTGTGGATGCTGCTGATGTTCTGAGTCTATTAATATTTCGTTGTATTGATTCACTTAGAATTAAAAAAGTGGGGGGGAATGCTAAATGAATGAATGAACAAAGGTATAAGAATGCATTACTCTCAGTCAGATGAATGCCCCATTTATGGAATAGCCTCCCCAGTGAGGTTCGCCTGGCTTCATCACTTTGTTTTTTTATACACCAGGTAATGACCTTTTTGTTAACTCAGGCCTTTTAAATTTTAAATTTAAATTTTTTAAAATTGTGATCTGATTGTAACTGATTTTTTTTTTAAAACAAAGTTTTAAAAATTGTTTTTGCATTGTATTTTGTATTCCGCCCCCCCCCCCCCCCCCGGCCGCCTTTTGGTCTGTTATGATTTAATGTGTGTTTTTATCTCATGTTTTAATGTTGTGTTGTAAGCCTCCCAGAGAACAATTTCTTATGGGGCAGCTAACAAATAAAGTTGTTTGTTATGATTATGATTATGGTTATGATTACGATTATTATCTCTATATTTAATTCTTTAAGGCGTACTCGTGGCTGATCCCGTGTGTGGCAGCTCTCATGAGAGGTCGCGAGCAGAAGCACCGGGGTGACCGGGCAGTGGAGATTCCAATTGCAGATAGGGAAGAGAAGCCTGTGAGAGCAGAAGCACCATGGTGATTGGGCAGTGGGTATTCCATATTCAGATAGGGAGGAGGAGCCTGTGATGGTTAAGGTCAGTTGGAATGCAGCTGTTACTGATCGGAAGATGTTCTTGATTGTAGAGGAGAGGAATATATATATATATATATATATATATATATATATATATATATATATATATATATAGTAGTCAGGGGTCTGTTAAGAGAGGGGTCATGAGGGAGGAAAGAGCCTCTTCACAAGAAAGAGGCTGCCATTGTGTGAATTAGATGAGGAAACAAGATGAACAAGATCTGTTAATTCAGGAAGGGAGAGAGAGAGAGAGGGAGAAGGGAGTTGAAGAGAGAAAGAAGGACAAGAAAGAGAAAGAAGGACAAAGGACAGGCCCTAGCCTGTCAGCAGCTTGGGAGGGATGAGCTGCCATGGTGGTGCCTATTGGCAGCAAGGAAGGGCCCAGTCAACCACTGCTGCTGCTCCTGTGGGGAAGAGCAGGAGCAGGGCTCTGGTGAGAAGGTCTCTGGGGATAGGGGGCTGCAACTTGGCCAATATGCACAAGCAACACTGCAGCCATAACCAAGAGGGGTGAGGGGTATGGAGGAGTGACCAAGAGGGGTGAAGGGGATGGAAGCAATCAGATGGAGGAGGAAGAGCAGGAGTGAGGCTCAGGTGAGGGTGGAGAGATCTCTGAGGTAAGGGGGGCTGTGGCAGGGGGTGAGGGGAGCAATCAAGTACTAGCACACAGATGCTCTGTGCGGGTTAAGCTAATTGTTTATTTATTTGTTGTTGTTGTTGTTAACATTGTGATACTCCCTAGAATGGCCATTTTCATCCACAGTTAGTGTAACTTGTCACATGTATGTATGCATGATGAGAGCTGGATTGGGGCCTGTATGAGCAAATAGTTGTTCAACATAAACATGCAAAACAAAAAATATTTTGATCATATAGCTAACACTTTCCAGGACTTCCAACTTTGCTATTCTCCCCTTCTCAAGCTGTGGATATGCAGGCACAGAAAAGGCAAGATAGCAAAATGTAACAGAAACTGTGGTACAGAAATATTGTGCATGCATTTGCACATGTCAAATGTTAACATGCATATTTAGACATGGTATACTATCATATGGGGCAGTTTGCTTAACTCTTATTTCAAGGAAAGAAACAAGAACTGCACACTTACATACATTGGCTGACACAATGAGGAAATTATTCAAAGTAGTCCCAATGAAATTATCCAAAATAGTCCCAATGAAATTTAAAGGAGTAGTTAGGCATTGCTTTGAGTAATTTTCCTCATTAAGTCAGCCATTGTTCAAAAAAGCAAGGCTAGACATTCCATGAATTTTCCATGTGTAGCCAACAGTGAGAGGAGATAAAGTAGAAGATTGCATGGACACCAATAGATAGGTTGCATACCTCCCTATTTCCCAATTCACCTTATTTTCCCATTCACATAGGGACATGTTGGCAGTTATGGGTTAACACACACAGCTTAGCCCAGTTTTGCACGCACATGTGAATAGCCTCTGTGTGTGTGTGTGTGTGTGAGAGAGAGAGAGAGAGAGAGAGAGAGAGAGAGAGAGAATAATTTCCTCCAAATCTGAGATGAAAACCAATAGAACAGCTGTGACTTTCTCTTAATTTACATAATACAGCACATAATGATAGGTCATTAAACTGCATTGTTTTAGATGGGAACATTGCTCATTTCAGACAATTGGATCACTTGTATGTGATTTAGATCATGCTTTCTCGGCTGTGGTTGATTATTTCTGCTTAATTTGTTTTATGTTTTTGCCTTTGTAGATGGTTGATAAAAATTATGCGATTTTTGCGCTGCTTTGCAATGTACATTGTTTGTAATCATATAATTGGACTAGAGCTGTTATCATCTACCAGGAATTTAAAAATGATGAAGCACAACAACTTTAATAACTTTTTGCATTCTTAAAGAGTCGATGACTTGGGTTATGTAGGAAAAAGAACTGGAAGAGTGGACAGGGATTTCTGCTGTGCAAAAGAACTTGTTTAATCAAAATGCATAGTTCTTCCTATTTAGACAGATAACATGACAGCATTCTAGCCTTTTTATATTTTCTCAGTTCTCTCTCCCTCTCCCATACTTTGTCTTATATTTTGTTGTAGGCACTACAAAAATATGTCCAAGTTGCGACTTTTTAATCCATCTGCTTACTCTTAAGAAAATCAGTGACAACCTTGCAACAAGCTCTGATGGTTGACAATCTGCAAGGGGTAGAGAATGGATAGTTGGACCTTTATCCAACCACAAAGTCTTTCTGAGCAAAGATGGCTTTTGGTTTTTCAATAATGAACATAACATAAGAACAGCCCTGCTGGATCAGGCCCAAGGCCCATCTAGTCCAGCATCCTGTTTCGCACAGTGGCTCACCAAATGCCACTGGAAGCCACAGACTAGAGTTGAGGGCATGCTCTCTCTCCTGCTGTTACTCCCCTGTAACTGGTACTTGGAGGCATCCTGCCTTTGAGGCTGGAGGTGTCCTATAGCCCTCTGACTAGTAGCTGATGATCGACCTCTCCTCCATGAAGTTATCCAAACACCTCTTAAAGCCATCTAGGTTGTTGGCTGTCACCACATCACGTGGCAGAGAATTCCACAAGTTGATTATGTGTTGTGTGAAAAAGTACTTCCGTTTGTTGGTTCCTGGCAATTAATTTCATGGGATGACCCCTGGTTCTAGTGTTATGTGAAAGGGAGAAGAATTTCTCTCTATCCACTTTCAACACACCATGCACGATTTTATAGACCTCTATCATGTCTCCCCACAGTTGTCTTTTTTCTAAACTAAAAAGCCCCAGGTGTTGTAGCCTTGCCTCATAAGGAAGGAGCTCTAGGCCCCTGATCATCTTGGTTGCCCTCTTCTGCACCTTTTCCAGTTCTACAATGTCCTTTTTTAGATGTCGTGATCAGAATTGTGCGCAGTACTCCAAGTGTGGTTGCACCATAGTTTTGTATAAGGGTATTATAATATTAGCCATTTTATTTTCAGTCCCCTTCCTCATGACCCCTAGCATGGAATTGGCCTTTTTCACAGCTGCTGGACATTGAGTCAACACTTTCAACGAGCTGTCTACCACGACCCCAAGATCCCTCTCCAGGTCAGTCACCGACAGCTCAGATCCAATCAGCGTATACTTGAAGTTGGGGTTGTTCATCCCAATGTGCATCACCTTACACTTGCCAACACTGAACCACATTTGTCACTCTGTCGCCCAATCACCCAGTTTGGAGAGATCCTTTAGGTGCTCCTCACAATCCGTTTTGGATTTCACTACCTGAAAGAGTTTGGTATCGCTTGCAATGAGACGCCCCCTACCCTCAGGGCAATGAGACGCCCCCTACCCTCACCATAAGAGCAGTTATTTGGGGCCTTGCAGATCAGGCCTTGCAAGGAGAGCCTTTCCTCTCACGCCCTGCAAAGCTTGCAAGAAGCACAAGGAGAGGCTGCTGGCAACCTTCCTTCCTCCTCGCCAACTTTCAAAGCTTGCTAAGGGCAGTTTTGAAAGAGAACACCCCCTGCCACTAGCATTGTTAGACAAGGCAGAATTTTATGCTTGGCCTCAGCAGCCACAGTATCTTGAGCCACCTCTGGGAACAGCACTTCAGTTAAAGGGATGGGCCGTTACCTTTTGCAGTGGGCCACTTAGCTACTCCTTTTAGAAGGCTATGGGGCATGAATTAGCTACAATTGGGGCAGGGCAGGCAGTAGACCTTGGGGATTACATTTAAAACATTCTATATTTCCTCCTACATTTGAGCACTTCCAGAAAGCAAAGAGCCCGATTCCTCCCTGTCTACACACTACTTATACTTTCCTAACTTCATTGACTCCTACTGATCATTGGGTACTGCACAATCAGACACAAAGGGATCATTCTCCCTGCCTATGCTAGAGATGAGCACTGGCCCTGCTGTGAAACAACTTTATTATATCTACATTCCACTTTTCATTTATAGTGAAACTCAAAATGATGTACATAAGATTCCCAGGCAGTTTCCTATCCGGACTCAAACTAGACCCAGACACCTCATGTGTCTTCAGGCTGTGCCCAGGGACTAGGGATGTGCCAAAAGGCAATTCGGAAGCTGAATTGCAGCACAATCCCTTTTAAATCGAGGGCTTACCCAACCCCTTTAACATGGAGGAGAGCAGTTCCATCCCTACTCTTCTCTGTGTAAAAGGGGCTGGATAAATTCTCCATTTTAAAGGGATTGTGCCATGATTCGGCTTCCAAATTGCCGTTCGAGCACACCCCTACCTGGGACCAGTGTGGTGCACAAGGTTCGGAGGGAACTAAAGGTTTTGCCAACTTGTTTTGATGCTAAGATCCTTTTGACAAGATCTGAGTGCCACTAGGGTGAGACTAATATTCAAGATGTAAGCACAAGTGCTGCCAGGAGTTAGAGAAATAATTCTTAATAAGAGCATGCCAAAAAAGGATAAACTCAGACTTTTTATTGTATTATGAGTGCATATATTGGAGAGATGAAATTGAAATTGAAAGGAAAAACACTTATTCCATGTCTAACAGAGAAGTAATAGGTTTTCAGGAAGGATTTAAATAATGGTGGTGGCTTTATATTTTGGTGATCTCAATATTTGATGTGAAGCTAGGGCAAAGATGGAAGAAAAGTGAATTTTTTAGCAGCATATTTCCCCCCACATTATTTGTGTTATATTTTTATTGCAGATTACACAAACAAAATTTATTTCAGCAACAATTATTTTGTGGATATTTGACAAAGATGCCTTTTCTGTAATTCACAGCTGTGCTGTCATGGGTTTCAGAAATTTCATTTCCTCCTATGCTAACAATCCCAATGAATTTCATTAATCCTGTGTGTACTCTGTATGGAGAGTGAAATGATTTAAGTGTAGCTGTTAGACTTGTACCTATAGCCTAAAAGCAAGCCAGGAGGTGACACCTTTGTAGTTATCCAAAATCCTTCAGGCATTTAAGGCTTAAAGTTGGCTCAATCTTTTGAGGCTGATTCACAATGGATCTGAGAATTGGAGCACAATTGGCAAAGTAGAAATATACATGTACCATGCCAAAACCTAGTCACTCTGAATGTACTTCCATCATTTCAAAATAGAAAGGTTTCCAGGGATTCTGATTTAGCAAACACCTCTAGTTTCGGTCATTGTTGAAACTATGTGACAGGCCTAATAAAGAGGAGACCTCAAAATCCATCATGTGGAAGCCCATAGAAATATCCAATATACCACACATCTGCACCTGATGTCAGGTAGTGTGGGCCATACCACAGCAGGCTGAGAGAGATGGCCAAATTATTCTGAGTGACAGAGCTTTATTTAGGGAGTTTGATCATCTCTATACAGGAGGCTCATACTCTAAGCCAGATACAACACTCGCATCACAATGAAGTGGTAAGCCAAATCTGAAGATGATACAAAACTATTCAAGGTGATGGAAACCAAAATAGATAGTGAGGAGCTCCAAAAAGATCTTTCAGAACTGGGTGAATGGACAACAAAACAGGTAGGCAGTTCAGTGTCAATAAGTGTACAGTGATGCACACTTAGCAAAGACTCTCAGTGTCACTGAGAGTACTATTGGTGATAAACCAGGAAAGAGACCTTGGGATCATAGCAGATAGCTCAATGAAAGCATCAACCCAATGTGTAATTGATGTGAAAAAGACAAAGTCCATGCTAGGGGCCATTTGGAAAGGGATTGAAAATAAAACTGCCAATATTATAATGCCCTTAGGCACTTATGATGCGGCCACATATGGAACACATTTGGACACCCACCATGGTTTGGGTGGTGTCAATCAGTCTCTGAAAGTAGCCAATGTAACACCGATTTTCAAAGAGATCGATGGTGCAGGGGGCAGGGATCCAGGAAATTAGAGACCAATTAGCTTAATGTCTGTCCCAGGTGATGGAAAGGACCTATATAATTATTTCTCCAAGACGGGCCGTGTGTGGGGACATGGCAGAAATGAGGCGATTGGCTGAAAGAGAGGGAGGAGGTGATTGGCTGACAGAGGGGGAGAGAGTCCCGGAGCAGCAGGGAGATTGGTGGGTGGCTGCAGTTTGACAGTTAGCTCAGGGGCGCCGTGAAGCGGCAGGGAGCTTGGAGGCTGGGGGCGGCTTAGGGAGCTGGACAGTTGCCTCTGGGGGCTCTAGGCGGCTGATGGTTGGATGCACCGCACTGTGAAGGCTGTCCGGTGAGTGGGCGACAGGCCCTGGCAGCAGCAGAGGGAAACAAGGACTGCGAGACAGAGACAGAAAGACTGAGGAGAGAGAGAGAGAGAGTTGTGGGGGAAAGAGAGCGAGTGAGAGAGTTGGGGGGGGAGAGAGTTGTGAGGGGGGAGTGTGAGAGAATTGGGGGGGAGAGAGAGTGAGAGAGTTGTGGGGGGAGAGAGCGAGTGAGAGAGTTGTGGGACAGAGAACAAACAAGAGAGTTGTGGGGGTGGAGAGAGCGAACGAGAGAGTTGTAGGGGGCAGAGAGAGTTGTGGGGGGTGGCGAGAGCGAGCGAGAGAGGTGGGGTGGAGAGAGAGAGTGAGAGAGTTGTGGGGGGCAGAGAGAGCACGAGAGAGTTGTGGGGGGTGGAGAGAACAAGCTAGAGAGTTGTGGGGTGGAGAAAGTGAGTGAGAGAGTTGTGAGGGGCTGAGAAAGCAAACGAGAGAGTTGGGGGGATGCCACAGGCTCAGTGCACGACCGCACAGATGCTCAGTGCGGAGTCAGCTAATACTTAATAATTTTGTTAAAACATAGTGAGGCAGGTCTCACAATCAGTGAGACCTGCCTCCTGAGGGTTTGTGGGGAGAGCCCGCTCTCCCTGCAAACAATCATTAAGCCCTCCCCGGGTGGCCAGATCAGCCACCCACACGACTGCCAGCTCCGTCACGGAGCCAGCAGGGGCTGCGGGGATTAGGGGCCACACGGCCAGGGTTGTATCTAGGGTAGGGCAGGCAGGGCACATGCCCCAGGTGCCACTTGAAGGGGGGGCACCATTCTTTAAAATTAAAAAAATAATAAAATGGCTGCTGAAAACAAAATGGCTGCTGTGCATGCTCAAATGGCCTCTGTGAGGCCCTAGGCCATGGCAGGTCTCACAGAGGCCATTTGAGGATGCACGGTGGCCATTTTGTTTTTTGCGGCTATTTTGTTTTTTAAAGTTTATTTTAAAAAATGGCCACTGCTCATGCTCAAATGGTCCCTACGAGGCCCTAGGCCTTGCCAGGCCTTGCAGAGGCCATTTGAGCATACGTGGAGGCTTCCAAAATGGCCAACACGCCGATCTTTGCAGGCCCAAAAATCAGCCTGGGACAGGCTGCGGCGGTGAATTAAGAGGCCAGCAGGGGGAAGGGGAACCTTTGCAGACCACCTCCCCATAGCCTTTAGGAAGGCCCCGAAGGGGCTATAGGTATTTTTTTTTTTAAAAAATTAATATAATATAAGTCACTTTACACATATTCAGTTTGGCACTATATACAGAGAATCAGGGCTTGTGAATACTGAGCTGAAGCTTATGAGCTAGGATTGTATTCATTTGCTATTACTTTGCTTCTTGTGATAAGTGAATCAAATGTGATGTCTTAATAATATGGCTATTAATGGTGAGTTTGTCTTTGAATCAGTGTGAAATCCTTAGTATTAAGGCCCACTGGGAGTTTCTTCCTCTCTCTTTTTCTCATTTTAACTGTCTTTCTGAAATATTAGAATATATTCCAAGCAGTGACACAGTTTACTCTGCATATCCTTTAATTATTTTCAGAGTATCTGGGGAAAGTCAAATTCTCCATTGATTTTTAAAACTTATGTAATAGTGATGCTATAATGCATAGTAGAGAATTAGACAGGCACTTCTGTTTAGTTCTCCAAGTACACCTCCACATAGTATTTGGGTATTTCATGAGCCCCAGCATACAGAAATTTGTAGTTTTCCAGCATTTTTTGGTCTGGCTTTGTCCACTGCTAAATAGTTTTTGAAATATTAAAAGATTAATGAGCTTGACTTGTATTTTTCAGCTGATATTATGGTAAAGTTATCTGAAAGATGGGTGTCAGATGTTTGGACGGGGGTGCAATTTCAGTGCTTGCCCTAGGTGCTATTTTCCCTAGATACGCCTCTGCGCACGACTCCCAGAAGATCCAGCATACCTTGTGTGAGCTCACAGAGCATGCTGGAGAGACCCCCAAGCGAGGAGGCTGCTCTTTAGCCTCCCAATCGGGGGTCTCCTTGTGACTTGCCATGGCATGGAGCCATGCCACACGATCAGAGTTGCAATGGTCGGATGAGGCTTTGCTTCTTTAACCTGGGTTAGAGGGTAGGTTAATTCCCAGGGTAGCCCTGATTTGGAGCAGCAGGGCAGGAGCAGGTTCCAAGGATCCACACAAACATCGCAAGCCAGGTTTTCATGCTCCTGCTCTGCTGCAGCTGGTTGTGAGAATAGCCTCATAGAATAACAAGGCTTGCTGAAAGAGAATCAGCATGGCTTCTGCAAAGGTGTCTTGCCTTACTAATCTCTTGGAGTTCTTTGAGAGTGTCAACAGGCATGAGAATAAAGGCTTAGACAAATTCATGGAGGACAGGACTATCAATGGCTACTAGTCTGGTGGCTATGGGCCACCTCCAGCCTCAGAGGCAATACCAATTGTAGGCGAGCAACAGCAAGAGAGAGGCTTTGCCCTCACCTCTTGCCTGTGGGCTCCACAGAGGCATCTGGTGGGCCACTGTGTGTAACAGGATGCTGATCTAGATAGACCTTGAGCCTGATCCAGCAGGGCTGTTCTTATGTTCTTAAAGATGTTCCAGTTGACATAGTTGGACCTGTGTTTTTAAATTTATTCTTAAATGATCTAGAAGTTGGGGTAAACAGTGAGGTGGCCAAATCTGCAGATGACACTGAACTATTCAAGGTTGTGAAATCTAAAACGGATTGTGAGGAGCTTCAAAACGATCTCCCCAAATTGAGTGTGTGGGCAACTAAATGGCAAATGCTGTTCAATGTAAGAAAGTATAAAGTGTAAACTGATTGGTGCGAAAAAAAACCCAACATCACATATAGAATGATGGGGATTGAGTTGTAGGTGAGTGGCCAGGAGAGAGATCTTGGCGTGGCAGCACATTGAAAGTCTCAACTCAGTGTGTGGCAGCTGTGAAAAAGGCAAATCCCATCCTATGGATCATTAGAAAGAGGGTTGACAATAAAATGCTGATATTATAATGCCCTTATACAAATCTATGGTGTGGCCACATTTGGAGTACTACATACAGTTCTGGTCACCATATCTTACGGCCATTGTAGAACTGGGAAAGGTGCAGAAGAGAGTAAACAAGATGACCAGGGACCTGGAGCACCTTCTTTATGAGGCAAGGCTAGGGGTTTTTTAGTTGAGAAAAAAGGAGACTGAGGGGAGACATGATAGAGGTGTATAAAATTATGCATGGTGTGGATACAGTGAATAGAGAGAAATTTTTCTCCCTCTCTCACACCACCAGAACCAAGGGTAATCTCATGAAACTGAGTGTTAGGAAATTTAGGACTGACAAAAGGAAGTACTTTTTCACACAGCACATAATTAATCTATGGCATTATCTGCTATAGGATGTGGTGATGTTCACTAGCTTGGATGGCTCTAAAAGGGCTTGGAAAATTCAAGGAAGACAAGGCTATCAATGGCTGCCAGTCCTGATGACTCTAGGCCACTTCCAGGCTAAGAAGGTAAATGCCTCTGAATACCAGTTACAGGGGAGCAACAGCAGGAAAGAAGGCATGCCTTCATATCTTCCTTGTGAGCTTCCCAGAGGAATCTGGTGGGTCACTGTGTGAAACAGGATGCGGGACTAGATGGGCTTTGGGCCTGATTCAGCAAGGCTTATGTTCTTATGGTATCGCAGAGCTGGAAAAGGTGAAGAAGAGGGCAACCAAAATGATCAAGGGGCCGGAATAACTCCCAAACATTTGGGGATTTTTAGTTTAGAAAAAAAGATAGCTAAGGGGGACATGATTGAAATTATGCATGGTGTGGAGGAAGTGGACTCACCTCTCCCCATTCCCTCACAGCAGGAGTCATCCAATGAGGAGATTTAGGACAGACCAAATGAAGTACTTCTTCACATGGTACACTACTGATCTATGGAATTTTCTGCTACAAGATGTGGAAAAGGGGCTATCAGATACAGTAGCTTTAGGAGGAGATTGGACAAATTCATGAAGGATACATCTGTCAAGTCACTTCTAGTCACAATGACTATATGCTACCCAGATTAAGAGGCAGTATGTCTGTCAATATCAGTTGTAGGGGAGCAATGGTGGGAGAGGGTATGCCTTCATCTCCTGTTCGTGGGGTTCCCAGAGGCAACTAGTTGTCCACTGTGGGAAACAAGATGTTGGACTAGACAGACCTTGGCTTGATGCAAAAGGGCTCTTATGTTCTGTTAACAGAACCAGGTGATGGTTTTTTTAAAGCCCTATGCAATTGCAGCCATATTTTTATATTTAGAGCTGCCATCCATGGATTTTGCTGAAGTAAGAAACACTATTTTATGTGAGGTGGTTTGAATTAACTATCCGAATTTAAGTCATTTGGCAGGAATGTAACAGAAATTTAGAGAAGAGGCAGCAAAGAATAACTACAAACGTGAATGCCTGTGCAGTGATCGATCCAGTAAAGCGGACTTGATTCCAGATAGTAATAGATTGACCTATTTGTTGCCCTGACTTTGAAAAGAAACACTGGAAGAGTGTCAGATGCCTATAAAGTAGGCAGCAGTTGGCTGTTCCCATACTAAATGGGATGAAGAAGTAGATCAATCTGAAGAGCTTCAACAGAGCAAAGAAAATTAAAGTAGGGAAGCAACAGATGATGAAAGCTATCAGTGAGAACTTGAAAGTAGATACAACATCATAACCTTTTACCAAAGGTGGTAATAACCTGAAAGATTACCTGGCAGCAAATTAGGCAAGCTCACAGCAAGCAACACAGTGGCATCACAGATGAGTGAAATGGAAGGTAGTGTTGGAAAAAATCTCTGGATTGAAAGGAGTGATTGACAAGATTGAAAAACCAGGAGAAATGGAGAGAAGAAATTACTTTTCCTTCAGAAAGGCAAAGATTGTAGGAGCTCTGTTGCAAGCTGATGGTTAAGAGACCTGTTGTGTATATTGTGGGAAGTAAAGACAATGTTGCTTTAAGACAGGGGCTCAGCCTGCTATCTATCTATCTATCTATCTATCTATCTATCTATCTAAAACATTAGTTAAAAACATAAACAAGTAATTTAAAACACAATTTTAAATTTTTTAAAACACTATTCTAAAAACAACATGAAAACAATTAAAACAATAGAGCCACAAGGCTCCGTGTGGGGCTGCAGCAGAGCCGCATGATAAACTCTGATGCTTTTCAAACCGGGCAGCAGCGGAAACAGCGTTACCCCATTTATCCCCAATCTATTTGGTTGATTGATTGGTTGATTGATTGATTTCTATACCGCATTTCCAAAAGTGGCTCAGGGTGGTTTACATTAAAATAAAATAAAAACTAAAACCAATTAACAGTTAAAATCAGAAACTATAAAAACAACATAAAACAATTAACAAAAACATTTTAAACAGTTTTTTAAAAAATCCCTGGAAAATCAGGTCAAACATTTACAGTTGAAAAACAGCTTTAAAACCCTGGAAATTCCAGGCCAAACAGATGGGTTTTAAGGGCCCTCCTGAAGGCCTAGCCATTGTTATAGGCTAGGAGGGGTTAAGGCTTGTTGCTATGCAGCAACTTACTTTGTGCCACATTCAGGCTGATGACTTCTTCAGGGGCCTGCTTCAGATAAGTTCAGTTATCCTACATGGTTTTTCAAGGATTGTTATTATTAAATACTAGTACCCAGAATGTTGGGGGCAATATGCTAAATCATTGTAAACCGCTTAGAGAGCTCCGGCTATAGAGCGGTATATAAATGTAAGTGCTATTGCTATTGCTAAATGTTTGTCCATTAACCCTGCAGTATCCTGCTATCTTTTGTGCTGACACCACGATGAGACCAAAACTCTGGTCAGAGGAAATATAGCCTCATTCAGACATTATAAAATCGTCCCGCTGTAACTGTGTATAGCAGGGATGAAGGAAGAGGAAGTCTCACCTCTGCCATGTCAATGACAGAATGCATCATTCTGTCATTAAAGAGCCAGTGTGGTGCAGTGCTTAGAGTGTTGGAATAGGATTGGGGAGACCTGAGTTCAAATCCCCATTCAGCCATGAAACACACTGAGTGACTCTCTGTGCCAATTACATACCTTTCAGACTAACCTACCTCACAGGATTGTTGTAAGGATAAACATAACCATGTACACTGCTTTGGGCTCCTTGTAGGAAGAGTGGGATTTTTTTTAAAAAAAGCATAAACAAGCAGCAGTGTACCTACCCTGCCACTCCTGCTAACAGTGGGCCTTGTCTGAAAAGGGAAGAGCCGAAAATGTGATGGCAGGTGCTTCTGTGATTGCAGGACTGGACCACGAATGGGGATAAATGGGGTAATAACGCTGCTTCCGCTGCTGCCCGGTTTGAAAAGCACCAAAGTTTATCATGCGGCTTTGCTGCAGCCCCACACGGAGCCTTGTGGCTCTATTGTTTTAATGTTGTTTTTAGAATATTGTTTTTAAAAATTTTAAATTGTGTTTTAAATTTCTTGTTTGTGTTTTTAACTAATGTTTTACCTTTTGTTTTTATTTGGTTGTAAACCGCCCAGAGATGTAAGTTTTGGGCGGTATAAAAATATGTTAAATAAATAAATAAATAATAAATATTGCACGGTGTGGCTGATGCCAGAGGGAGTATCCTGGAAACAGGGTCTAAGCAACTGTTACCAAGGGTGTGGAATGTTGGGAAAGAGGTTGTTAAGGAGGTTGGGGAGAGAAGGGGAGGGAGGCAGAAGGGATAGAGAGGAGAGGAGAGGAGCCATTTGTTGGAATTATTGATTACCAATGTTCCCCAATAGCCTATTTCTAGCTATGGGGTTTAGGGTCTTGACCAGCTACTTTGTTAAGCAAATGGAACACATACGCCAAGAATCAAAGTCAAAAAATATATATATCTAAGTTACATTTAAAATAGGTTAGAACCCAGAACTGGAGACTCGATGAAAAATTTGAAGAAAAATCCTAGGAGGAAAGGGGGTGGGGCCGTGGGGGCTAAACTAAAGCCAGAGCTTAAAGCTAGAAAACAGAGGGCGGGGTGGGGGTGGGGTGGGGAACCAAAGAGCAAAAAATCCCAGATCCATGTTTTAAACGCTTATACATGTCATCTTTTTCCTCAGGGGGAAGGTCTTAGCCTCCCAAGGGATGATCTTGAGGTACCTGTTAGTTTTTAATAGGTTGTTTCAAATTAGAAGATACCACCCATAAAATCAGAAAGATGTTATTTAAAATGTAATTTTAAATTGTAATAACTATTGCATCATTTGTAAAAAGATAAATTTTGATCACTGTTGCATTTTCTGCAAAAATATATTAGAATAAGGTGACTTCATCGGTCAGCTGCTTAAGACTAATGAGTGAAACTTTACTGGAAAACCCTCATCTGTGTTCTTTGTGGCATTTCCAGTTTGAAATATCCTAACTATGGTACCTCATTTACCAAACTGACCAATAGCCCTGTTAAACTTCCTTTTCTCCCGAGCTACAGAGCTTACAAAACAATCTTTAAAATAATTCATGCTGTCAGCAAGGCCTTTATGAACATATTTGAAACAAGGTATTTGGATATGGATTCTTAATTAAAAGCATAGAAGCCCCTTATGTGATAATGTGATCAAATGATGTGACAAAGTTAAAAAAAAAAAAAGATAATGCAAACCCCTTTCTCGGTCACGTAGTGTTGGTGAACCATCAGGAGATCAGTGTGGGACACAAGCATCTAACAGTCTCCGGTGTTGAAGATTTCAAAGAGTTGCCCCGCACCAGCTGGAACACTGGGTGTGGAAACTATTGGACTGAATACTGAGATCAAAGAGGGAGAGTACATCTGTCTTTAAGGGGAAGGGAACTTTTGTAAATGTTGAACTCTCAATATAAAGAAAACCTTTTTCCATATTAGCATTGTTTGGACCCTCAAACCACATCTCAGATTAATCAATCAATCAATCAATCAGATTTGTACGCCGGCCTAAACTTTCGTCTCTGGGCGGTTCTTTTGAAGAACCTGTGGCTTCCATCTGCCATAGATGGCTCTGTTTCATGGCACATCGTGGCAGCCAGCTTTTGTTTTTTTAAACCTTTTAAAACACACACACACACACACACACACACACAGACACCATAAAACAAAACCAAAAGCACCGCTTCTCCTACAAAAACTACAGATGAAATCATTTTAGTATTACATACACTTAAAAAGGAAAATTGGGGGAGGACATTGAAAGGGGGGAAATGTTGTATTTTAGAACTTACTCTGTCTCTGATGCCTCTAGCCACTTGGCTCTATAGTTCAAGGGATTGCCACCATTCATTCATTCATTTTTACATTTATATCCCGCTTTTTCCTCAGAGGAGCTCAGAGCGGTGTATATGGTTATGTTTATCGTGTATGTTTATCATGTATCATGACTGGATATCACTAACAAGGTGTAATCACCACTGAGTATGGGGGAATGTGTGGGCTGTGGGTGTCCGGAGTGGGGTTCACTGCTGCCTCTCCTCCCCCTTGCACTGTGGGCTTGGCCCCAACTTATGCTGGCTGCTCTTCGGCGTCACTGAGCCAGTGCAGCAGCAGCTGTTTGGTGAGGCTGAGCTGCCAGATTCTAGCAAGAACAGGCAGCTCCTTTAAGGCAGGCCTGTTCACACTGTTACTGAGGCAGCCCTGCTGCAGGGATCATCATCCGGGCACTCTCCAACGTTGATAGCAGGAGCGGCTGGTGATGGCAGTTCCGGGGCAGTGGTGAGAGGCACTTTTAAGGAGTAATAAGCAAGTGCTTAATGTCACCTTAAGTGGCACAGCAGGAAAATGCTCCACTAACAAGCAGAAGGTTGCCAGTTCGAATCACCGCTGGTACTACTGTATATCAGGCAGCAGCAATATAGGGAGATGCTGAAAGGCATTATCTCAGACTGCATGAGGAGAGGCAATGGTAAACCCCTTCTGTATTCTACCAAATAAAACTGTGGGTGCCAGGAGCCAAAATTGACTAAATGGCACACTTTACCTTTTATAAGCATGTAAGCAGCACCTACAAGCGGCCACACTTAGCACACAATCCCATGCAGGGTGTTGGTGCTCTGCCTGGCATCCAGGGGGGACGTGGCATGGGCCTAACCTCTGCACATGTGTGGAGCTCTGGCAGATGCAGAGACCAAGGCTACACCATGGCCATGCTGGATGCTGGGCGGAGCACCGCTGCCCAATGTGGGGTTGCGGGTAGAGCATGGCAGCTTGCTAGTGCCCTCACCAACCGCTCGTGCTGGCCACACCCCTGGTCACTAACCATGTTTCCACATATACAAATTTACATATATACAGATGATGAAACAACCACACAATAACCTGATTGTCTTCACTGAGGTTAGGTGAGGGAACTGAAACCAGGAATGCAGAGTCTGCTCTACCAATTGGCTGCTTTGGAGAGGGGGAGTAAAATTATGGTGATATAAGGCAGAGTCTGAGAGAAGGTTTTAGTTTGCTAGGAGTCACCAGACACAATTGGAAGAAGAAAACCAGAGAAAGCAGAGTTGCAAGAAGAAGAAAGCTGTAGGGGAACATTGCTGGAGGAACGGGTGAGAATGAGTGGGGAAGGTTTGGACAGGATAACTGGATGTGTTTACCCTTCTTTAATTTGTTATTCTTTGCTCATATGATTTAAAAAATATACTAGCTGACCCCGCACAGAGCATCTGTGCAGTTGTGCACTGAGCCTGTGGCATCCCCCCTCAGCACTCTCGCTCGCTTTCCCCCCCACGGCGCGCTCGCTCGCTCTGCCCCCTGCGGCATTCTCGCTCACTCGCTCCCTCCGTGGCACTCTCGCTCACTCGCTCCCCCCGCGGAGCACTCGCTCACTTGCTCTCACTCTCCCCTGCAGCTCGCTTGCTCGCTCTCCCCCCGCAGCTTGCTTGCTCTCCCTCACAGCCCACTCACTTGCTCTCTCTCCCCCGCAGCTCTTCCCATTGGGCGGGCCAGGGCCAGGCCATCCTGCCACTGCCTCCCACCTCCTCCTCCAGGCTGGTAGGGCTTTGCCCGCCATCTGCCCACCTCCTTGCCGCCGCCATTATTTCTCTCCACTACAACATCCTCTTCCTGGCCAGTGGGGCTTCGCTTGCTGGCCCTCCACCTCTGCATCTTGACCACTGCCCTTATTTCTCTCCACTTCAGTGCTGGAACTCTTGCACACTCTAGAGCATCTGCGCGTTAGTACTTGATTGCTCCCTTCACCTCAGAGATCTCCCCACCCTCACCTGAGCTGCACTTCTGCTCCTCCTCCATCCCGTTGCTTCCATCCCCCTCACCCTTCTTGGTCATGGCTGCAGCATTGCTGCCACCTATTGGCCAAGCTTCAGCCCTCTATCCCCAGAGACCTCCCCACCCTCACCTGAACCCCGCTCCTGCTCCTCCCCCCAGGAGCAGCAGGAATGGTTGACCGGGCCATTCCTCTCTGCTGCCACACGATGGCCGCTCATTCCCCTCAGGCCGCTGACAGACCCGGGCCCATCCCTTGCCTGCCTGTCTCTCTCTGACAATGGCCTCGGTAGCCCCAAACAGCAGCAGTGGTTGACTGGGCCCTTCCTTGTTGCTAGTGCTGCCATTGCCGCTCATTCTTCTCAGGCTGCTGACAGGCTCAGGCCCGTTCCTTGCCCTTCCTTCTGTCTCTCTTCCCCCTCCCTTAATTTTCTCTCTTTCTCTCTCCTCCACTCGCTCTTCCCCACTCTTTCTTCCCCCTCCCTTCATGTTCTCTCTCTCTCTCTCTCCCTCCCTCCCTGAGTTAACAGATTTTGTTCATCTTGTTTCCTCATCTGATTCACACAACGGCATCCTCCTTCTCCTGAAGGGGGTCTTTCCTACCTCACAACCCCTCTCTTCACAAACCTCTGCCCACTGTCCTTTTACATATATAGATTCCTCTCCTCTACAATCAAGAACATCTTCCAACCAGTAACAGTTGCATTCCAACTGACTTTAACCATCACAGGCTCTTCCTCCTTATCTGCATAGGGAATCCCCACTGCCCAATCACCTCTGTGCCACAGGCTCCTCCTCCCTATCTGCATATGGAATCCCCACTGCCCAATCACCATGGTGCTTCTGCTCTCACAGGCTCCTTCTCCCTATCTGCATATGGAATCCCCACTGCCCAATCAGGTGCTTCTGCTTGCAAACTCTGTCAGCCAATCGCCTCCTTTCTACCACGTCCCCACGCATGGCCTGTCTTGGAGAATTAATAATATAGATATTATGAAAACCATTCCTAAGACTATATTTTTAAAAAACAAAGTAAAGACATAACTTCCCCCCTGAAATCCTGGTGGTTTCTGAGTTTTCTGAGGTTTGTGCACAGGTTCAGTGCCAACCTTTGTGTACAGGTTCAGCACCAAACCATTTCAGGTCAGGCCGGACCAGTTCAGTGCTCTGAAGTGCCGCTGGGGCAGAGGGAGTGGCAAGTGGCATCTTTAAAAAGGAGTAAAGCCCTTACCTGCTCTCTGATGCTCTGTGCAGCTTCCTGCTGCATCAGTGCTCCCCACGACAGCTCATGCACGGTGGTGGCACACACATGGCCTCATGCGTGGATGCCATTTGTGTAGTCAGAAACACCATGCTGACCAAGCAAATGGTGTCCACGCTATATTCCTCCCCACATGTGTCAGTAGCAATTGTTATTGCCCCCTGCTCCACAGCTACTAAAGGTAAGGTAAAGTGTGCTGTCAAGTCGAATCCAGAGTCATGTTTTTTTATACACAAGTAGGGTTTCCTACTCCTAAGTGGTCCCGTTGGTTACACTGGATGCCTACCAACTTTTTCAGGCCACAGAACCCACAATAATTTAACATTGCACTCCATGGGAGTGCAGCGGTGCCCCTCACATCCCAAGCATGGACCCCGTGTGACTGCATGACTCACTGAGAATGTGAGTCATTAGCAAAGAAAAATGAACATTTCAAACTCCACACTAATGAGGATCCATATTTCAGCAGCTCAGTTCTCAGCATTTCAGTTGAGACTGACATAAAGGCAAACATCACAGGTCTGGGAGCTGCTTATGTGCATTCTACAGGCCAGTCACACACAATCATCAAACATTTTACTTGGGTTCTTGTCAGCTGTCCTTGGACCACTTCCTGAGTCTATACAGTACCAACATCTTCTTTCCATCCAAGTCGAACACAGATGATAGGGCTTCCCTTTGTAAATGTGGCTGCATCTTTAGGGGTACGTCTGGCTTGTTGTATGTAGTCTTGCCTCACTAACCTTTTGAAGTTCTTTGAGAATGTCAACAGGCATGTGGATAAAGGTGATCTGGTTGACATAGTATACTTGGACTTCCAAAAGGTTTTGACCAAGTCCCCACCTTAATTAAACTTAGCTGTCATGAGATAAGGGGACATGTTCATGTGGGGATTGGTAACTTGTTGAATGACAGGATACAGAGGATAAGAATAAATGGACAGTTTTCACAATGGAGGGAAGTAAGAAGTGGGGTCCCCCACAGATCTGTACTGGGACCAGTGCTCTTTAACTTGTTCATAAATGATCTAGAAGTTGGAGTAAGCAGTGAAGTGGCCAAATGTGCAGAGGACATCAAACTATTTTGGGTAGTGAAATCCAAAACAGATTGTGAGGAACTTCAAAAGGATCTCTCCAAACTGGGTGAATGGGCGACCTAATGGCAAATGCGGTTCGATGTAAGCAAATGTAAAGTGATGCATATTGGGGCAAACGCCTCCCCCCAACTTCACATATACACTGATGGGGTCTGAGCTGTCAGTAACTGACCAGGAGAGGGATCTTGGGAGATCCCAAGATCTTGGGAGGAGAGGGATTGTGGTGGACAGCTCATTGAAAGTGTTGAGACTGTGAAAAAGGCAAATTCCATGCTAGGGGCCATTAGGAAGGGGACTGAAAATAAAAATGCTAATATTATAATGCCCTTATACAAATCTATGATGTGGCCACATTTGGAAAAGAGGCAACTGAGGGGAGACGTGATAAAGGAGTATAAAATTATGCATGGAGTAGAGAGACTGGACAGAGATACACTTTTCTTCCTCTCTCATACAACACTATAACCAGGGGTCAGCCCATGATACCGAAGGCCAGGAAATTTAGGACCGACAAAAGGAAATACTTTTCCACACAGCACATAACTAACCTATGGAATTCTCTGTCATGGGATGTGGTGATGGCCACTAGCTTGGATGGCTTTAAAAGGGGCTTGGACAAATTCATGGAAGACTGGTCTATCAGTGGCTGATGGAGATGGCTTATAAACACCAGATTATAATTTACAGGCCATCTCCAGCCTCAGAAGCAAGATGTCTCTAAATACCAGTTGCAGAGGAGCAACAGCAAGAGAGAGGGCATACCTTCACCTTTTGCCTGTGGGCTTCTCAGAGGCATCTGGTGGGCCACTGTGTGAAACAGGATGCTGTAGCAGATATGCCTTCGGCCTGATCCATCCAGGGATGTTCTTATATTCATATGCGATAGAAACCACCCCAACGTAGAAAGCCCATTCATTTCTGGGGTGGTTTTTCTCCTAATTGACTTGACATGGGAATGAGACAGAAACCACCCCACTGTAGGGAGCTGTCATGACTCCTAACAGAGGCAGAGGAGGAGCAAGGAGTTCACTGGGGTTGAATCCTTGTCTGTAAGGGATTTACAGTAGGCTGCTACCATCAACTTTATTTTATTGTGTGTGGGGGGGGGAACCCTCCCAAAAAAGGTTGAGCAGTCCTAGGCCTTCAAAGGCATGTGACTAAGGCAGACCCAAAGTGAAGAGTAGCACACTTCAGCAAGGATATATGATTAGATTAAAAGAAAAAGGTATGCAATAAGAACAATTGTCTGTTCATAAAACAGATTGCAAGAGATTCATTATGCAGATTCCAAGCAATCAGTAAAGAAAAATACTCCTCTCACAGGTCTAACTGACTTGGTCCTAATTTATTACATACAGGCCTTCCCATTTCCCCAGCAGTTCTCAGACTGCTACTTCCTCAGGGCCCTCCCGGGACAGAACTAACTAAGAGAACAAAGCTTTCTCTTCTTCAATCCTCAGGATCCTTCTATTTTGAATTTCCCAGGCTTTCCCCATTTTTAGGAAAGGCCTAGCTTGCCAGCAGTTTCTCTGAGTGAGGCCTTGTCCTCCCTCCAATCCTTACTAGGGGTCTGCAAACAGGTTTGAGGTCAAACAGGCTCAACCTTGAACCTGTTCAGTTTGACAATCCGGTGCTGGACTGAACACCCCCCGATTTGGTTCAGTGCTCGACCGAACACCCCCGGCTAAATAATAAAAAAATGGTTTTAGTCACTTACTACTTTTTAGTCACCTCTGGGGGTTGCTAGCACAGCCACAGGGGGCCTCCAGAGGCACCTCCTCCCCCTGCCAAAATTGCCCCTTCCAAAAATTGCCCCCTTGCCCGAAATTGCCCGCCTCACTCATTCTGGGCACTCTTTGAACCATTCTGGGTGCTCTTCGGCCCATGCTTGGCCTCACTCCCATCTTGGTGGCCATTTTGGAGGCCACCACACATGCCTAATGGGCCTCTGCATGGCCTGTGAGGCCCATTAGGCATGTCTGGTGCCCTCCAAAATGGCCACAAAAATGGGGGTGAGGCCCGGAACGGTCTGAAGTGTGCCCAGACCAGGTGAGGGGGCAATTTTGGAGGCTGGTGGGGTGAGGAAGTGCCTTCGGAGGGCCCCTGTGGCCATGCTAGTAACCCCCAGAGGGGTAAGTGACTAAAAACAATATTGTATTTTATTATATTCATGAACCACCACCCCCGAATCAAACCAAATAGGGAGTTCGAAGGGGTGCCGGACCAAACTGGCCTGGTCCAGTTCAGGTCCAGTTTGGGCTCGAACCAAACCAGGCCAGCGGGTTTTGTGCACATCCCTAATCCTCACTATCACAATATCCCCCTGCTTAAAATGAAACCCATGGAATGAGAAGTTTTCATGAACTGCATTGAGTCATGTGACTATTTATTTATTTATTTAGTACATTTATATACCACTCCATACAAAAAAAGTCCCTGGGCAGTTCACAATATTTCAACAGGTTTACCTGGTGCCTTTAACTGGAAATAACCTAGCTGCAACCTAAAGAAAAATTGGTCAAGAACAATAAAGTATAGATAAATCAAACCCACTGAATCAACCATGCAATGGCAATTGTCTTTAGCACTAGTTACAATTTTGCTGTCTCTTAAGTTCCATCTCTCCTTGCACATGCACATTAGAATACTGTGGCTGGCACTCATAAGGCCAGTGCATGTACAGGTGAAACTCGGAAAATTAGAATATCGTGCAAAAGTCCATTAATTTCAGTAATGCAAATTAAAAGGTGAAACTGATATATGAGACAGACGCATTACATGCAAAGCGAGATAAGTCAAGCCTTAATTTGTTATAATTGTGATGATCATGGCGTACAGCTCATGAAAACCCCAAATCCACAATCCCAGAAAATTAGAATATTACATGGAACCAAGAAGACAAGGATTGAAGAATAGAACAATATCGGACCTCTGAAAAGTACACAGTGTACTGTGCTTGATTGGCCAGCAAACTCGCCTGACCTGACCCCATAGAGAATCTATGGGACATTGCCAAGAGAAGGATGAGAGACATGAGACCAAACAATGCAGAATTGCTGAAGGCCGCTAATGAAGCATCCTGGTCTTCCATAACACCTCATCAGTGCCACAGGCTGATAGCATCCATGCCACGCCCCATTGAGGCAGTAATTGCTGCAAAAGGGGCCTAAACCAAGTACTGAATACATATGCATGCTTATACTTTTCAGAGGTCCGATATTGTTCTATTCTTCAATCCTTGTCTTCTTGGTTCCATGTAATATTCTAATTTTCTGGGATTGTGGATTTGGGGTTTTCATGAGCTGTACGCCATGATCATCACAATTATAACAAATTAAGGCTTGACTTATCTCGCTTTGCATGTAATGCGTCTGTCTCATATATCAGTTTCACCTTTTAATTTGCATTACTGAAATTAATGGACTTTCGCACGATATTCTAATTTTCCGAGTTTCACCGGGGTGTGTGTGAAACTCGGTAAGGGGGGGGTACTGCCTCCTGTGGCAAGGGCAGCACTGTGGGGACTGCTGGTTCTCTGGCAAGATCTACGAACCCTTGTTCTTCTCCCCTCTTTCACTGTTTTGATAGTTCCCCCCATCGTTGTATAGAAGGCCTCTCTGCCTCAGATGTCATCTGTACCGGTTACAGTTAGCTGCATTTTTACTGTCTTGCACTGGAATTACAGGTCACCAGGACCTGTAATGTTGGCTGCCTTTGCTCCCTTTTTTCCTTCCACCATTTCAAATTCCACAGTCTCTCTGTCTCCTACATTGCGAAGGTGCTTCCGAGGGTTAATTTTCTTTGTGGCAGTCTGCCGGACAAACACGTCTTTGGTGTCATTCCTGTTGATGAAGCAATAGTCGTTCCTTCCATTAAACCATTCCACTGCCCCCACAACCTTTGTTGTTTTTTCTTCATGAGTTTGGGAAGGGATGTCTGTTTGCAGACTGTGAGTGGCTTGCAGCCAGCACTCTAATCTCTTTTGTGTAGGATCCTTCTCACCTGGACGTAGTATGTCCCAGACATGTGAGGCCAAGTCATCCCCAGTCAGCATAGCAACAGGGTGATAAACCCACACTGCAAAATCCCATTCACCCTTCCAGTCCCCGATATGGATGGGCAGCTTTACTAAGGGCATCCCCTTCTGTACATTGGCTCCTTCTGTATATATAGTACAGGTGCATTGGCCAATGGATGATCCTTAAGAAGAGCCTTGTGCACCACAGAGACATCAGAACCCAAGTCCCTCCAGGCCACAACTGACTGGCCACTGACAATTACTGAAACTGTCCTCCCTGGGGGAATAATGTCCCCACAATGTCCCCATTAAACTCTAGAGGAGTGGGGCTAGTCTTCTCTGTCCCCACCTTCTGGAAGTGAGGCCTAGTCCTCCCCTGAAGCCCTGTCATCACTACAGGAGCCCATTCATTTCTGGGGTTCTTTTTCTCCCAATTGACTTAACATAGGAATAGGGCAGAAACCACCCTACCGTAGGGAGCCCATTCATTTGGGGCATAACATAAATAATAATAACAATAACATAAATGCAATAACTGGTGAGAGGTCATATTTGTGGGTATATTGTGTTCCAGAGTGCAGGTAAGAGTCTGACAAGAGCATAGTTTGGAATGCAGTGGTTTGTTTGTTTACACAACTTTACACAAAATCCAGATTAGGGTTAACTTGAAAACAAACAAACAAACATTTAGCCAAACCATTCATTCAACCTTTGGCTCTAAGTCTCAGATCCAAGACAAGATTTGAACTGGCAACATCCTGACTCAGCTCACTTTCTTAGCCAGTATATTACACTAACTCTGATATGCCCAAAAGCAACTCTGAAGTTTAGATAGCTGTAGGAACCACAAAAACCATCACTCAAACAACAAATGTGAGAAATGTGAAAGTCAGGAACACAAATCGAAATTGCTAAGCCAGGGCATGTGTTACAGAGGCTGATGTGCCAGGCATCAAATCACATTAACATTCAACTGATCTAACTAGCTGTCTGTAGTTGGGGCTGTTTTTTAAGTCAGCACAAGCCTACCTCCAAATGTACCATAGGCTAAAAATGAATGTCTTACATCAGCTTTAATTTTCTAATGCAGTGACCCATCCTACTGCTGTGTAAGAAGAGGCGCCAGTGAGGCAATTAAAACAAATCACCTTACAGAACATGCTTCTGGGTGCAGTCATGCCTCATCAGTAACTGAATTCTTATACATCTTAGGGGAAAGTTTATAACATTAGCTGGTTATAACTTTAATACAAATTGATTAATGTCTTTCCGCATTTTATGAAATTAGGGCTTTGAAACACTCAGAATCATATTTTGTTCTGAGTAATATGTCTAGCTATCAAAATGCCATCATTTCGATGGGTGGGCTGTGTGAGGAGGAATGATGTGTATATTGTAAAAATCCAGGGATGTGCAGAGTGCTCTCAGCACTCTTAAACCTCTTCTCTTAGGACCAGCTCCTAGTATGAGGGACATGGGTTTGCTGGATTGAAAATAATATATAGATGGGGGATAACTATTGTAGAGGAAGTAAGAAGGGGATGCTTAAATTCTCTCCCATACTGTCCAACATTTCCCAGATTAAAACAGGGACATGTTTGAGGGAATGGCCAGTCTGTGGGGTGTGGCATAAAGTTCTGTCTAGAAGCATGCCACAGATGGAAAGCAGATAATGCACAGACAGCCCATTATTTCAGTTTAGCAGAGCAGGTGAGCCCAGCCCATAGCCCCATACCCTCCAGAAGTTTGCAGGTGAAAATAGGGATAGACTCCTTACTGCCCTAGCCAGGGTGTAGCAAGGTTGGAGTGGGCAAGAAGTGAGGATGGGATCCTCTCCCAGGATCCTCTCCCTGGATGGGATCCTCTCCCTTACTTTCTCCTCCTCCACTGTGCACACAAGCAGCCCTACCCAGTGCCAGGTTAGAGGCCGATCCACGCTCCTGGGCATGTTGCACTGAGGGATGCCTGAGGACTTCCTCCTCTGGCTCCCAGCTTGCTGTGGCGTGGCTTGTGTGCCGCATGAATGGCAGAGCCTGTTAACAAAAACCAATCACGTGCAGGCCCTCTGCCCCACCAGAATTTTTGGTCTTGTGAATGACCGTAGTATCTTTGCTGCAGAAGAACGGTAAGAATATGGAGTCAAACAAAACCTGCCTTTCTCAGCATGCCCTTTCTCTCACTCCTATGAAAAAAATTTCGCACACTCCCCACTCACTCATACACTTTTATACACATACTTGCATGTGCTAGTGCCCTTGACTCAGGAATATTTTAAGAACATACATTTCTGCTATAATTACCTCATATACTGATACATCAGCAAAACTCCTACCTGTCTTATCGGGGCGGAGCCACCATTGTGCAGATGGACCCAAAGAACCCAGCCACCATTCCCTGTGGAGCTGCCCCAACCAATCTAGCAACACCTCCCCCGGGTCTGACATCTGATGCAGGGGGTGTGGCCATATGTGGCCACATTTGTGAGAAGCTTCAGCCAGCGCTGGGTTCCCATCCTGGCTGGAAATGTGTATCTCTGTCTTTTGAAGCAGGGAAAGGTACTCCCAGCAAGCCTGGAAACCCGGTGCTGGCAGAAGCACCTTGTCAACAGGGCTGAGCGGCACTGTTTCTGTTTCTGAGCCATTTCAGAAGGGCTGTATAAAAATCAAATCAATAAATAAACAAACAAATAAATAAATATGGCGACACCCCCTGCATCTGATGTCAAGGGTGCCTAGGGGCCACCACCAGTGGGTAGGGATGTGCACAGAACCGTGGAGCTGTGGTCCGGCACTGGGGTGGGGGTTCCTTTAAGGGTGGGGGAGGGTGTACTTACCCCTCCCGCTGCTTTCCCCCGCTGGTGCATTTTTTTTGGTAAACATTTGGGTCGGCAGAATACCTCCCTGAAGCCTTTTGATGCTGAGAGGGGGAAGGGGCAGCAGGATACCTCCCTGCAGGGAAGGTATCCTGCTGCCCCAAATGCTTATAATAAAATGTGCGCTGGTGGGGGGAAAGCGGCAGGAGGGGTAATTAACCCTCCTCCACCCTTAAAGGAACCCCCACCCCGGCGTTCGAACCGCAAACCGCCTCATGATCGGACCAGTCCAGAGGCTTGTAGAATGGCCTCTGGACCGGTCCATGCACATCACTAATGGTGGGTTACACCCATGCCGCCACCAGCTTCCTATGCACCTGTTTCTTATTTCACACACACACACACACACACACACACACACACACCAATGTTTTTCACAGAAAACTAAGCCCACAGATTTTGCCCCATGATTAAGGGGTAAACTGAACCCAGATGCTAAGGATTATTTGGGTGAGGTGGGGTGGGGAGAAGCAGAGAAAAGGAGTATTATGGTTTTACCCTCTTTAATGCACACAGGATTCAAAAAGGGTCCCTAAACTCCTTTAATGAAGGTATTTTCAGTTCTGCCTCAGCTTTAGTGGGGAGGGGAAAGAAATATCGGGCAGCATTCCTCACTCTCCTTCTCTTTGTGATTGGCTGACTGATGCTCAGAGACATTTCGCTTGGTGGTGAGCTAATCATTCAGGCTGATAGAGGAGTGGTCTGAACTTGAGCACTAACCAGCCAGTCAGGAGAAGAGAAGGAGGAAAAAAATGCCCCCTTTCCTTCTGGAGAGGATTATCTCACTTGAAACTGAAATGACATCTCAGATCAGAAACAAACAGGGAGTTGGGGAGATTGGAGGGGAAGAGTGAAAAGCAAGCTGTCCAGAGCTCTCTACCGACTGAAGATCCAGAGACATTTGTCCCACCTTGATCAACTGAGTCCCTGTGTGTAAGTCCCCCACCCCAGCAATGACACATTATCGGAGACTGGATTCCACCCATTATATGTTTTGCACTGATAATGCCTCAGTGTTCTGCATCCATTTACATGCAGGTGCACTAGAGACATGATGCAACCACCCATCTCCACTTGGGGATTTAATTTCTAATACAACAGAATATATTATGACCATAGACTGCATGAGATTATAAGGAAAATATGCCACTCACTACTTCTTGCATACATATGCAATTTTTGAGCAGGAGAGGTCCAGAAAAATGAGTGTATTATCTTAGTAATTGTATGAAATCTTTCTTATAAATGTAATATTGTTACCATTTTCCACGTTGTATTGGTGTAGCATAATTATTTTTTCCCACAATATACCTCAGTATAATTCAGTAAGCTACAGCAAATTGCATTGCATATATTAACTCTTTATTAGTATTGGAGTTCATTTTGTTATTCATTGGGTGATCATCCTTCACCGTGCTTGATCATTGTTTTATCAATGATCTGATTTGATTAATATATTTTGTTCAATGGCAGCTATTATTCTGCATTCAATAAAGTTATTCATCAAAGTTCTGGAACTGGAAAAAGCTTGCTTACTCCAAAAAAAAAAAAAAAAAAGGCTATGAGTAGGTGGGGCCATCTCTTTGATTAAGAAGACAGAAATGAAGACCTATCTAATGTCGGCCATAAAGTAATAAAATATAGTGACCGCTTTTTGCAGATCAGCAAGACTGGAAACATAGTGGGAATTCACTGTAGTATGAATGGCAATCTTCTGGTGAGATTTCTTTCTTGACATTCCTACATTAATCTGGAGTTCCATTTTGTGTCACCAGACCCTGTAGCTCCATGACTGTACTTGCGCTTTTCAAATGTCCTGCACATTTCAGGGTGTTGCACTTCAGCCTTTGTTCCTGACCCACTTGTTCATCTCATAACACCATCCAGAAGTGAAGCTCCATTACACGGGGAGCCCTCGCACAGCCCTCCCAGCCATAGGTGGAACTTGGGGGGGGGCAGGCAGGGCATGTGCCCTAGGCGCCACTGAGGAGGGGGCACCACACCAGTTCCTGCCACCCCCACTCCATTGCCCACCTGCCCAGCCCCAGGGCCCCTCAGCCACTTGCCTCCAGCTCCAGCTGATCGGCTAGGCCTAGGATTGGAGCAGCCTGCAAACTGCAGAGCTCTTCTCTCCCCGACTCTCAGCTGATCAGCGGGTGGGCGGGGCTTCCAGAAAGGACTCCAAGTAGGCCTCCCTGAAGCCTGAACTTGGCAGGCCCCAAGGGAGGCAGCAAGCCAGGAAGGAGGCTGGCAGAGCTCCCTGCAACAGACCCTCTGCCAAGACCATCCAGTACAGCCTTTGCCAGGTAGGCTGTGAATTCCTTTTTGTGGTTAACCCCCCCCCCCCCAATATAGGGATCTGCTTGCCATAGGGCTCTGATAATGGCAGGGGGGAGAGAGACTGAGAAGTCTCCGAATATTTAATTTAAAACACTGAAAAATGTGCTGGCTTTAAAAACAAAAACTATCTAAAAAGGCCTATAAGTGGCTTGTTTCATGGCAGAAAATTACAAGCACTTCTGGAACAAATATTTTTTAATTCATTCATTCATTCATTCATTTATTCATAAATGCACTTAAGTTCAAGTTGTTTTGCAACCCAGAAGTTCTGAGTGAGAACTGTGAAGCATGTGTTGTGCTTTTATTTTATTTTATTTTATTTTATTTTATTTTATTTTATTTTATTTTATTTTTCTTGTGTGTGAACTGCTCCCCAATAACCCGCAGGGACTTCAGGGTAAATCTGGCCAACATGTGAATGCAGCATCTCCATTCCAGAGGAGATGTGTGTTAAAGGGCTTTAAAAGCCTCGTGTGAAAAACCTCCTGCAATCAAACTTTACTGAATTTGTTCAGAATTCTGATAAAACAAACATAGGCTCACCCTGCATGGTTGAAAGTCTCCTTTGCTAATCTGCAGCGAGGGGGCCATTTTAATAATTAGCATTGCTGGTGTGTTCTAGGCATTAAAAGTAGCACAAATATATAGTACTCAATGTATATCACTATATACTGTGAAGTGTGCATGTGTGTATTCAATGAAATGTACTTCCAGGCAGCATACTTATTTTGAAATATCAGACTTAAATCCTTGGGGGCCTGGGGTGTGTGGAGGCCCTGGACTTTGAGGGGCTGGGCGCCCATTTTAAAATCTCATCCTGGCCCATTCCAACCTTGCTATGCCCCTGGCGGTCACTACACATGGGTTTCTGCACAACACCTACACAGAAGAAACTTCCATGTAGAAAATGTGTCTCTTGTAAATTGACCCTGAATTTTCCATCCATGACTGGGATATTTGAGAGTTAGGAGTCAGTAATAAAAGAACAGCACACTGCTTGTGACAGGAAGGGGCAAATTACAATGATTTCTTAGTCTGGCAGGGGCTGGTTTTGGCCCTGGCAGAACTTGGCTGTCTGCTCCTGTTGCAAATTCCTCTGTCTAGTGTGGCAAACTAATGTATCCTCCTCCCTCTTGGTGTCAAAGTAAGCACTAGTGTGGTGAATGCACATATACCCCATAATGAGCCAACAGTCATCATAAGACAAAGGCTGGCAGGAATCATTCACTGGTTTATAGACCCACCACCACCACCACCACCACCACCACCTTCTTCTTCCCCTATTTTGCTAGTGGCTGTTTGGGCAGGTGATCCTCTAGGACAAAGTCATGTTTTTTAAAAAGAATGAGATGAGACAGAGAAAATGACACTTGGAATCCTCGCATAACTCCTGACTGTTGTTCTAAGTCTTTTACAGAGATGGCTCATGTTTTCAGGTTTTGATCAACAACTCTGTCTAGATGGTACAGTGTTCCTTTTAACAGGGATTTCCAGATATTGTTGACTACAAGTCCCATCATTCCTGTTTGGACAGGGGCGCAATTTCAGTGCTTGCACTAGGCGCTATTTTCCCTAGTTATGCCTCTACTCCCAGCCTTCCCACGGGGGTGCTATTGCACCACAGGGCTAACAGTTCAGAACACTGCTTGAACTCTGGAAGTGCTCTACAAGATTGGAAACACATTGCTGAGGGTCAGCAAGGTGCTCTCGATCTTGCCGAGCACTGCATTGGTGTGTGTGTGTGTGTGTGTGTGTTGTGTGTGTGTGTGTAATTTCAACTACCCCATCCCCCCTTCAGCTGGAAGCACTCTGTGTCACTCTGTGTTTGCACGCATCCCTAATCATATGCTATGCCAGCTGCCTCGGACATATCATCCAAGCTGGCTTATGGCTTCTGCGTGTTGTAGCTCCCTTGCTTCATTTCAAGGAAATACAGCATGGGTAAGCTATGAGCCCAGACAAGATTATACCATGTCCCTTATCTGTTTTAAGTCTACAGCCAACATTTCTTCTAGACTACTGAGTTATCATGAATCTTGCCAAAGCAGAATCTCCTTCATCTTCTGAAGCTCTGATGCTTTTTGATGTTGATTTTGTTTCCATTTGGCAGTTATTGACAGGCAGCCAACTTTGAAGTACATGGCCACATGGCAGCTGCAATGCCAACCAAGGGATTTTTTTTTAAGCCTCAAAAACAAAAAAGAAAACAAAAATGAGACAGGTTCCTAGCTAGAGCTCATAAGTTGTTTAACATGTCTATACTTTAAGGATGGAGAGATCGCTCTGTTTCATTTTGAACATTGCATGGTTTGCTGTGCCTTTCTGTGCCTTTTCATAAAATATCTCCAGGAAGTTATTCACACATGGCTTCATGCCATGGGGTATCTGAAGAGTGTATCTGCTTCGCAGCAGATTCACAGATGTTTAATTCGGGGGGTTAAATGGACAGTTCACAATGGTTAGCTCCTCTCCACAATCCCTGGCAGATCTTTTTCCTGTGCGTTTCCACAGCTTGTTCCGGGTTTTTCCTCCAACCAATCAGATCACAGAGGAGGAGGTAAGAGAGCGCTTTTTTTCATTTGACAGCTTGAACGGCATGACAAGTTACCAAGCAGGTGGATCAGACAGCAGAACGCTTAACCGGAACCTGCTGAATCTGACACAAATCTTTGCTGATTTTTATAATGAACTTGCTTTTGTGAGTGAATGCCTTCATCACCTCATGTTCCCCCACCACCACCACCACCACATGCTAAGAGGCAGGGAAGTTTACATTAGAAATCATTGCTTTCTCTCTGTCATGCAGAAAAATACAGGCAAATCAGCTCAGACAAAAAGGGCTCAGGTTACATTGGAACCTGTAGTCTCCATTCACTCTGAGCCTCTGAGTCTCTTGCCCCCTTTCCTATTCTGCACCTTTTTTCATGTTACTTCTTCTGAAAGGCCAAGAGAAGCCAGGGATCAAGAATGTTCTCTTCAGGTTCCCAGCTGTTGTGCTTGGAAGACCAGCCTCCCCACTCCACCAGATACTCCAGCTTGCCCTTGAAGAGCCACTTGCTGAGGATGCACTCAGTAGCAAATACCTGCTCTCCCATGCTGCTCAGCTCCTCCTGCCTTGTTTGGCTCCCTCCTGCTCTGATGTGGTTGTGGCAAAGCCAGCATTGTGCCTGCACAAGGAGAGAGGCCCCAAGAGAGCAGGCATGCTCTATTCGTCCTCCTCACCCACTGCCATCCTCCCTTTGTCAGGCACAAGCATGCACACCCACCTGCCTGCTCCCTGCAAGAATTCAAGCACTGGAGATGTTGAGCACAGTGATCTATCTCCAAAGATTCTTGTGAGGACCAGCATAATTGTAAAGAATTTTACACCTTGAAAAAGTACTATGTGGTTAATCACAGAAAATCTTTAGGGAATGTCCTGCCTTTGCAGTTGTCACCCACACAAATGTTGCCATTCTCTTGAAAAGTATTGAAAAACACCAAATTACTGGCAATGGACCCTACACACATCAAGAGAGGAGCAGCAGGGCATAACAGAAGCCTTGGGTTTGTTTTTTTTAAAAAAGCCACTGGAAATAGAGGAATTTTTTTAAAGCTGGACATAATTCGGGCTAAGCCAGAATGTGCAGCCTTCAGGGAAAAACAGAGTCCTGTCTGAACTGGTCCCTGATAGCCCTAAGCGATTTCAGGAAAAATGCAGCTAATATGTGGACTGGCACGCTCCATTCCAGAGGAGATTCATAGTAAAAGCCATGTGTGTAAAGCTTCCAGATATTTTTCCATTATTGAAAAAAACACATATTTGAATATATATTTAATTTTTTTAAAGTATGTTTACATATATCATGCCCTAATAGCTTATGTATTAATATGTTGGAAGTATGCACTTAAAGATGTGTGTGTTATGCAAATGTATGGAATGTGTAGTTTCTGTAAACATGTCCAGATCTTACAAAATCCAATGCACTGAAGAGTGGAAGGGGCTTGGAGAAATGCATTCTATCATGAGTATTGGCAAAAGGTAAATTTAGTATCATTCCTAACCTTATTAAGCAGTGAAATGTCTTTTCCTGGTGGGAGTTTACACACAATTGATGATTTTTATTCTTTCTTGCCATCTGCAGGTAAACTGATGGTAAACTGGGCGCATCTGATGCAATGTTTGTTTGCTTTTCTATATGGAGTCATCAGTTTACATAGCATTTTAATGTATAACATAGGACAACCCCCCAACCCCACATGCCTGACCTCAAGGAGCTTACAATATAAATTTTGATGGTAAGGTAGAAAACAGAATGAAAGGTGTAAAGTGAAAAGAGGGAGGAAGAGAAAGAATTATAAATTGCTTAATAACACAAAAATGAACAAAAAATGGTGCACCAATGCTGTGTGTGTGCTTCAGGGGAGAAATGATTTTCATCAATCTCCCTTTCTCTTTGAAGCTAGCTGTGACTCCCAAAAATATGTCCCTGAAGGTTGTGTTGCAATAAATGAATGAATGAATGAATGAATGAATGAATGAATGAATGAATGCTGCAATCCTAGGCTGAACATTGTCCGGATCACAATACCTGAAGTAGTAATTCCTTCAAGGGCAACACACTGGGGCTGTGCAAAAAGTGTGGTTGCTCAACCAGCACTTCCACAAGTTTCCCATTGTCTCATAATGCTGCGGTGGATGTCAGCTACTGTCTCTGTCCCTGCATTTTAAGAAGGACATTAATGAATGGGTTCAGAGGAGGGCAACAAAGATAGTGAGTGACCTGGAAACTACATCCTGTGAAGAATGATTGAAGGAGCTAGGTAAGTTTAGCTTGGAGAAGAGAAGACTACAGGGGAATAGTAGGGGAAAATGCTCCCCGCAAAGTCCTCCCCCAGCCTAACTCACTTCTTTTGTCTGACCCCCAGCTGGGAATGTTTTTTAAAGCTTGGGGAGACATCTTCAGGGGAGAAATCGTGGTGTGGTCAGCAAAATGGTTATTGTGATGTTCCCTGTGGGATCAGCCATGTGAAGGACTGCTCCCTGTCTCCAGCCAGAGCCCTGCCAGGCATCAGATTCTCCCTGGCCCTTTGGGGCATTTTCCGGGCCTGTTCCATCACTGGGCTCTTTCTGTGCTCTGAACCAGGGCTTGGGTCTTGCCTGTCTGGAGCCCTCCCAGTTATGCCAGCTGGCTCCTTTTTATACAGCCCCTGGCAGCAGGGACACATCTTGCGAGATCTTGGGCTCAACTGAAGTCTCACTGTGAGATCTCGCGAGAGCGATCCAAAGTCTCGTGAGATGTCACTGAGCTTCCGTGAGCTCTTCCCTACTATGGGGAGCATCCTACAAGAGTCCTCTTCCAGCAGGCCACACTCAAGCCAATGGCGTTGGTGCTGACAGAGGTAAGTGATGCTACCAGACTCCCACTGCCTTGGCTGAACTCCCCTTTCCGCCCACTTACCGGGCCTGTCGGAGGGATTCCCTGACAATTATATACATTCATCCAGCCTGCTGGTTCTCCCCTGCAAATGCTTTCCTCAGCATTTGCATTAACATTATTTTATTTATATCATTTCCCCCCCATTTATATGCCATTCTACCTGCAAAGAGCCCAGAGCTATTACCACAACCCTATGAGGTAAGTTAGACTGAGAGATAAATGAGAACCCAGAGACACCCAGTGAGTTTCATGACTGAATGGGGATTTGAACTCAGGTCTCCATGGTGCAAGTCCAACACCCTAACCACTGCACCATACTGGCTCTTTATGAAGGAAACAAAAGGTTGAGAACGTCAAATTTTGTCCTGTGCTGACAATTTTGTTTTACAGGGTTGCCTACTTCTGTATTGTGTGTTGCATACATGATGAATGGTGTCCCTTCCTCTTTAAAAAATATTTAGCAGAAATTGAGCTTGAGATCAATAATAGTTTTATTAAGGAAGATGACCTCTGAGAGTGATATTTAAAAAGCTGACAAAACATGGGGGAACGGTGTATATTATAGCAGCAAGATTCACTGTGGATATTGCTCAGTGATTTGTACAGAATTTGGAAGACTAGGGTTCTAAATATTTTATGGTTCCTTACCTGATTGTTTGTTAATTTCTTACCCTGAGTTTATATGGAGTGAGATGTTTTGCATTTGTTCCTCATCAGACTGCACTTGGAGCCTCATGCAGGAACCTCCATGCAGTCCCAGCCATTTCTCATGAGTGGTACCATCCTGGGTTAAACTGGGATGGTTTAGGGACAGGATTGAGTTCCCTTCTCCCAAGGACTGCTCTCTCCTGCGAGTGACATGCCATACAGTCATGCATGTGGGCCAGAGGGCTGTTGCCACCCAGCCAGGTTGCTAGATTCCTGCAAGCCCTGGGGAAGAGTACCCCTTCAACACCTTTCCCAGTCCCGGTTCCCTCTTGCAGTCTGCTTACCCCATAGAACATATGCAGATTTTCTTTGCCTACCACGATCACATGGCTTGGCAGGAATAACTGAAAACAGCATTTCTCTTCAACTGGGATTTCCCACAGTGGCCGGTCCCAGCCTGGGAATCTTGAATATATCTCCAGTGTCACCCAACTCTGGCCACCACACAGAGGCCCATTGGGCATGTGTGGTGGCCTCCAAAATGGCCACCTCAATGGAGCGCAGGTCTGGAATGGACCAAATACAGCCCAATTCAGGCAATTTGGCTATAAACGGAGGCCAGCGGGGGGAGGGGGTACCTCTGGAGACACCCCATCCCATGGCTGTGGCAGCATCCCCCGTAAGTATTGAGTAAATTTTACTCAGAACCCCCTGAACAGGCCAGGGGGTTCAGTTCAATATCGAATCATCGTAATTGAATCTGTTCTCACATCCCTACAACAGAGTGGGGAGGCCACTTCAGTGGGGTCCCCTATAGTTGGATGGGCTATCTCATGAGAGCACAGTCTGGTGGAGATCTGAAGCTCATGGAGCTTCTGGTCCTCCCCAGTGAACTGGCCCTCTCATGAAAGGACTAATCCCCAGCCAGCAAGCCAACATGAGGGCAGGATTGTGCTGGGGCTTGCTGGACTGCTTGACAAAGTCCCAGAACATGTTTTGTCACAGCGGATGAAACCCCCTGCACATTCCCTCCTAGGAAATCATCATAATCGCTTCCTGCGGTAACAGAAATCAAGTGTCCCTTGATTCCTTACCATCCCCTGATACCAGAAGTTCTGCTTGTGCAAGAGTGTGTGGCTGCCGGGCTCTTGAAAAGGCTGCATTGCAACTGTTTTGTTTTTGTTTTTAAAATTTTTATTGGTTCTTACAATATCTTAACAATCCTATTACATCTGATGAAGTAAATATTGACTTCCCGCTCACCAATCAGCACGATTCATTAAATATGCAAGTCAACCATTGCTATAGTAATTCAAAACATATATCCTACACATTGCACACTCGATTTTACTCTACCCAGCCTGCTATTATTACTAAATATCAAACCCTGCTGAAAAGTCGGTATTAGAAAAATAGTTCTTTAAATATAGTAAGAATGGTTTCCAATCTTCTTTAAAACATTCCAAGTTTTCATCCCTTATCAATACTGTAAGTTTTGCCATCTCAGCATATTCCAAAATTTTTATCAGCCAATCTTCTTTTGAGGGCATTTCATTGTCCTTCCATTTCTGCGCATATACTATTCTAGCCGCCGTGGTTGCATATATAAAAAATGTTAAGTTTCTTCTGGAAAACTCTCCTTGCGTTATTCCCAGCAGGAAGGATTCTGGCCTCTTAGGAAATGTCATTTTAAAATTTTTCTTTAACTCATTATATATCATATCCCAAAAGGCCTTTGTCTTCCCGCAAGACCAGCACATATGAAAAAAAGTTCCTTCACAATGTCCACATTTCCAACATTTGTTTGGAACATTTTTATACATTAGTGCTAATTTTTTGTGTGTCAAATACCACCTGTACATCATCTTGTAATAATTTTCTTCTAAAGTATAACATGCAGTGAACTTTAAATCCATTTTCCATAATTTTCCCCAAGCTGCCATATCTATATTATGACCCACATCTTGAGCCCATTTTATCATAGTCGTTTTAACCACTTCATCTCTTGTCTCCTCCAAAAGCAACAGCTTATACATCTTAGAAACTGATTTTTTGTTATTTTCGCACAGCTCCTTGTACCCAGACCCCAGCCCAAGAAGACACAGAGACATTTTTTAATGGGAGAAACGGGCCACGCTTTATTAATATAACAACATTTATGGCGGACTGGAAACAAGGTGATTAATCACCAACATAAAACAGTGCGGGCACCTAGGCGTGGGCTAGGATTCAAAACGTCCTACCCATCGCCTGCAAGGGCGACACACCCTGGCTCAGGAAAGAGGCAGGTAGCTCCCGCCCAATTCCTTCAAAGCCAACCACCCCTTTTAGAAGAGGGGATCTGGACAGCTTCAGATCTTTACCTCCCCGGACCGCACAGCCCAAAGGTAGGTGAAGTCCTGAAGCAGGTTTCTTGGCAATGTAATTCTTCCCGTGCCGCACAGGCCACAAGGAAGCAATTGACCAATCCACCTTAAAATGTCCAAGGGTGCTCACCGAAATCTAGACCTCCTTACCCACAGCCCGCACTGTTACTGCCACCCAGGAAGGTTAGCCCTCGCTTGACCTTCCTGCCCCACCCCCTCCAAACCTTCAGCAAACGCTTCCCGGATATTATGCAGATACAAATCACAACCTTTCTCAGACAGGTGGACCCCGTCAGGACGGAATAACTCGGGAAAGTGAGCAGCTATATCCGGCTGCCGCACCACAGACCCCCCGGCCGCCAAAACCAATTTACCTATTGCGGCTGAAATCTTCCTGCGTGCCTTTTCCAAGCTAAGGCAAGAATGAGCACCCCGCCACACCCTGCGCTGGAGCCAATTAACCCATATTATGCGCACGCCAGGCATCCAGCTATGCAAGATAGACAAATCCGAGGAGGCTTGCTGAAGGATGGCGAGGCCAGGCCGCCGGCCCAAATCATTCTCCCCTAAATGAAGAACCAGGATGTCGGGAATGGGAAACCTATCTAAATGCTCCCTCAATGCTGGAAGCAACTGATTCCAGAGCATGCCCCTCATGCCCAACCAATAAACTGAAGCCTTGCTTCCTAAACCCAACTGGGATCCCCAGCGGGTGGTACTGGCCTGCTTGAAAGCCCAGAAGACCAAGGAATGGCCACACATCAGGACTCGGACCAGGACCGCCGCCCCGCCAGCACCTGCCAAAAGAAAGCAACAGGTCAGTAGAGCCACACACCTGTCCACTGTCAGCGCACATATCGCCTGACCGCCACGGACCTCCAACGTCCAATCCTCTGAACTTCGACCTCCTGAAGCCCCATACGTGTAGCGGTGGTGGCCGCACCAATACGAAATGAATGTAGAGTAAGCCCCTGGAGCGCAACCCCCACGGCCAACAGAGCCTTCCTCACCACCGCCAAGAATTGATACTGCGTCAGAGGAGTCTGATTGCTGTGGGTAAAAAGACATCCCCCTGAAAAGGGGCCCAGCCCAGCGTACTGCCGCAGGGCCACCACTGGGCATACATTGACATTCCCGGCCGCCGCGAGGTGAACCGTCTGGCCTCTGCCCCTCTGATCCGTCTTGGAGCGACGAAGGAGCAAACGCACCTCCCCGTCACCGAAAGATAAATCAGAATATTGCAAGCAGCGGTCCCTGGGGGAAGACCCACTGCGGGGAAGCAACTCCCCTGGACGGAAAGCCCCAAAAAAGGCAACCAACAGTGCAGCCCTAAACAGCGACACCTCCCATGGGCCAGAGCAGCACCCCACTAGGTGGCCCAGCGTTGAAGCCACCAACTCCAGAGTAAAAGGGCATCTGGGATCCCTAGTCCTGGGCTCCCCCCTAGCCCAACCCTCCAACATGCGCCGCACCCGAGGGTCGGCGGAGGAATCACCAACCCCACGAACCTGGGCTTCAAAAGCTAACGCGGCAAGATAGCCCCCCAAAGTGGATACCGCACGCCCCGCCCTACGGAGGAAGACCAAAAACTGCTGAAGTTGTTCTACAGGGACCGGCCACACCTCCACCAAACCTTCAGTCTTTCGAAAAAGAGAGAAAGCCTCAAGCTTGGCTGTGTAGCTCGCTCTGGTGCTAGGCGCCAGAGACGCCGCTATGGCCCGCTGTGCCTCCGCCTGCCAAGATCCCACAGAAAAGCCGGCATGGGTTCCAGGTGAAGGGCGGCCTCGGGCGCTAACGCTCTGAACCTGTTTAACTGAAAACGAGACAAAGCGTCAGCTATGTCATTCCGGATACCCGGAACATGGCGGGACCGGAAGAGGATGTTAGCCCACAGATACTGCAATACCAATGCCCTAACCAAACCCATGACCCTCGGGGACTGGGAGGTCTGACTATTAACAATCTGGACAACTGCCAGATTGTCACACCAAAACACAACTGAGGAATTGGCAAACTCAGTGGACCAAATATGCGCGGCCACCACAATTGGAAAGAGCTCTAGGAAAGTCAAGTCCCAAGAAACCCCCTGCCTGAACCAATCCTCGGGCCACCTGGCGGAACACCAACGTCCCCTGAAAAAAACCCCGAAACCTATTCCACCTGCAGCGTCAGAGTGGACCTGCAGGTCGGTTTCCAGAAGTCTAACATTGCGCCAGAAAGACACCCCATTAAAATCAGTGAGAAATGCTTCCCAAATAGCCAGGTCGGCCCGGGCACCCTCCGTAATTCATACTCTGTTATGGGGAGCCCTAACGCCCACAGTCAGGTCACATAACCGGCGCAAAAAGGCCCGGCCCGGAGCCACCACCTTGCAGGCAAAATTGAGGTGACCCAAAACAACCTGAAGATCCCTAAGGGAAACCTTACGGGCGCGACCCAGGGACCTAACCATGGCCAATAAAACCCGCAGCTTGGCCTGAGGCAGTCTGGAGCAACCGGCAACAGTGTCCAACTCAATCCCCAAAAATGCGAGGCACGTGACCGGCCCCTCCGTCTTATCCCGTGCCAAAGGGACACCTAGCCGGTCTGTGAGCTCCATGAAGGAGCGAAGTAAATGTTGGCACTCCCTCGAATTCCCCCTGCCTGCAAAAAGAAAATCATCTAAATAATGAGCCGTGTAGGGAAGACCCGCCTGGCGCCTAACCGCCCACTCCAAAAAGGAGCTGAATGTTTCGAATGCTGCGCAAGAAATCGAGCAGCCCATAGGCAAAGCCCTATCAAAATAAAATTGGCCAGCAAATGCAAAGCCCAGCAGCTTGAAGTCATTCGGATGTACCGGCAACAGGCGAAAGGCGGACTCAATATCACACTTCGCCAAAAGGGCCCCGGGGCCCCTACCCCTGACCACTTCCACGGCCTCATCAAATGAGGTGTAACGTACAGAGCATAAGCTATCAGGGATGCCATCATTTACTGAGGACCCTCTGGGATGAGAAAGGTGGTTAATCAACCTAAATTCACCAGGAACCTTTTTAGGGACCACCCCTAAAGGAGAGACCCTAAGGCTGGGAAAGGGGAGACTGGCAAAAGGCCCCATCACCCTGCCCGCAGCCACCTCCTTACCAATTTTCCTAACAACGACTTCCTCCTTACCAACCACTGATCTCAGATTGCGAGAACTGCCTAACCCCCTACGGGCCGAAGAGGGAATTCGGAAACCATCCCGGAAGCCACATAACAAATAAGAAGCTGCTGACTGGTCAGGATAGTCCAGCAACAGCTGCTCAAGCACCTCCACCTTGACAGGGCTAGGACCCTTTATTCGGAGCGGGTGGAGGAGGGCCACCCTTTTTATTGCTCCCCTGCCTATACTTAGCCCCGGAACCCCCAAACTTGGCCCTGGGGCAGGAGGAACTGGGGTGCCTCGCCCCGCAGACCCCGCAGGCATGCTTAAACCGACAAGGGGAACGGGAGCACTTGCCATTGGAGTTAAACTCCCAGCAAACAAGGTGGGGTTGAACCCACTGCTGCCCAGGACTCCCTGAGGGCAAAACCCCCGATGGTTTAGAAAGCAAATGCCCACTGTCAGACCTATCTCCCTCTATGGGCCGAGCTGGAGACATAGTAACCAGCCACAACTCTTGCAACGGAGCATCCCAGGGCAATGTGGGGTCAAGGGCAGCCCTCATTCTAAAACTCTCATCGTACCGTACCCAGGAAGATCCAGCAAAGTCGGAGACCGCTCTGTGAATAATATCCATGTATTTTAACAGGGCAGGGCCCCTCGCGGGCTGGGCTTGGACAATAACCCCCATATAAATCGTGAAGCCAGAAAGCCAATTATTCCAAGTCTTTTCGACCGGCTTTCTCTTGGTGGCTTCGTGCTCCTTACAAGATTTCCCCTCTTTATGTTTAACCTCCGGTTCCCTGAACAACAAGCTAAAAATGTCCACATATTCACCCTTAAGGATTTTTTCTTTTGTAGAAGGGAGTAAGTGATCCCGTAACGGGAGGCCCATGCTACCTTAGGGCGCATGCTGAGGCGACGGCAGAATCCCCATCGGATAATAACCCGCCTGCACCCCCATGGCAGATACAGTAGAGGAGGCCACACCCGGGAGTGGGAGCGACCCGCTGGAGGGTCGGTTCCCCAACCAGACCTGCTCCGCAGCGCCTTGTAAGCCTGCAATAACTCCAGGGAAAACCGGCGGGGAACCTGCCACCCAAGGTTGTGTATATGGGGGCCAGTAAGAAGCTGGGCCCCATCCACCCATGGCAGGCACCGGCCAGGGACAAAGCCACTGGCCGGTGATGCCGGGCGGTGTAGGTGCTGCTGGCTCACCCTGGGCCAAAGGAGTAGCCGTATCCACTGGAGGCTGATCAACTGGTGCCGCAGGCGGAGGTAGCAATGGCGAAGGCGACTCCGGAACTGGAGACTCAGGTTCAGGAAGCGGTAACGCAGGAGCAGAAGGGCCTGGTCCAGCAGGGTTCAGCCCTTCTTCAAGCGCAGCCAGCCTACTAGAGAGAGAAGTTAGCAGCTGGCTTTTTACAGAACCCCTGGTCCTCCGAGGGACCTTAAGAGGAGGCACCCCCCCCACACCTGAAGGACCCGCACCTTTGTCGGAGGGGGCTGCTTTTGCTTTCTCCAAAGCTTCCATCCTATTAATTAACCCCCGTATGAGAGTCATCTCCTCCTCCTCCTCCTCCTCCGAGGAGGAGGACTGAGTGGGAGCAGGCCTCTTGGGCTGCTTAACAGGGCGCCCCCCTTTTTTGCCCTTGGCCTTCCCCGGCATACTGCCTCCAAATAGCGGGATTCCAAAAGGGGTTGGAGGAAAAAAGCACCAACAACGCACAGAATGAAGGTAGCAAGGATATAGAACAAAAGCCAAGCCTCTGTCCTGAATCAAAAGCAATACCCAATCTTATCCAGGAAAGCACCAGAGCCCCCCACCCAAGGAGAAGGTATGAAAAGGCCTTTTGACTCTCAACCAGGCCAAGCCCACCAGGGCACCGATGAGCACAAGCACCCAGCCTGCCACCCACCCACCAAAGAAAGAAAATAATGTTGGCATCAAAAGTAGTGCTCCAGGGAAGGAAAAAAGGGGGGCCGCTGCCCAGCCACCCAGGCCGATGGAAACCCCCCAAATACCCCACAAACCAAAAGGGCAAACGCCCAGAAGGAGAACCACGCCCAGGAAGCCGAGTGCCGACGCCGCGCTGAGAGAGGCCCAAAGACGCCGCTGCTGTAGCTGCGACCCAGCCGGGAGCCGTCCTGGGAGTTCCCACTACCAGCGGGGCCACCGCTGACACTATGGCCCCCTCGACGGAATGCCGCCAAATGCCGCCTCGCCCACTTGTCGGGTGCACCCCCCCCCCCACTAAGGCCTTCTAGGAAGGAGCTCCTGGACCGAGCTCCTTCCTAATCGGAAACAAACAGCCGACTGAGAGGCCAGAGCGGGGAAACGCTCGGCCTCTCAGCAAGCCCCGCCCACCACGAGCCAGCCAACCAATCAGGCTTCTTCTTGGGCTCGTGAGTCCCGGGCTGGGACAAACACCCTCCCACTTGCACGAGGCAAGGGGAGGGGGATTCTCAAATCTCGACATTCGATCCTCAAATCCAACTTTAAGATTCTTCTTATAGATTTCATTTAACTGATGGTACTGAAACCAGTTACTAACCAAATTTTGTACTTCAATTAGGTTTTTTAATTTACAGCCCTGTTCTTGGAAACATAACAAATCGCTGTAAGTACCCCATTCAGGTTGCATATTTACCTCTTTATGTGCTAAAGCTTCAATCGGGGACAGCCATAATAGAGTTTTAGATTCCAACCATTTTTTATATTTTACCCACATTCTCATTAGACTCCTTCTTACATAGTGATTAAGAAAATCTTTATGCACTTTACTTTTATCTTACCACAGATATGAATGCCATCCAAACCTTCTATCGAATCTTTCCAGATCAAGTATTCTGGGATTTCTTAATGTTAGCCATTCTTTTAACCACGTCAAACAAACAGCATCAAAATACAACCTTAAATCTGGCAGGGTAAGACCACCTCTTTCTTTAGCATCTGTTAAATTTTTAAATTCAATTCTTGGTCTTTTCCCTTGCCAAACAAATTTGGTTATGTCCTTTTGCCATTGCTTGAAACAAGTTAAGGTGTAAATTATAGGAATAGTCTGAAAAAGAAACAGCATTTTAGGTAAAACATTCATCTTCACAACTGAAATTCTTCCCATTAAAGATAAGTTCATTCTAGTCCATATGTGCAAGTCAGTTTTTACTGTATTCCATATTTTGATATAATTATTTGAAAACAACAAAGAGTTTTTGTTTGTCAACCAGACGCCCAAATATTTAATTTTCTTCTCCACTTTCAGTTCACTTATTTCAAAAAATCTATCATTAGATTTCTGGTCCATATTTTTTGTCAACACCTTGGTTTTAGTCTTATTTATATAAAACCAAAAATTTGCCAAATTGTTGTATTTTTTGCAAAAGTCTTCTGATCTTCTCTAATGGATTTTCTAGAAAAAACACCACATCATCCGCAAAGGCTCTAAGTTTATACTCTTGTTTCCCAACTTTCGGGCCTTGTATTTGATCATCTTCTCTAATATTTCTGCAAAGCACTTCCAGTACTAATATAAAAAGTAATGGGGAAAGTGGACAGGCTTGTCTAGTTCCTTTTTGTATTTTACAATTATCTGATAATTCCCCATTTATAATAATTTTAGTGTATTGCTCCGAATATATTGTCTTGATAGCCCTAATAAAATTGTTACCAGCTCCCATTACATCCAATAGCCTCCACATAAACTGCCAGGAGACATTGTCAAATGCTTTCTCTGCATCCAAAAAGATCATAGCTATCTGTTTATCATTGTGATTTCCATAATACTCCAATACATTCAGAACTATTCTGACATTATCTCTTAATTGTCGTTTTGGCAAAAAAACCTGCTTGATCTTCGTGAATAAAAAGTCTTAATACAACCTTCATTCTCCTTGCCAAAATGGCAGCAAAAAGTTTATAATCATTATTTAAGAGTGAGATTGGCCTGTAGTTCTTGACTTGCGTTAAATCATGATCCAGTTTGGGAATTACTGCAATATTAGCATACTTCCAAGACTCCGGCATAATTCCTCTTTGCAAAATATCATTCATCATCCATTGCAAAGGCTGTAATATTTGATCTTTAAAAGATTTGTAGTACGAAGCTGGTAGCCTGTCGGGCCCTGGCGCCTAATTAGCTTTGCTTTGATTTATTACTTCTGTTATTTCCATTATTGATATCGGTGCATTCATAATTTCTATATGGTCCTTAGAAAGTTTTGGAATATTTTGTGTCTTGAGAAATTTGTGGATTTTTATATCTTCTACTTTATTTCCTTTATATAATTCAGAATAATATCTTAAAAATTCCCTTTTTATTTCCCTTTCGTCATAGGAAAGCCCATTTTTTGTTGATATCTTGGATATGTACTTATTCTTTTTCTCACTTCTAATTTTCCAAGCCAGCAACTTGCCTGGTTTTTTTGCAAATTCAAATGACTTGTGCTTTGCATATTTTAAGTTCTGTTCAACTTCATTTAATAGTAACATAGAGAGCTGCTGCTGAAGCACTTTAATGACTTGAGTAATCTTCTTTTTGTCCTTAGCCCATAGAAGTTCTCTTTCTTTTTTAGAAATCTCCATCAATAATCCCTCTTTTTCCAATCCCCTTTGTTTTTTCAAGTATGCATTTTGTTGTATTAAAAAACCTCTCATAACCGCTTTTTCTGCATCCCAAACTATCTTATTGTCCATTCCTTGGTTTAAATTCAGTTCAAAATAGTCCTTTAACTTCCTTTTGGCTTTCTCCACAACTTTCGCTTTTTTCAGCAAGTAGAAAGGAAACTGTTCCCTTCCCCTCCAGCGAAAGGAAACTGTTCCCTTCTTCCATGTAAAGCAAATTGCATTATGATCTGAAAAGGTTCTGGGCAAGATATCCATTCTTTTCATACATGGTGTAATAGATTTAGATGTCCAGAACATATCTATCCTTGAATGAGATTTGTATCTTTCAGAGAAATAAGTATACTCCTTTGCATTTGAGTTTTTGATTCTCCACAAGTCGTAGAGATCCATATGTTCTACTAAATCAAAAAAAGCTTTAGGTAGTCTGCTTTGTAGATTCCTTTCAGACATATCAGATTTTCTATCCAAGGATGTAGAAACAACCCCATTAAAATCTCCCAGTAAAACTAAATTAGCATTCGATACCTCAGCCATCTTCTGTTCTAAATATTTATAAAATTCTACTTTTTTTTCATTGGGTGCATAAATTCCAATTATCACCATTTTGATTCCGGAAACTAAGATTTCCAAAGCTAGCACCCTAACTTCTTCATCTTTAAAAATCAACTTGGGTTCAAATTGTTGTTTCACATAAAACACTACCCCACTTTTTTTTCCTTGTCAGAGGAAACGAATTCTTGTCCCAAGGCCTTATTAACCAAATATTTTCTATCGTGTTTTCTAATATGTGTCTCTTGTAAGCATACAATGCCCAAGCTTTGTTTTTTAAGAAAATGAAAAACTTTTAGCCTTTTGGTTTTGCTATTTAACCCATTCACGTTCCATGAAGCTGTTTTATAATCCATTTTGGCTAGTTAGAATTATGTGTTGAAGGCACTGGGTGCTCAGAAGTTAAAGTTTTTTTTGTATTTCCGCCAAAATTCTTGCGCTTTGAGGAGCTCTGTGAATCTATTCCTCTTCCCCTTGTAAAAAAAAAGGAGACCCCTTCAGGTATTTCCCATCTAAAACGTATCCCATTGGCGTTTAAAGCATCTGTTAAAAATTTGTAATCCTTACGTTTCCTTAAAATCCTGGATGGTATTACTTTCAGAACTTTTATCTGTTGAGCTTCAATGGTAAGGGCTTTGACAAAATGTGCTTGCAGTATCTGCTCTGTAATTGATTTGGAGTTGAATTGAACCATACAATCCCTAAATAATTTGTTTCTTGTGGCATATTCAGAATTCACACGGAAAACTGCATCTATCTGTTGTTCCATGTCTTCACTTGAAATTCCCAAAAGTAGTGCGAGTTCCTCCCTAAGCACTTTTTTGATATCTTGACCAGTTTTTTTTTGGGATTCCTCTAAATCTCAGGAAACGCTCTTTTTGCCTCAGTTCCATCAAAGCCATCTGATCTAATAATTTTTCCCTATCATCTCTTAGTAATCTCACATCTTGCTCCAGGCTTTCCACCCTTGTTTTAAATTCTTTGTTGTCTTCCACCAATTTTTTTCACTGTCTCCTCAATATTTGATGTACTCTTATTACGTGTTTGTATATCCTGACTTACTTGTTAGAGGGTACCAGTATTAGCTTCTAGTAACTGTTTCATAGCAACTAGTGTCTCATTTAACTCTGAAGACATTTTCCCTTCACCCAGGCCTGGGTTTGGAACAGAAAGTCTCCTAGTTTGTGTTTGGGTCTGTGTTTGGTTCTGCTGCTTTGCCTTCTGCATTATTTACAACTCCTCTAGCAACACAGCTCTTACAGCAAGATTCAGCCTCCTTGTTGTCTAAGGAAGTAGAGGCCTGCAATTATTTTCCAAATAAACCCAGCTCCAGACCGCAATCTTTCTATCTTATCACCACCAGTTAAATTTTTCCCATGGTTCAATAATCTGCCTTCTTGCTCTAATTGGTGCACTTCATGATAGACATATTCAACAGCAAACAGCAAATCACTTATTCATTGAGTTAAACTCTCTCAGAAGGTACTGGGGGAAAATAATAATTCCAACTGCTTTGCTTTTTTAAGTTTTAGAACTTTTAGCCATCAGTTCAATTTTTAAATTTCAGCATTTAGTACACAGATTGAATACCCATCTTTAATTTATAGTTGGCAGACTTACGACAACTTTGCAGTATCGGCTTATGATCTGTCCAATCTTTGCAGCAAAAGCAGGTAGAATTCCAGCAATTCATCACTAATCATGCTGAGAGGTAAGCTTCTTGAACTTCAACCATTAATTATAATCCAAACCAAAAGAGATTGGACACCAGACCGGCTTCTGTCCACTGGATTTCCGATGAAGGAGTATAGCTTGATGAATCCCAGCCCCCACCGCTCAACGTAAATCAAAGCTTTCTAGCGCAGCCTTGAGATAAGGAGCAGACTCCGGGGGATACAATGGTCAATCTTGATCCAACCCTTTAATCCAGGGTGGTGAGGGGGGTTGTGAAGACTCAAACCCCCCCCCAATAACTCCTCCTCGGTCTCCCCTATTCTGAAGCATGCAGACTCGTTAGCAGCCCAACCGGAAGTCCCATTGCAACTGTTTTGATGAAGGATTTTTAATGCCCTTTCCCTCCCAAGAGTGGACAATTGATGCCAAAAAGGCATGATCACTCTTGGAACACTCACTTGAATATTGTGGCCAATAACTGAAGCCCTAGTGGTGTGCTTATGTCTATCCTGCACTCTGGCAATGTGAGCAGCCCATACTGCCTCAGCAGACCAGGAAAGGGGTGGGGGCTCTTCTGCCTAGAAATTGGAAGTTGCCTGACCTCAGTTGGGCAATCATCTGTGGGACAATTCCTGGGTTCACAAATTAACCTCAGGTTTGTCAACCCGCGGTTTCATGCTCTGTCCCAAAGCAGCCTATATCTATCTTAGAGGAAGAGGAAGGTGGCTTTGCGGAAAGTTCCACTTCCTGCTGGATCTACCCTTCTTAAACTCCAGTAGTCAGGCTATACCCCCTGTTTGAATTCTGCTGTGGGCAGATCTGGTTACCAGGTTGAGGCTGGCGGCAGCAGCTGCTGCTGCTGTCATCAGAACCTCTGCTGAACAGACTATTTACCTTCCTTTCTGCCAAGTAAGGTGGACAAGAATGGTTGGGAGAGGCACCTTAGCTACCTTCATCTGGTTCTACAGGACTGCAAGGAAAAGGCTTGTTTAGGGCTTGGCTGCATCTGTTTAGCATTGCCTACCAAACACCCAGTTAACTTGTGAGGGAATCCAGTTATACACATAATTCAAGATGTGCTTTGTTACTCAGCGGAACTAGCAGTTTGGTTGTGGTACTGTTGAACATTATTTTAATTTTGGATATTTTGTAACAAACAAAATATACATGTTTAAGATTGTTGGGTACATAGTGAGAGTCAATCGGGAATTCAAAGACTTGGTTATAAATATCACACCAAACATTGGATGGAAGAGCAGAAACAGACTTGGCTTTTTTAGACTACTTTCCACTAGGCTTATGAGATCATCTGGCATTCTGTGCGTCCATGCGTCCATGTGTGTGTCCCCCTCCATCAACTTCTCAACACCTGGACCAATATGAACCAAATCGGGTGCGGTTATAGAGACACAAAGGGACACCTCAATGGCACTGTTTGTGATTATGGCATCCACCCCGATTCAAGATGACGGATACATAAACGTATGAGGCGCAAGTGGGCTAATTCGTGAGCAGCCTAGCCAATTTGAACCAAATTTGCTACAGCTGTAGGGACACATAGGGATGCCCCAATGGCATAGTTTGTGATGGTGTCATCTACCCCAATCCAAGATGGCAGATGCATGGACATTTGAGGCGCAGGTAGGCTAAGTTGCTGTCTAACCAATTTGAACCAAATTATGTTCAGTTGTAGTGAGTGACACCTCAATAGTGTAGTTTGTGATGATGTCATCCACCCCAATTCAAGATGGTGGACGCATAAATATTTGAGGTGCAAGTGGGCTAACCTTTGATCAATTAAAGATAGTGTTCGAGTAAGCTTTTGAGGTGTAAGTGGGCTAACTTGTGAAGCACCTAACTGATTTGAATCAAATTTGCTACAGCAGTAGGGGCACATTGGGATGCTCTATGGTGTAGTTTTTGATGATGTCACCCACCCCATCCAAGATGGTGGATGCATGAACTTTTGAGGTGCAAGTGGACTAACTTCTGGACTATCTCACCAAGTTGAACCAGATTAGGTACAATTGTAGTGAGTGACACACAGGGACATCTCAATGGCGTAGTTTGTGATTATGCCATCCACCCTGATTCAAGATGGTGGATGCATAAATATTTGAGGTGCAAGTGGGCTAACCTTTGAACCACCTATCTGATTTGAATCAAATTTGCTACAGCTGTAGGGACACCTCAATGGCATAGTCTGTGATGATGTCATCAATCCCGATTCAAGATGGCAGATACATAAACGTTTGAGGTGCCTGTGGCCTAACTCATGGACTCTCTAACCTATTTGAACCAAATTTGGTACAGCTATCGTGAGTGACACATAGGGACACCTCAATGGTGTGGTTTGTAATGATTTCATCCAGCCTTATCCAAGATGGCAGACGCATAAATGTTTGTGGTGCAAGAGGTCTAACTTGTGGATCACTGACCTAACCAATTTAAACCAAAATTTAGTGCAGTTGTAGGAATAGTGAAAGGCAAGTAGGCAGATTAGTTCTTACTAAAACAACTTGTTTTTAATTAGAACTGCTACCCAATTAAAGAAATCCTGCTAAATTAAAATGTATGAGTTTTAATCATTTGGTTGATCCAATTAGCTTTATTTGAATATGAATAAAACATTTTGAAGGAAAAAAAATTCTAGCTTTTAAACGGGCACCATCTTCAAGAGTCACTCCCTTCTGTGTGGAGAGAGAGAGGTGAATGTGGCTTCTAAGATGACTCCTGCAATTTGCAGTTTTTGTTGGTGCTGAAGCAGAATGGGTTTGTAAGTGTCATGAATATTCATTCCTCTGCAAGTGCACCCCAACCCACCCCCATTTGGTTGCTACACACCTTTGTAAGAAGGTGTGAAATTGTTTGTAAGGGGGCTAGTGTCAGAGGGAAGGGTAAATGTATCTCCATAGCCAAAGCAAGGCAGTGCATTCATGCGCTGTCATGTACCTTACCAATATGGCAGAATGTTGTTTAGGTTGTTCAGTTGTTTTTGCATCTAAGTGATATCCGTTGTGCATCCATTGAAAATAATAGCATGTTGACACACATCTGGGTGGTTATTTCAAAGAGAAGTATGTTCATGTAGATATCCAAATATGAAGATAGATATACTTTTAATGGGATATTCATTCAAATGTGCATCCATATGCACATCCCTGTTACATTCTGTGGCAACTATTTATGTGTTACATGCCTTTAGAATTAGATTGGGGCAAAATCTTGCTGCACAACATTGGCAGGTAATGAAACTTCCTGTGCAGTATGGCAGGTGGGAAACATTGGTCCAGTTTTTCTGACACTGGGGATGTATTCCCTCTCACTACCCCATTGATAGTGATGACAATGCAGGACTGTTTACCTTCAGGGATATATCATCATGTAGCCAAATCTGATTGTTTGCATGTTATCAAGAAGTCATCACACTCACTACAAAATCCCTGGACTGGAATGATATGATGAAGAAACCCTTTCAGTTCTTAGAGAATGGCACTAAAAGTATCAGTTCAGTTGCTGCTAACGGGCATTAACATGTGTGAATGAGTGGAAGACAGGGAAGTCTAAAACAGCAACTTTTGCAGTGAAAATTAAACATCACAAAAATGTAATGCAACACTTGTTTTTGTATGTGCTTATACCAAAATAATTAATATGTTAAAAGAAAGCTGTGTTGGCAAGTCTTTTCAGTTGTAAGAAAGAGTTTTAACTGATTCATGAAGCAGATTCATTTCTTATATTTTGTAACTTTTTTCAAATGCAAATTGCAAAGGTGCAGATCTCCCCCTAAGCTTTTAAGGAGTTCTACCTCATTTTACCGCATTTCCCCCAAAACACATTTTTTTCATCAGTGTCTTCCATCTCCCCCCCCCAAAATTAAATGAGAGTTGCTCCTCAAACCTTCCTTCTCTCCGCACCCCTGGAGGCATGGCATGTCCACATCTGTGGGGCCTTCCTCTGTGTCCTACCAAATAATCTTCAGACAAGAACTTGAAAATATGATACTGTAGAGTTAAACACTCTATTTAGCACACAGGGTGCTGTACTGCTGCAGTCTGCAGCATCTGACACCACTGACACTTTCAGGGGCATGAAGAACTGCTGGAACCACACAGTCATCTGTTGGTTAGGCTAAGGCAAGGCTTCCAGCCTTGGATCGCCAGATGTTGTTGGACTACCATTGGCCATTGTGGCTGGGGATGGTGGGAGCTATAGTCCAGCAATATATGGGGACCCGAGGTTCCTAGCCTATCCAACAGATGACTGTGTGGTACCAGCAGTTCTCCAGGCTCCTGAGTGGTATCCAAAGTTGCAGACTACAGCAGTGCCACACCATAAGTGCTCGATATAAAGGTTATTCTTAGGACCTGTGAGTGGAGCAGGAAGGGTGGGGCGGGGAGGCAGGAGTGATCTTACCTTCCCCCCCAGATGATCCATGTAGGCTTCCTAGCAGCACTGCTCGCATGCCCAAGTGCTGCAGTCTGGAGCCTGGGGAAACACAATCTGACCTCCATAAATCCCACAATGCGCCACATAAGGAGTGCGGTGAATCCGGAGAATTGCCTGCAAGCATTGTGCTATAGACACCTGGCTCTGTATCTGCTCAGGCTGCCTGCAGCCCTAGCACACACACAGCTGGGTACCTGGGTAGAAGGATCTGCTTGCACCCTTCTACTCAGACAATAGTCCAGAGTGAAATCTCGGGCTGTGCAGTGAGGCAGTGCCGGGATTGGCCCCAATCCCAGTGCTGCACAAGAGCAGCCCTATCTGGGTAGGGCTGTGCAAGCCCAGGTAGGGTTGCTCATGTGAATAGCATCATAGTGTTCTGGAACCCCTGGGCTAAGAAAAAAAGGACCACAGATGCAGCCATGACTGTTCCATCCTGCCAAACATGTAATCAGAGTGTTCAGTCACAACACAGATACCCTCTTTTTCAAGGAAAGACAGGTCATGGTTTCGAAATTGTTTACTTGCCTTGCTTCTGTGCATTTAATATCAGCCTTGTGTGCAGATATTAAGCAGGTTTCCCACCACTTTATAATGTATCACCTGCTACATTCCTCTGCATGTCAGGTAGGGATGCTCCCAAATTCCGGTCTTGCCAAAATCCATGATGCAATACATAATTCTGGACCTTCCGCACTCTCTAGCAGATCAGATGTTGTAAAATATGGACATGTCCATGGACTCGTTGCATTACATACATTTGCTGGAAAATACACATTTAAATATGTACTTTGCAGTGGATTATTGTACCAGCTGTCTGAGTAGGGTATATGAACATACTTGGAAAAATATGTATTTAAATACATTTTTCCCCCTGGGGATAGGAAAAATATCTGTAAGGTTTTAGAAGATAATGGAATGGAAGTCAAAAGAAATTGCATGAAGTTTGGAGAGAATGGAAACAGAGAGATCCATCTACCCCTAAGATAAGGTACGAGAGCAGGGATAGCAAAAAAAGGACACCGGTTGGGATGAGCTGTTGGAAGGTTGTCAGCATTTTTGGTTTCCTGGATTAGGAAAAATGCCTAGATTAAAATATTTGGCATGTGAATTTAATATCTCAGCATCCTTACCTGACGCATCCTATCCCTGCATCCCTACATAGGCCTGTTTTTAGCAATGTGTTCCAATCTGGTGCTATTGAAAGTGCAAAATGATTTTGGCGCTATTTAAAAATAGCATGACATTTCAGCATTTCCTTTTATCTGCCAGTGCTTCTGATGGTTCAACTCCCCATTCTAATTCAAGCTTCATGCAAATATTGAAATGTCAGAACTTCTCAGGAGGCAAGAATTCTGTTTTGAGCAGTTGCAATAGCAACACATTCTTGAATCTTTCCTTTAAACAAGAGACCCAAAAGCATCGCCCTGTAGTGCTCTCTGCTTCTCATTTCAGGAAGACAGGGCCTCTCCAAGCTCTTAGGCATATATTACCTTCCTTGTACCTTAAATCTACATTTATTTTTTAAACTGCAGATGAAAAGCATATGAGTGTTTTTCACTTGAAAAGTTGTATATGTATAAGAATAACCAATACCTAGAAAATTCATATATTGGGCCCAGATTTGACTTTAAAAGACTTGACCTTCTTGAAAAGGTGAACAAGTGAGATTACTTCATTTATCACTGCATTATGAATCATTTAAACAGACAATAAGGTGAGTCCCACGATCTGTGAGACTCACCGTAAAGGGGTTAGCGGGGAGAGCGGGCTTAGCCTGTTTTCCCCGCAGATGATCTCCAGGCAGCCCCGAGCGGCTGGATCGGCCACCCACATGACTGCCGACTCCGTCACAGAGCCAGTGGGGGCTGCGGAGATCGGAGGCCATGTGGCCCCCGGACGTTCCAGGATGCCCCGTGTGAATGTGCGGGGCATCCTGGAGAGACCCCCAAGCCCAAGAGGCTGCTTGCAGGCTGCGTGCCGCGGCAACACACTGGAAAAACACTGAAGTTAACAGTGCGCTCGCTCTATTAACCTCGGCTAAGGGGAGGGGGAATTAGCGAGGTTTGCTGCTGGGAGCCACACTGCTCCCATTGCAGCACATGATCACCCCAAAGCGGGCTAGGCTCCCTTAGCCCACTTTTTGGCGATCATGAGAATTGCCTCAATATCTGCTGTATGTTTTTGCATGGGATAACATATATGTTAGTCTCTATCTTAAGATGAAATGAAAAATACAAGCAAATTCATTTGCCATTTATAAGATTAAATAGCCTGCAAATCACATTAAGTCAGTCAAGAGGAGGCATCTTCAAATGGAATAATGTCTGCCTCTTTATATTCGGTAACTTACACCAAAATCTGCAAATCATCCTGCTCAGTTTGAAGAACTATCATGCAATATTTCTTTTGAAAAAAGTCATCAACAGCCAGAATAACTAGGCTTACAGCACTGAGTTTCTAAAAATGTTATGTGACACTATCTCTTTGTTTAATGTCTGTATATTGGAATCAACAGTAATGCCACTTTTAATTAAAATAGGAATAGTGAAGGATCTGTGATCCTTTGTATTGATCCATTATAATCTATCTTCATATTTTACCCATTGAAGTATTTATTAGTAGTGCTACAAAGAGATTGGTATAAGAACACTGTAGATCTTTAATAACCCTTGAAGGCAAAACTTGCTTCCTTTCATAATCTACCAAGAATCCTCCAGCTTTAAGGCATCTTTTTCATATCCCTACCAAATCCTCCCCCACCTTTGGCTTGCTTAACTATAGTAATGCTAGAAAGGAACCACGCAGTTATTTTTTTGTACATGCAATTTAGAATCAGCTCAAAACCGTCATATAATAAAGTCATAACCAGAGAGAGATCATATGCACACAACATTGGAGTCAGTTTCCTACATCTACAGAAAAGGTCCAGAAAAAGCATATAAAGCATATAAAAGCAGTGGCTTTGCATACCGAAGCTACTTGGTTCAACTCTTGGTATTTCAAATCAAAAGGTTCACTAGGGCTTTAGCTAGGGTATGACCATTTGTGAACTTGGAGAGCTATTGCCAATCAGAATAGATAATACTAGGCCAGATTATTAACTAGTGACTTTGTATAAACTGGCTTCATATGTTCTAGTTCTTTCAATAGCCATCCTCAGAGATTATTTCAAAAAGCAGTGATGTTATGTAAGCAGCGATGTTATGTTTGTGTACAACATCCTAGGAGTATGGCATGAAACTCCACAGCCATGCTAATGTTTTTGAAGCACCACTTGCCTGCTGTCCATGGTTACAGCATTTGTCAGAAGAGAAGAGACTAATGCTGTAACCATGGCCAGATTCTAACGCTGAAGGGAGTGCTCGGATTTCCACTGACACTTCCACTCTTCCAGCCTTCCACTCTCATGCAAAATCTGTCCACCACGGTTCCAGTGTTTGTCTCTGCAGGTGAGGCTTCTGAGTGTCGGTGGATCTTATTTATTTATTTATTTATTTATTTATTTATTTATTTATTTATTTAATATAGCACCCTTCCCAAAATGGCTCATGGTGGTTTACATTAAAATAAAAACAAAACAATTCAATTAAACAATTAAAATCATTTAAACATTAAAATCATTAGCATTAAAATAATTTAAAATCAACATTAAAAATTGAAAATACTATATGAAAAAAATGCAGGGTTAGGCAACCTTGGCACTCTAGCTGTTGTTGAACTACAGCTCTCATCTCAACTTTGGTTGAAGAGTGGTATATAAATATTCTTCGTCATCATCATCATCATCACCCCCAGAGATACAATTGATTGTAGTTCAGCAATAGCGGGAGTCCCAAACTTGTCTGCCCTGGAATACAGCATCCTTAGTTTTCTGTTTGTTTATAATGTCTGAAGAGGGCTAATGGCTATCATTGTAAATGAATAAACATTGGAACTGGTCATTTTAGCTGTGGAGGGGGAAAAATCAATTTCTCCCTAGGAAGATTAACTCTAATATTTGCTAGTGTTTTCCTGTAAATTCATGTGCTCTTGATGGTTGAGATATTAGCAGTAAATTTGTCAAAGCTAATCTGAGATCCATCATTCCTATCTTGCTTTATAAGGTTACATTTATCAATATTTCCCATTGCAGTTTTTACTTTAGTAATTTTATATTACTTTTCTACCGTGAATTAATACTTTGAATGAAACTATCCCCCATAACAGCTTATTTAAATGTATGTAGTACACGCTAAAATTTAAATCCACACAAGACAGAGGTTCTCTGGTCAACAGAACATCAACCTGTTCAGGACAGTGTTGCTCTCCTCTTGAAGAAGCAGGTTCTCAATTTGGGAGCTGTGTAAGAATCAGGTGGTTACTGTGGCTTGGGGAGCTTTTGCCCACTTTTGGCTGATGCACCAATTTAGGCCACTTCTGGCTCAGGCTGAACCATGCTCTTGTTACCTTGCAGTTAGACAACTGCAATGTGCTTTACATGGGGCTTCCCTTATTGGTTCAGAATGCATTGGTAGGATTTGTCGGTGCATAGTGCTCAGGACATGTTACACCTTTGTTTGTTGGTTACCTGTTGTCTTCCCAATACAATTCTAGTTGCTAGTTATTACCTTTAACCTTTAAAGCCCTGAATCGTTTAGGACCAAAATACCTTAAGGATATTCTCCTTTCACTGCCCAACCCATTGGATCTGTCAGGAAGGTTGCTCTTTGCAGTCCCACTCTGTCAGAGGTAAGCTTCTCAGTGTGAGAACAAGTCTTCTGTGTGGCTGCTCCTATCTTGTGGTGAGATCAGAGCTTTTTTTTGCCCATATTCAGACAGAAATGAGAAGCTTTCCTCTTTACTCATACTTTCAAGATCTGGTCAGATTGTCTGTAGGGTTGCTAAGTTTGTTTTCCCTTCTGTGGAAGGTGCATTGGTGGCTTTTAAAATTATTTTTATGCTTTTAAAAACATTTTGTTAGCTACTTTGAATTCCTTCTGAAACATAAAGCAAGGTATAATTTTACAAATAAATTTGTGTGTGGTGCTCGTTGGGTGGGTAGGATTCTTCCTGGCTATGAATGACATCTTAAACCAGTTCTGATCTTTCCTTTAAATAATGTAATAACATTTAGTAGCTTATGTACATGCTCTTATTTATACAAGATAATCTTGTTAATTTGAAATCAATTTGGTTAAAATCCTATTGCTGTAGGTTTTGATGCATCTTTCATAGATACTATTTTAAATGGTTTCAGGAAAACAACCCAGTGCACTTGCTCTTCTGCCTAGGTTTTGTTTTATCTGCATGATGATAGAATATAGGGCATGTTATATGGGTTAGCCTGTTAGAAATGTCTGGAGCATCAGTAGTATAAATGCTTTTCAGGAATTTCAGTTGATATTATAGTGTGCATCTGTAGTTCATTATGTATCCATATTCTTGCATTCCTGGGATTAGGAGGGGGGAGCTATAGTCAGTAGTGCATTTATTTTTGAATCAAATGCATGCACAAACTAACATCATCTTTTTATTCTTGTTGTTTGTCACTTTGGGCTGCCTGTGGCAAGAAAAGTGGGATATACATGTGATACAACTAAAAATATATATGGTGCAATATATGAACACTCTGGGGTTCATTAACAGAACCTTTTTCATTATTCATTTGTTTTTATGTGTCTCTTTAAATAAAAAACACACCAAATTTTATGTATACATAATTTTCATTGCCAGCTGTTGCAGCAGCTGCAATGTACACTGTATAGGGCTATGTAGAAAACTAGTTTTCCCTGTAAGGTTCGAGTTTAAACTGGACTCTAACTAGGCCCCCATTTCAAGTACCAGTTCCATTGAACCAGCTGCTGGTTTGTCTCGAATTCAAACTGGGGTTGAATTGGTTCAAAGTGGTTCTGCCATAGGGAATAATGGGAATACAAACTGGCCCATAATTCCCTATGGGTAGTGCCTAGGGACAACAAAACAGGTTGGGTGGTACATCACGATGGGTGCTACCTACCAAACAACCCACAAAGCAATCTGGCAATTGGGCTATTTTTAATGGATTTTTGAATTTTTCAGGGTCATCAGCAGGTCAACCCTTGACCTATTGACCCTGAAAAAGCACCCTGCATTCCACTAAAGCTGGTCCACACAGATTTAGTAAAGTGCAGACTGGTGTCAGGCCCTGCTGACTCAAGCAGCCCCAACACAGGCTCCCTGCATGCCCGTGTCATAAATCTGTTAGCTCGGCTAACCCAACAGGATTTACAACCCCCTTCAGCACTCCCCCTGTGAGTTAACAGAAAGTAGCAGTGAAGTTGCATGAAGGAAAACAAAAAGGCTCACAAATAAAATAGTAAATGAATCAAGTCCCCCTGAACTGAACTAGGTACCCCACTCTAACAATAACTGAGTAATAACTGAAAAGACAACAACAGAGCAAGGAATGAAAAAGAACAAAGGATAGCAGAGCAAAGAATTAATGGAACAAGAGATCAGAACAAGAGCAAACTGGAACTCGGAAAAGTTAAGAATTCAAAATAGAACACGGTCTGCGGTCAGCGAAAGTTGATAACAGCATTGGTAGAAAGCACAGACTGCTTGATATATGGCTCAAGAGAACCAGCAGCCAATCAGGATTCCCTGAGTCAGCACTTCTGCTTCCTCTCTTGTGATCTCCTGCGCCTGCATGTCTCCCACTGAGCTTTCCTCTTGAGACGTCTTCTCAAGACAGGTGAAATACCAGCCTCCTCCTGATCAGCCTGCTGCTGATCAGGATTCATGTCTGACACGTGTTCCAGTTCCGCAGCTCCAGAGTCTGGTATCCCTGCCAAATCCTGTTGCTGTGCCTCTGAGCCTTCACTAGCAGGCGAATCCTTCCGTTCCTTCTCTGACTCTTCTGAGCCAGAAGTCTGAGCCATGACAGCCCAGTACAGGGAGGGCACCACCCTCCTACTGAAGGTGGTGCATGAGGGGATTTTGTACTTGGGGATAGAAGCTGGAGCAGCTGGCAGAAGCCAGTGTTTCCCACCATCTGGAATGGCTTGTCATCCAGAGTCATAGGGGCTATTCTTACGATCACAAAACTTGAGCTAGGAAAATCCTAGCCTGATTTTTGTGATCGTAAGAACCACCGGGCTCGCAGCTGAGCCCGGTGGTTCTGGAGCAGCTAACCCGCTCCTGTAGCCCGCCCCTTAGCCCGGGTTTGCAGAGCGAGTGCTCTGCAAACCTGGGCTATCTGCTTGTGAGTAGCCGCGGCGCAGCTCCACGCCGTGGCTACTCGTGAGTAGACCCCCGACCATGAGGCTTAAAAGCAGCCTCCCAGCTCGGGGGTCTCCCCAGTATGCCCTGCGCGCTCGTGCAGGGCATACTGGGGCTTCCAGGGGCTGCGCGGCCCCCGAGCTCCCCAGCCCCCGCTGGCTCCATCTTGGAGCCGGCCAATCTGGCCGCCCAGGGCTCCCTTCCCGCTCGTGAGCAGGGAGAGCCGCTCACTTCTCAAAACTGGGTCTCACGGATCATGAGACCCGGTCCATAATCTCTTCAGTATGGCCATTGTGTGACAGCCAACTTGCCCTGCTTGAGAGCCCGAGTAGGAACAGAAGCACATCCCTTCCCACCGCTAGTTGAGGGCACAGCAGGTGGCTTAGCGCCACCAGCAGGAGCAAAGAGACTGAGATGATACCACTTGATGTGCCTCAGATGCTTGGTATAATTCCCCCTGCTCACCTGTGCTGTGCAATGGACACAAAGAATATATGTAGGCTGAGTTTGGCAGCGCTCAAAGTAGTCCCACACAGCACTGGTCTTGGACTGCTTGGATGCTGGTGGCACTACTGGACCTGCTGGTTGGCCACAGCCGGCACCCCCACTGCCCTCTGCTGTCTGTGGCTGCCACAGGAATGACATCCTCCTGCCCCAGGTTCACACTGAGTGGGGGATCAGTGGGGAGGAGGGGGATCTGGCTGGACTAATAGCCATCAGCACTGCCTCTGCCCCCACCAAGGAAAGAAGAGGTACTTCTTCCCTGACTGGGCTCCCCCATACTACCACCACCTCAGCTGCTGCACTGTGGTAGGAGGCACCACTGGAAAGTTGAACTTGCACGCAATGACATTTAGGAGGACTTGGGGAGTGCTGCTAAAAAAGCTTTATTTTTGGTTAGCAGACAGCACTGCACCATATTCTTGGAACAGTGGGGCCACAGATTCCATTTTGAATACCTGAGCTCATGGGATCACGAACTCTGCCCATATGTGGGATTACTTGCAAATGGCTGCTTAGCATAAGCAAAAAAATGCTACCTCGAGGTTATAACAACAAAGACTCAAAGGGAGTTGTCCCCTTAAAAAACCTCTATCTCTCTGTCAAAGAGAAAGAAGCTAGCAAAGTATATCCTAAGTCAAAAACATTTACTCAGAGATTAACAAACTCCCTTTTTACAAGAGAGATTGCTCCACTAATCCTCTCTGCAGTAACTCAGTAACTCAGATAAGCACAACTTACACCATACTGATTGCAAGTGGTAACTCTGCACCACTTGCTTTTACTTTTCCCATGCTTTTCTGTTGCTTTCCCCCTGTGAGGAGATCTGCCCATGTGCACCATGTACAAGTGCACCAGACACGCCAACGGATCAGGATGAAAGGGAATGTTTGCAAACAGACCTCTGTAATGGTGGCCGCCACATGTGAACCGGATTGGTTCAAACCAGTTTGATTCGAACCAGTCTCAGTCCAGTTCAGACTTGGACCAGCCCCCTCTTTTCAGGGGCCAGTCTGGTTCGAATTCAAACTGGTCGAACTGGTTCGGTTTGAATCAGACCAGGTTTGATTCAAACCAGTTTTTCATACCCCGAACACTGTACATTGCAGCTGCTGCCATCGGTGGCAGTGAAAATTGTGTCTGTACACTATACAGCTGCTTTTGGGCAGGTGCCATCTTAAAAATCCACACTGCCTAGGATAATGTTACATAATTAAACTTTAAATGTTTTAGTTTTTAAAATGCCACAAAAATGAAAGGGGTTTCTGAAATGAAAAGAGACCCTCCACGTAAGTCCATAAGTAAATGATTCAGGACTCAAATGATCCCAAAACAAAAGAAAGAGTAAGTCATGAAAACCAAAGAAAGGAATTGTTTTTTATTTGCAATCCCTAGTAGCCAATCTGTGTGTATGTATACGAAGTTGAATGTTACACTTCTGTTGTATATGTATGGTTGTCATATTATGAGTTTTAAACTACATTTAACTGTGAACTTTCATTATGCTTTTGAGTTACCTAGTGAGGGTTTTTTGTTTTTGTTTTTTGTAGCTCAGGCTCAAATTTAAGGAATGGACAATTTAAAATATAGACAAATAATGCAAATCAGAAATGACCTCTCTTTGTGGCTGTCATCGGTATCCTCCTCCTGGTTTATTCTGCTGACCTCCACCTAACCCTAATTCAATGAGAGATTAGTAATCCTTTCCTCTCTGCTAACCTCTGTTAGGCATGGATATTGTCAAGGGGGAACTATATTAACTGTCTACTAGCCACAAACACACATACAGATCTGTAATATGCAAAATCTTCCTACAAATTAGGAAAATTTTGCCTTGAGCTTCTTATTTAACAACCTTTAAGTATTTATAACTCAAGCAATTAAAAATGATGGCTCATCCATATTTAAATCTACAGCAACGTCTTAATTATCTGCTTAGATGTGCAGCACTCACATGCTGTGCAACATTGTGTATCTGCATTTGATATCTTGAAATCCCCTGTGTGACATCGAGTATCCATCTGTTCTCTGATTTACAGTGGAATTGCAGATCACCTTTACGTAGACTGTTCAGATTCAGAACCAAGACAATAAAGAGTGACGCTCTCTTGACTTCAGGTTGAGGGAGTTGGAGGAAGAGGACACATATTGCTTTCCTTCCATTGCCTGAAGCAGATTCAAAAGGGTAACATCTTCTGATAGATCTCCAGGGGGAAATATTTGGGAAAGAATCAGGGAGACCATTCTGGGGTAAACTAAGATTGCCAGTTCAAAGGTGCTTTGGAGGGGTAGTGACTGCTTTGTTTTGATATAGGAGGAATGAGATATTAATTCATTAATTATATGCATCTTCTGATTTCCAGGCTGGACAATCTTCTAAGTTTAAATAATACTAAAAAGGTATTATTAAATGTACCATGGAAGAGAGGGGCAAAAGTGGTTTATGTCTTCTTTAGGAAAACATTGTACATCAAAATGTCATTCTTGCTTGCAACCTCTTAGATGTTCTTGTTTTGAAATGAAAATACAGACAGTTGGGGGGAAATGGTACTCCCTTGAACCATGGAATTTGGCAAATTTAGACATGTGACAAGGTTTTGAATAGAGATGTGCGGAATGTTTTGATGGCAAAATGTTTCTACTTGAAATGGGCCATTTCTAGTATTTCAAGCTTGAAACAGAACACCCTTTAAACAAAGAACCTGTAAAGGGCTACAAGCTCGGAGCAGAAAAACCTTGTTTTGATCGAAATATTTTAATGTTTCAAGCGCCATTTTGGAGGCCTGTTTTTTCATTGCTGATATTTATGTATTTATTGTTCCATTTCTATACTGCTTTTCATTAAAGTAACCCCAAAGCGGTTTACAATATAATTAAAACAATGCATAATTAGAAGACAAATTAAAGTGCAAATATTAAATATAAAATTAATATATCTCTATTTAAAAGTTTATTTTTTAAAAAATAGTAACACAAAAAAACACAAAGCAGAAGAAGTGACAATTGTCCTCTCTATAAAAGTCTGGGTGAAGGCTTTCACTTTCTGGCACTGACTTCTGATTGGCTTGTGATCTCCTTGCCTCTTGGCTGGCTTATCATACAAATCAAGTGTAGTCATGGGCAATGGTGTCCCCATTGGCTGGGGGGGGGGGAGGGGGAGGGAGGAGGAACACAAAAGGAGGGGATTTCAAAATGCATTCAAAGGAGGCAAAGAGTCCATATACTGTGCATATCTTGAAGAAGAGGATACATTAGGAGAGAAGGAAGGATGGTTTGATTTTGTGGTTTTCTTTTCTCAGCACTGAGTATAATATGCTGTGCTATTACTGCTATAACTATCTGGTTTTGTGCAATCTCAGATTGACAAAGGCAGAACTGGAAGGAGGCTTCCTTGAGTTGTAGTTTGTTTTGTTTGTGAGATAGTATTGTGGCAGGAAATGGACAGTGGCAGGTGTGTGTGTGATATTTCTTGGTGATTGCTGTGATGAGCAACTTGTCTGGTGATGAGACCAACTTGTACTTCACTCACTGCTCTGCAATCTGCATTGCAAGGTGTACTGAGTCAAAATGTGGCTGAAGTTGCTATAATTGAACTTATGGCTATGCTTGCGGCTAAGGGTGCTGCTATGGCAGCTGTTGTAATGCTAGGAAATAAGGAGTCATAATTGTGTGTGAAAGAGCAATTTGTGCCAATGATGTTACTGCAGTGCAGGCACTGTAGCTGGTAGTGGATTCTGGGTCAGTGCTTCTGTGTTGGCCATTTTTGGACTGTGTTTGAAATGTGTTTCAGTCAGTGTTGGGAGGGACAGATTCCCTTTTACTGTGTGCTTCTGCAGGTTTTTCCCCCCAGAGCAGGGTTGCAAAATGCATTGCAAATTGCAATGCAAAACTTGTGTGCATGCACTTTGTGAGTTCACTCTAGGTGAGTGCAGTTTGTTCTGGCCATAGGGAACAATGGGGAAACTCAAAATACCCCATTGTTCCCCATGGGTAACTCCTAGGGACACCAAAGTGGGCTGTGTGGTAGTGCTTGATGGTGTAGTGGTGTAGCGGTTAGTGGTGTGGTGTGGTTAGTGGTGTAGTGGTTAGTGGCATGGTGTAGTGGTTAGAGTGCTGGACTAGGACCGGGGAGACCCGAGTTCAAATCTCCATTCAGCCATGATACTCGCTGGGTGACTCTGGGCCAGTCACTTCTCTCTCAGCCTAGCCTACTTCACAGGGTTGTTGTGAAAGAGAAACTTAAGTATGTAGTACACTGCTCTGGGCTCTTTGGAGGAAGAGCGGGATATAAATGTAATAATAATAATAATAATGCTACCTACCACCCAACCCACAAAAGAAATGGGCAGGTAGGCGATTTTAAACACATTTTTAACCTTTCCCAAACCCCTAAAGGATCCTATGGGGGTTTGGGGAAAAGGTTAAACATTTGTTTAAAATCTCCCACTTGTCCATTTCTTTTGTGGGTTGGGTGGTAGGTTGCATCCATCATACCCTACCACACAATCCACTTTGGTGTCCCTAGGAGCACCAAATGAAACAATGGGGTGTTTTGAGCATTTTTTGAGCTTTCCAATTATCTCCTATGGCCGAAGCACTCACAATGTTTGAAGTATGTTTTATTGAAACAGCTAGCTTGACCACTATTTTTAACGGACGCTTTTGGCTGTTTGCGTTTTGTTTCTAGCTCAAAACAGAATGCAAAATCCATTTAGTGCACGTCCCTAGTTTTGAAGCCTCATGTTATTGCAGTCCTAAAATGCATGTTAGGAAGTGATCTTTCATAAGGATCCCACTCTTATGGTTAATTTCTACAATTCTGGAATGCTCTTTCAAATTACTTTTGGATTCCAATTGAAGTAGAATGGGAACCTAAGAGAAGATGATGGCATCTGGGATTTTCAAATAGATATTGGTTCAATAAACAGCTATTAAAAATGAATAAGTCTTTTACAATTTGGGGATCAATTAAGAATTTTGTTGAAATGGTACTGAAAAAGAAGCTCTTTGAACTTCTCTTTGGGGAAGCATGTAGGTGGCATATGCTTATGAAGCATATAATTATATGATGCTGCGAACAAACTCAAAGGCCCACACTTACATTGATATATTGCTGTTTTAATATTATGCTCTCTTTGATAAGTGTGAAATGATATTCCTAAGGCAAGGAAGGGCAGACATTAAAAATATCTAATAAATAAGACTGAAAAAATCTAAACATTGCAGTGTTACTAGAAACATCTTTAAGGGGCAAACTACATGTTACATCAGGGACCAGGTCTCACGATCAGTGAGACCCGGTTTGGGGCGGTGCGCGGGGAGAGCAGGGAGGGAGCCCTGGGTGGCCAGACTGGCCACCCACATGATTGCCGGCTCCGTGACGGAGCCGCAGGGGGCTGGGGGGAGTAGGGGCCAATCAGCCCCCGTGAGCTCCAGCATGCCCTGTGCAAGCGCGCAGGGCATGCTGGCAAGACCCCCGGAGCCAGGAGGTGGCTTTTCACCTCCCCTACAGGGGTTTCCTTGTGAGTATACGTGGCACAGAGCCGTGCCGCGGCTACTCACAATCCAATAGCCTGGGTTTGTGGAGCGCTCGCTTCGCAAACCCGGGCTAAGGGGCGGGCTACTTGAGCGGGTTAGCTACTCAAAAACCACCGGACTCACCTGCGAGCCCAGTGGTTCTTAAGATCAACAAAAATCGGGCTAGGCTCTCCTAGCCCAATATTTGTTGATCATGAGAATAGCCCCCAAGTGTGTGTAGAGACAAAGACAAGGAGGAGGAGGAGGAGGAGGGAGAGCAAGAGAGAGAGAGAGCACATGGAGAGAGGGGTGTTTTAATCACTTCCTGATGCACTGTGCTCCTGATGAAAATTGTGCCCCAGATGCTTCTATTAGTCCCAGGGGGGTAACTATTTGGACCTCCTAGAACTAATAGCAGATCTGAGG